>NW_027478681.1:0-357145 GCF_051014685.1 Ptiloglossa arizonensis | reverse complement strand
AGAAACTCAAAATTTTCGCAGTTCTGATGCTCGAAACGAATAACTAAAACGGCCTAGAGGAAAACTACACCTACCGTTGTAATCGGGCGAGTTTCTACTTTCAGATGCAACAGAAATTTTGCGGATTGGTCGATCCGTTCGCGAGATATGGCAGTTTGGAAATAAGAAACGCTTGAGAAACTCAAAATTTTCGCAGCTCTGATGCTCGAAACGAATGACTAGAACGGCCTAAGGGAGAAGCACGCATACCGTTGTAATCGGACGTGTTTCTACTTTCAGATGCAACAGAAATTTTGCGGATTGATCAATCCGTTCGCAAGATATGGCAGTTTGGACATAAGAAACGCTTGAGAAACTCAAAATTTTCGCAGGTCTGATGCTCGAAACGAGTAACTAGAACGGCCTAGGAGAAAAGTACGCACACCGTTGTAATCGGGCGAGTTTCTACTTTCAGATGCAACAGAAATTTTGCGGATTGGTCAATCCGTTCGCGAGATATGGCAGTTTGGAGGTAAGAAACGCTTGAGAAACTCAAAATTTTCGCAGTTCTGATGCTCGAAACGAATAACTAGAACGGCCTAGGGTAAAACTACACCTACTGTTGTAATCGGGCGAGTTTCTACTTTCAGATGCAACAGAAATTTTGCGGATTGGTCCATCCGTTCGCGAGATATGGCAGTTTGGAGATAAGAAACGCTTGAGAAACTCAAAATTTTCGCAGTTCTGATGCTCAAAACGAGTAACTAGAACGGCCTAGGGGAAAAGCACGCATACTGTTGTAATCGGGCGAGTTTCTACTTTCAGATGCAAGAGAAATTTTGCGGATTGGTCAATCCGTTCGCGAGATATGGCAGTTTGGAGGTAAGAAACGCTTCAGAAACTCAAAATTTTCGCAGGTCTGATGCTCGAAACGAATAACTAGAACGGCCTAGGGGAAAACTACACATACCGTTGTAATCGGGCGAGTTTCTACTTTCAGATGCAACAGAAATTTTGCGGATTGATCTATCCGTTCGCGAGATATGGCAGTTTGGAGATAAGAAACGCTTGAGAAACTCAAAATTTTCGCAGTTCTGATGCTCGAATCGAGTAACTAGAACGGCCTAGGGGAAAAGTACGCATACCGTTGTAATCGGGCGAGTTTCTACTTTCAGATGCAACAGAAATTTTTCGGATTGGTCAATCCGTTCGCGAGATATGGCAGTTTGGAGGTAAGAAACGCTTGAGAAACTCAAAATTTTCGCAGGTCTGATGCTCGAAATGAATAACAGGAACGGCCTAGGGGAAAACTACACATACCGTTGTAATCGGGCGAGTTTCTACTTTCAGATGCAACAGAAATTTTGCGGATTGGTCAATCCGTTCGCGAGATATGGCAGTTTGGAGGTCAGAAACGCTTGAGAAACTCAAAATTTTCGCAGTTCTGATGCTCGAAACGAGTAACTAGAACGGCCTAGGGGAAAAGCACGCATACTGTTGTAATCGGGCGAGTTTCTACTTTCAGATGCAACAGAAATTTTGCGGATTGGTCAATCCGTTCGCGAGATATGGCAGTTTGGAGGTAAGAAACGCTTCAGAAACTCAAAATTTTCGCCGTTCTGATGCTCGAAACGAATAACTAGAACTGCCTAGGGGAAAAGTGCGCATACCGTTGTAATCGGGCGAGTTTCTACTTTCAGATGCAACAGAAATTTTGCGGATTGATCAATCCGTTCGCGAGATATGGCAGTTTGGAGATAAGAAACGCTTGAGAAACTCAAAATTTTCGCAGTTCTGATGCTCGAAACGAGTAACTAGAACGGCCTAGGGGAAAAGTACGCATACCGTTGTAATCGGGCGAGTTTCTACTTTCAGATGCAACAGAAATTTTTCGGATTGGTCAATCCGTTCGCGAGATATGGCAGTTTGGAGGTAAGAAACGCTTGAGAAACTCAAAATTTTCGCAGGTCTGATGCTCGAAATGAATAACAGGAACGGCCTAGGGGAAAACTACACATACCGTTGTAATCGGGCGAGTTTCTACTTTCAGATGCAACAGAAATTTTGCGGATTGGTCAATCCGTTCGCGAGATATGGCAGTTTGGAGGTCAGAAACGCTTGAGAAACTCAAAATTTTCGCAGTTCTGATGCTCGAAACGAATAACTAGAACGGCCTAGGGGAAAACTACACGTACCGTTGTAATCGGGCGAGTTTCTACTTTCAGATGCAACAGAAATTTTGCGGATTGATCAATCCGTTCGCGAGATATGGCAGTTTGGAGATAAGAAACGCTTGAGAAACTCAAAATTTTCGCAGTTCTGATGATCGAAACGAGTAACTAGAACGGCCTAGGGGAAAAGTACGCATACCGTTGTAATCGGGCGAGTTTCTACTTTCAGATGCAACAGAAATTTTTCGGATTGGTCAATCCGTTCGCGAGATATGGCAGTTTGGAGGTAAGAAACGCTTGAGAAACTCAAAATTTTCGCAGGTCTGATGCTCGAAATGAATAACAGGAACGGCCTAGGGGAAAACTACACATACCGTTGTAATCGGGCGAGTTTCTACTTTCAGATGCAACAGAAATTTTGCGGATTGGTCAATCCGTTCGCGAGATATGGCAGTTTGGAGGTCAGAAACGCTTGAGAAACTCAAAATTTTCGCAGTTCTGATGCTCGAAACGAATAACTAGAACGGCCTAGGGGAAAAGCACGCATACTGTTGTAATCGGGCGAGTTTCTACTTTCAGATGCAACAGAAATTTTGCGGATTGGTCAATCCGTTCGCGAGATATGGCAGTTTGGAGGTAAGAAACGCTTCAGAAACTCAAAATTTTCGCAGGTCTGATGCTCGAAACGAATAACTAGAACGGCCTAGGGGAAAACTACACATACCGTTGTAATCGGGCGAGTTTCTGCTTTCAGATGCAACAGAAATTTTGCGGATTGGTAAATCCGTTCGCGAGATATGGCAGTTTGGATGTAAGAAACGCTTGAGAAACTCAAAATTTTCGCCGTTCTGATGCTCGAAACGAATAACTAGAACTGCCTAGGGGAAAAGTGCGCACACCGTTGTAATCGGGCGAGTTTCTACTATCAGATGCAACAGAAATTTTGCGGATTGATCAATCCGTTCGCGAGATATGGCAGTTTGGAGATAAGAAACGCTTGAGAAACTCAAAATTTTCGCAGTTCTGATGCTCGAAACGAGTAACTAGAACGGCCCAGGGGAAAAGTACGCATACCGTTGTAATCGGGCGAGTTTCTACTTTCAGATGCAACAGAAATTTTTCGGATTGGTCAATCCGTTCGCGAGATATGGCAGTTTGGAGGTAAGAAACGCTTGAGAAACTCAAAATTTTCGCAGGTCTGATGCTCGAAATGAATAACAGGAACGGCCTAGGGGAAAACTACACATACCGTTGTAATCGGGCGAGTTTCTACTTTCAGATGCAACAGAAATTTTGCGGATTGGTCAATCCGTTCGCGAGATATGGCAGTTTGGAGGTCAGAAACGCTTGAGAAACTCAAAATTTTCGCAGTTCTGATGCTCGAAACGAATAACTAGAACGGCCTAGGGGAAAACTACACCTACCGTTGTAATCGGGCGAGTTTCTACTTTCAGATGCAACAGAAATTTTGCGGATTGATCAATCCGTTCGCGAGATATGGCAGTTTGGAGATAAGAAACGCTTGAGAAACTCAAAATTTTCGCAGGTCTGATGCTCGAAACGAATAACTAGAACGGCCTAGGGGAAAACTACACATACCGTTGTAATCGGGCGAGTTTCTACTTTCAGATGCAACAGAAATTTTGCGGATTGGTAAATCCGTTCGCGAGATATGGCAGTTTGGATGTAAGAAACGCTTGAGAAACTCAAAATTTTCGCCGTTCTGATGCTCGAAACGAATAACTAGAACGGCCTAGGGGAAAAGTGCGCATACCGTTGTAATCGGGCGAGTTTCTACTTTCAGATGCAACAGAAATTTTGCGGATTGATCTATCCGTTCGCGAGATATGGCAGTTTGGAGATAAGAAACGCTTGAGAAACTCAAAATTTTCGCAGTTCTGATGCTCGAATCGAGTAACTAGAACGGCCTAGGGGAAAAGTACGCATACCGTTGTAATCGGGCGAGTTTCTACTTTCAGATGCAACAGAAATTTTTCGGATTGGTCAATCCGTTCGCGAGATATGGCAGTTTGGAGGTAAGAAACGCTTGAGAAACTCAAAATTTTCGCAGGTCTGATGCTCGAAATGAATAACAGGAACGGCCTAGGGGAAAACTACACATACCGTTGTAATCGGGCGAGTTTCTACTTTCAGATGCAACAGAAATTTTGCGGATTGGTCAATCCGTTCGCGAGATATGGCAGTTTGGAGGTCAGAAACGCTTGAGAAACTCAAAATTTTCGCAGTTCTGATGCTCGAAACGAATAACTAGAACGGCCTAGGGGAAAACTACACCTACCGTTGTAATCGGGCGAGTTTCTACTTTCAGATGCAACAGAAATTTTGCGGATTGGTCGATCCGTTCGCGAGATATGGCAGTTTGGAGATAAGAAACGCTTGAGAAACTCAAAATTTTCGCAGTTCTGATGCTCGAAACGAGTAACTAGAACGGCCTAGGGGAAAAGCACGCATACTGTTGTAATCGGGCGAGTTTCTACTTTCAGATGCAACAGAAATTTTGCGGATTGGTCAATCCGTTCGCGAGATATGGCAGTTTGGAGGTAAGAAACGCTTCAGAAACTCAAAATTTTCGCAGGTCTGATGCTCGAAACGAATAACTAGAACGGCCTAGGGGAAAACTACACATACCGTTGTAATCGGGCGAGTTTCTGCTTTCAGATGCAACAGAAATTTTGCGGATTGGTAAATCCGTTCGCGAGATATGGCAGTTTGGATGTAAGAAACGCTTGAGAAACTCAAAATTTTCGCCATTCTGATGCTCGAAACGAATAACTAGAACGGCCTAGGGGAAAAGTGCGCATACCGTTGTAATCGGGCGAGTTTCTACTTTCAGATGCAACAGAAATTTTGCGGATTGATCAATCCGTTCGCGAGATATGGCAGTTTGGAGATAAGAAACGCTTGAGAAACTCAAAATTTTCGCAGTTCTGATGCTCGAATCGAGTAACTAGAACGGCCTAGGGGAAAAGTACGCATACCGTTGTAATCGGGCGAGTTTCTACTTTCAGATGCAACAGAAATTTTTCGGATTGGTCAATCCGTTCGCGAGATATGGCAGTTTGGAGGTAAGAAACGCTTGAGAAACTCAAAATTTTCGCAGGTCTGATGCTCGAAATGAATAACAGGAACGGCCTAGGGGAAAACTACACATACCGTTGTAATCGGGCGAGTTTCTACTTTCAGATGCAACAGAAATTTTGCGGATTGGTCAATCCGTTCGCGAGATATGGCAGTTTGGAGGTCAGAAACGCTTGAGAAACTCAAAATTTTCGCAGTTCTGATGCTCGAAACGAATAACTAGAACGGCCTAGGGGAAAACTACACCTACCGTTGTAATCGGGCGAGTTTCTACTTTCAGATGCAACAGAAATTTTGCGGATTGATCAATCCGTTCGCGAGATATGGCAGTTTGGAGATAAGAAACGCTTGAGAAACTCAAAATTTTCGCAGTTCTGATGATCGAAACGAGTAACTAGAACGGCCTAGGGGAAAAGTACGCATACCGTTGTAATCGGGCGAGTTTCTACTTTCAGATGCAACAGAAATTTTTCGGATTGGTCAATCCGTTCGCGAGATATGGCAGTTTGGAGGTAAGAAACGCTTGAGAAACTCAAAATTTTCGCAGGTCTGATGCTCGAAATGAATAACAGGAACGGCCTAGGGGAAAACTACACATACCGTTGTAATCGGGCGAGTTTCTACTTTCAGATGCAACAGAAATTTTGCGGATTGGTCAATCCGTTCGCGAGATATGGCAGTTTGGAGGTCAGAAACGCTTGAGAAACTCAAAATTTTCGCAGTTCTGATGCTCGAAACGAATAACTAGAACGGCCTAGGGGAAAAGCACGCATACTGTTGTAATCGGGCGAGTTTCTACTTTCAGATGCAACAGAAATTTTGCGGATTGGTCAATCCGTTCGCGAGATATGGCAGTTTGGAGGTAAGAAACGCTTCAGAAACTCAAAATTTTCGCAGGTCTGATGCTCGAAACGAATAACTAGAACGGCCTAGGGGAAAACTACACATACCGTTGTAATCGGGCGAGTTTCTGCTTTCAGATGCAACAGAAATTTTGCGGATTGGTCAATCCGTTCGCGAGATATGGCAGTTTGGATGTAAGAAACGCTTGAGAAACTCAAAATTTTCGCCGTTCTGATGCTCGAAACGAATAACTAGAACTGCCTAGGGGAAAAGTGCGCACACCGTTGTAATCGGGCGAGTTTCTACTTTCAGATGCAACAGAAATTTTGCGGATTGATCAATCCGTTCGCGAGATATGGCAGTTTGGAGATAAGAAACGCTTGAGAAACTCAAAATTTTCGCAGTTCTGATGCTCGAAACGAGTAACTAGAACGGCCTAGGGGAAAAGTACGCATACCGTTGTAATCGGGCGAGTTTCTACTTTCAGATGCAACAGAAATTTTTCGGATTGGTCAATCCGTTCGCGAGATATGGCAGTTTGGAGGTAAGAAACGCTTGAGAAACTCAAAATTTTCGCAGGTCTGATACTCGAAATGAATAACAGGAACGGCCTAGGGGAAAACTACACATACCGTTGTAATCGGGCGAGTTTCTACTTTCAGATGCAACAGAAATTTTGCGGATTGGTCAATCCGTTCGCGAGATATGGCAGTTTGGAGGTCAGAAACGCTTGAGAAACTCAAAATTTTCGCAGTTCTGATGCTCGAAACGAATAACTAGAACGGCCTAGGGGAAAACTACACCTACCGTTGTAATCGGGCGAGTTTCTACTTTCAGATGCAACAGAAATTTTGCGGATTGATCAATCCGTTCGCGAGATATGGCAGTTTGGAGATAAGAAACGCTTGAGAAACTCAAAATTTTCGCAGTTCTGATGATCGAAACGAGTAACTAGAACGGCCTAGGGGAAAAGTACGCATACCGTTGTAATCGGGCGAGTTTCTACTTTCAGATGCAACAGAAATTTTGCGGATTGGTCAATCGGTTCGCGAGATATGGCAGTTTGGATGTAAGAAACGCTTGAGAAACTCAACATTTTCGCAGTTCTGATGCTCGAAATGAATAACTGGTACGGCCTAGGGGAAAACTACATATACCGTTGTAATCGGGCGAGTTTCTACTTTCAGATGCAACAGAAATTTTGCGGATTGGTAAATCCGTTCGCGAGATATGGCAGTTTGGATGTAAGAAACGCTTGAGAAACTCAATATTTTCGCAGTTCTGATGCTCGAGACGAATAACTAGAACGGCCTAGAGGAAAACTACACCTACCGTTGTAATCGGGCGAGTTTCTACTTTCAGATGCAACAGAAATTTTGCGGATTGATAAATCCTTTCGCGAGATATGGCAGTTTGGAGATAAGAAACGCTTGAGAAACTCAAAATTTTCGCAGTTCTGATGCTCGAAATGAATAACTGGAACGGCCTAGGGGAAAACTACACATACCGTTGTAATCGGGCGAGTTTCTACTTTCAGATGCAACAGAAATTTTGCGGATTGGTCAATCCGTTCGCGAGATATGGCAGTTTGGAGGTAAGAAACGCTTGAGAAACTCAAAATTTTCGCAGTTCTGATGCTCGAAATGAATAACTGGAACGGCCTAGCTGAAAACTACACATACCGTTGTAATCGGGCGAGTTTCTACTTTCAGATCCAACAGAAATTTTGCGGGTTGGTCAATCCGTTCGCGAGATATGGCAGTTTGGATGTAAGAAACGCTTGAGAAACTCAAAATTTTCGCAGTTCTGATGCTCGACACGAATAACTAGAACGGCCTAGGGGAAAAGTGCGCATACCGTTGTAATCGGGCGAGTTTCTACTTTCAGAAGCAATAGAAATTTTGCGGATTGGTCAATCCGTTCGCGAGATATGGCAGTTTGGAGGTAAGAAACGCTTGAGAAACTCAAAATTTTCGCAGTTCTGATGCTCGAAATGAATAACTGGAACGGCCTAGGGGAAAAACTACACATACCGTTGTAATCGAGCGAGCTTCTACTTTCAGATGCAACAGAAATTTTGCGGATTGGTCAATCCGTTCGCGAGATATGGCAGTTTGGAGGTAAGAAACGCTTGAGAAACTCAAAATTTTCGCAGTTCTGATGCTCGAAACGAGTAACTAGAGCGGCCTAGGGGAAAAGTACGCATACCGTTGTAATTGGGCGAGATTCTACTTTCAGATGCAACAGAAATTTTGCGGATTGGTCAATCCGTTCGCGAGATATGGCAGTTTGGAGGTAAGAAACGCTTGAGAAACTCAAAATTTTCGCCGTTCTGATGCTCGAAACGAATAACTAGAACGGCCTAGGGGAAAAGTGCGCATACCGTTGTAATCGGGCGAGTTTCTACTTTCAGATGCAACAGAAATTTGCGGATTGATCAATCCGTTCGCGAGATATGGCAGTTTGGAAATAAGAAACGCTTGAGAAACTCAAAATTTTCGCAGTTCTGATGCTCGAAACGAGTAACTAGAACCGCCTAGGGAAAAGTACGCATACCGTTGTAATCGGGCGAGTTTCTACTTTCAGATGCAACAGAAATTTTGCGGATTGGTCAATCCGTTCGCGAGATATGGCAGTTTGGATGTAAGAAACGCTTGAGAAACCCAAAATTTTCGCAGTTCTGATGCGCGAAACTAGTAACTAGAGCGGCCAAGGGAAAAGTACGCATACCGTTGTAATTGGGCGAGTTTCTACTTTAAGATGCAACAGAAATTTTGCGGATTGGTCAATCCGTTCGCGAGATATGGCAGTTTGGAGGTAAGAAACGCTTGTGAAACTCAAAATTTTCGCCGTTCTGATGCTCGAAACGAATAACTAGAACGGCCTAGGGGAAAACTACACCTACCGTTGTAATCGGGCGAGTTTCTACTTTGAGATGCATCAGAAATTTTGCGGATTGGTCAATCCGTTCGCGAGATATGGCAGTTTGGAGGTAAGAAACGCTTGAGAAACTCAAAATTTTCGCAGTTCTGATGCTCGAAACGAATAACTAGAACGGCCTAGGGGAAAAGTGCGCATACCGTTTGTAATCGGGCGAGTTTCTACTTTCAGATGCAACAGAAATTTTGCGGATCGGTCAATCCGTTCGCGAGATATGGCAGTTTGGATGTAAGAAACGCTTGAGAAACTCAAAATTTTCGCAGTTCTGATGCTCGAAACGAATAACTAGAACGGCCCAGGGAAAAGTGCGCATACCGTTGTAATCGGGCGAGTTTCTACTTTCAGATGCAACAGAAATTATGCGGATTGATCGATCCGTTCGCGAGATATGGCAGTTTGGAAGTAAGAAACGCTTGAGAAACTCAAAATTTTCGCAGTTCTGATTCTCGAAACGAATGACTAGAACGGCCTAGGGGAGAAGTACGCATACCGTTGTAATCGGGCGAGTTTCTACTTTCAGATGCAACAGAAATTTTGCGGATTGATCAATCCGTTCGCGAGATATGGCAGTTTGGAGATAAGAAACGCTTGAGAAACTCAAAATTTTCGCAGTTTTGATGCTCGAAACGAGTGACTAGAACGGCCTAGGGGAGAAGTACGCATACCGTTGTAATCGGGCGAGTCTCTACTTTCAAATGCAACAGAAATTTTGCAGATTGGTCAATCCGTTCGCGAGATATGGCAGTTTGGAGGTAAGAAACGCTTGAGAAACTCAAAATTTTCGCAGTTCTGATGCTCGAAACGAATAACTAGAACGGCCTAGGGGAAAAGTGCGCATACCGTTGTAATCGGGCGAGTTTCTACTTTCAGATGCAACAGAAATTTTGCGGATCGGTCAATCCGTTCGCGAGATATGGCAGTTTGGATGTAAGAAACGCTTGAGAAACTCAAAATTTTCACAGTTCTGATGCTCGAAACGAATAACTGTAACGGCCTAGGGGAAAACTACACATCCCGTTGTAATCGGGCGAGTTTCTACTTTCCGATGCAACAGAAATTTTGCGGATTAGTCGATCCGTTCGCGAGATATGGCAGTTTGGAGGTAAGAAACGCTTGAGAAACTCAAAATTTTCGCCGTTCTGATGCTCGAAACGAATAACTAGAATGGCCTAGGGGAAAAGTGCGCATTCCGTTGTAATCGGGCGAGTTTCTACTTTCAGATGCAACTGAAATTTTGCGGATTGGTCAATCCGTTCGCGAGATATGGCAGTTTGGAGGTAAGAAACGCTTGAGAAACTCAAAATTTTCGCAGTTCTGATGCTCGAAACGAATAACTAGAACGGCCTAGGGGAAAACTACACCTACCGTTGTAATCGGGCGAGTTTCTACTTTCCGATGCAACAGAAATTTTGCGGATTGATCAATCCGTTCCTGAGATATGGCAGTTTGGAGGTAAGAAACGCTTGAGAAACTCAAAATTTTCGCAGTTCTGATTCTCGACACGGATAACTAGAACGGCCTAGGGGAGAAGTACGCATACCGTTGTAATCGGGCGAGTTTCTACTTTCAGATGCAACAGAAATTTTGCGGATTGATCAATCCGTTCGCGAGATATGGCAGTTTGGAGATAAGAAACGCTTGAGAAACTCAAAATTTTCGCAGTTCTGATGCTCGAAACGAGTAACTAGAACGGCCTAGGGGAAAAGTGAGCATACCGTTGTAATCGGGCGAGTTTCTACTTTCAGATGCAACAGAAATTTTGCGGATTGGTCAATCCGTTCGCGAGATATGGCAGTTTGGATGTAAGAAACGCTTGAGAAACTCAAAATTTTCGCAGTTCTGATGCTCGAAATGAATAACTGGAACGGCCCAGGGGAAAACTACATATACCGTTGTAATCGGGCGAGTTTCTACTTTCAGATGCAACAGAAATTTTGCGGATTGGTAAATCCGTTCGCGAGATATGGCAGTTTGGATGTAAGAAACGCTTGAGAAACTCAATATTTTCGCAGTTCTGATGATCGAGACGAATAACTAGAACGGCCTAGAGGAAAACTACACCTACCGTTGTAATCGGGCGAGTTTCTACTTTCAGATGCAACAGAAATTTTGCGGATTGATCAATCCTTTCGCGAGATATGGCAGTTTGGAGATAAGAAACGCTTGAGAAACTCAAAATTTTCGCAGTTCTGATGCTCGAAATGAATAACTGGAACGGCCTAGGGGAAAACTACACATACCGTTGTAATCGGGCGAGTTTCTACTTTCAGATGCAACAGAAATTTTGCGGATTGGTCAATCCGTTCGCGAGATATGGCAGTTTGGAGGTAAGAAACGCTTGAGAAACTCAAAATTTTCGCAGTTCTGATGCTCGAAATGAATAACTGGAACGGCCTAGGGGAAAACTACACATACCGTTGTAATCGGGCGAGTTTCTACTTTCAGATGCAACAGAAATTTTGCGGGTTGGTCAATCCGTTCGCGAGATATGGCAGTTTGGATGTAAGAAACGCTTGAGAAACTCAAAATTTTCGCAGTTCTGATGCTCGACACGAATAACTAGAACGGCCTAGGGGAAAAGTGCGCATACCGTTGTAATCGGGCGAGTTTCTACTTTCAGAAGCAATAGAAATTTTGCGGTTTGGTCAATCCGTTCGCGAGATATGGCAGTTTGGAGGTAAGAAACGCTTGAGAAACTCAAAATTTTCGCAGTTCTGATGCTCGAAATGAATAACTGGAACGGCCTAGGGGAAAAACTACACATACCGTTGTAATCGGGCGAGCTTCTACTTTCAGATGCAACAGAAATTTTGCGGATTGGTCAATCCGTTCGCGAGATATGGCAGTTTGGAGGTAAGAAACGCTTGAGAAACTCAAAATTTTCGCAGTTCTGATGCTCGAAACGAGTAACTAGAGCGGCCTAGGGAAAAGTACGCATACCGTTGTAATTGGGCGAGATTCTACTTTCAGATGCAACAGAAATTTTGCGGATTGGTCAATCCGTTCGCGAGATATGGCAGTTTGGAGGTAAGAAACGCTTGAGAAACTCAAAATTTTCGCCGTTCTGATGCTCGAAACGAATAACTAGAACGGCCTAGGGGAAAAGTGCGCATACCGTTGTAATCGGGCGAGTTTCTACTTTCAGATGCAACAGAAATTTTGCGGATTGATCAATCCGTTCGCGAGATATGGCAGTTTGGAAATAAGAAACGCTTGAGAAACTCAAAATTTTTGCAGTTCTGATGCTCGAAACGAGTAACTAGAACCGCCTAGGGGAAAAGTACGCATACCGTTGTAATCGGGCGAGTTTCTACTTTCAGATGCAACAGAAATTTTGCGGATTGGTCAATCCGTTCGCGAGATATGGCAGTTTGGATGTAAGAAACGCTTGAGAAACCCAAAATTTTCGCAGTTCTGATGCGCGAAACTAGTAACTAGAGCGGCCAAGGGGAAAAGTACGCATACCGTTGTAATTGGGCGAGTTTCTACTTTAAGATGCAACAGAAATTTTGCGGATTGGTCAATCCGTTCGCGAGATATGGCAGTTTGGAGGTAAGAAACGCTTGTGAAACTCAAAATTTTCGCCGTTCTGATGCTCGAAACGAATAACTAGAACGGCCTAGGGGAAAACTACACCTACCGTTGTAATCGGGCGAGTTTCTACTTTGAGATGCAACAGAAATTTTGCGGATTGGTCAATCCGTTCGCGAGATATGGCAGTTTGGATGTAAGAAACGCTTGAGAAACTCAAAATTTTCGCAGTTCTGATGCTCGAAACGAATAACTAGAACGGCCTAGGGGAAAAGTGCGCATACCGTTTGTAATCGGGCGAGTTTCTACTTTCAGATGCAACAGAAATTTTGCGGATCGGTCAATCCGTTCGCGAGATATGGCAGTTTGGATGTAAGAAACGCTTGAGAAACTCAAAATTTTCGCAGTTCTGATTCTCGAAACGAATGACTAGAACGGCCTAGGGGAGAAGTACGCATACCGTTGTAATCGGGCGAGTTTCTACTTTCAGATGCAACAGAAATTTTGCGGATTGATCAATCCGTTCGCGAGATATGGCAGTTTGGAGATAAGAAACGCTTGAGAAACTCAAAATTTTCGCAGTTTTGATGCTCGAAACGAATAACTAGAACGGCCTAGGGGAAAACTACACCTACCGTTGTAATCGGGCGAGTCTCTACTTTCAGATGCAACCGAAATTTTGCGGATTGGTGAATCCGTTCGCGAGATATGGCAGTTTGGAAGTAAGAAACGCTTGAGAAACTCAAAATTTTCGCAGTTCTGATGCTCGAAACGAATAACTAGAACGGCCTAGGGGAAGAGTGCGCATACCGTTGTAATCGGGCGAGTTTCTACTTTCAGAAGCAATAGAAATTTTGCGGATTGGTCAATCCGTTCGCGAGATATGGCAGTTTGGAGGTAAGAAACGCTTGAGAAACTCAAAATTTTCGCAATTCTGATGCTCGAAATGAATAACTGGAACGGCCTAGGGGAAAAACTACACATACCGTTGTAATCGGGCGAGCTTCTACTTTCAGATGCAACAGAAATTTTGGGGATTGGTCAATCCGTTCGCGAGATATGGCAGTTTGGAGGTAAGAAACGCTTGAGAAACTCAAAATTTTCGCAGTTCTGATGCTCGAAACGAGTAACTAGAGCGGCCTAGGGGAAAAGTACGCATACCGTTGTAATTGGGCGAGATTCTACTTTCAGATGCAACAGAAATTTTGCGGATTGGTCAATCCGTTCGCGAGATATGGCAGTTTGGAGGTAAGAAACGCTTGAGAAACTCAAAATTTTCGCCGTTCTGATGCTCGAAACGAATAACTAGAACGGCCTAGGGGAAAAGTGCGCATACCGTTGTAATCGGGCGAGTTTCTACTTTCAGATGCAACAGAAATTTTGCGGATTGATCAATCCGTTCGCGAGATATGGCAGTTTGGAAATAAGAAACGCTTGAGAAACTCAAAATTTTCGCAGTTCTGATGCTCGAAACGAGTAACTAGAACCGCCTAGGGGAAAAGTACGCATACCGTTGTAATCGGGCGAGTTTCTACTTTCAGATGCAACAGAAATTTTGCGGATTGGTCAATCCGTTCGCGCGATATGGCAGTTTGGATGTAAGAAACGCTTGAGAAACCCAAAATTTTCGCAGTTCTGATGCGCGAAACTAGTAACTAGAGCGGCCAAGGGGAAAAGTACGCATACCGTTGTAATTGGGCGAGTTTCTACTTTAAGATGCAACAGAAATTTTGCGGATTGGTCAATCCGTTCGCGAGATATGGCAGTTTGGAGGTAAGAAACGCTTGTGAAACTCAAAATTTTCGCCGTTCTGATGCTCGAAACGAATAACTAGAACGGCCTAGGGGAAAACTACACCTACCGTTGTAATCGGGCGGGTTTCTACTTTGAGATGCAACAGAAATTTTGCGGTATGGTCAATCCGTTCGCGAGATATGGCAGTTTGGAGGTAAGAAACGCTTGAGAAACTCAAAATTTTCGCAGTTCTGATGCTCGAAACGAATAACTAGAACGGCCTAGGGGAAAAGTGCGCATACCGTTGTAATCGGGCGAGTTTCTACTTTCAGATGCAACAGAAATTTTGCGGATCGGTCAATCCGTTCGCGAGATATGGCAGTTTGGATGTAAGAAACGCTTGAGAAACTCAAAATTTTCACAGTTCTGATGCTCGAAACGAATAACTGTAACGGCCTAGGGGAAAACTACACATCCCGTTGTAATCGGGCGAGTCTCTACTTTCAGATGCAACCGAAATTTTGCGGATTGGTGAATCCGTTCGCGAGATATGGCAGTTTGGAAGTAAGAAACGCTTGAGAAACTCAAAATTTTCGCAGTTCTGATGCTCGAAACGAATAACTAGAACGGCCTAGGGGAAGAGTGCGCATACCGTTGTAATCGGGCGAGTTTCTACTTTCAGAAGCAATAGAAATTTTGCGGATTGGTCAATCCGTTCGCGAGATATGGCAGTTTGGAGGTAAGAAACGCTTGAGAAACTCAAAATTTTCGCAGTTCTGATGCTCGAAATGAATAACTGGAACGGCCTAGGGGAAAAACTACACATACCGTTGTAATCGGGCGAGCTTCTACTTTCAGATGCAACAGAAATTTTGCGGATTGGTCAATCCGTTCGCGAGATATGGCAGTTTGGAGGTAAGAAACGCTTGAGAAACTCAAAATTTTCGCAGTTCTGATGCTCGAAACGAGTAACTAGAGCGGCCTAGGGGAAAAGTACGCATACCGTTGTAATTGGGCGAGATTCTACTTTCAGATGCAACAGAAATTTTGCGGATTGGTCAATCCGTTCGCGAGATATGGCAGTTTGGAGGTAAGAAACGCTTGAGAAACTCAAAATTTTCGCCGTTCTGATGCTCGAAACGAATAACTAGAACGGCCTAGGGGAAAAGTGCGCATACCGTTGTAATCGGGCGAGTTTCTACTTTCAGATGCAACAGAAATTTTGCGGATTGATCAATCCGTTCGCGAGATATGGCAGTTTGGAAATAAGAAACGCTTGAGAAACTCAAAATTTTCGCAGTTCTGATGCTCGAAAGGAGTAACTAGAACCGCCTAGGGGAAAAGTACGCATACCGTTGTAATCGGGCGAGTTTCTACTTTCAGATGCAACAGAAATTTTGCGGATTGGTCAATCCGTTCGCGAGATATGGCAGTTTGGATGTAAGAAACGCTTGAGAAACCCAAAATTTTCACAGTTCTGATGCGCGAAACTAGTAACTAGAGCGGCCAAGGGGAAAAGTACAGATACCGTTGTAATTGGGCGAGTTTCTACTTTAAGATGCAACAGAAATTTTGCGGATTGGTCAATCCGTTCGCGAGATATGGCAGTTTGGAGGTAAGAAACGCTTGAGAAACTCAAAATTTTCGCCGTTCTGATGCTCGAAACGAATAACTAGAACGGCCTAGGGGAAAAGTGCGCATACCGTTGTAATCGGGCGAGTTTCTACTTTCAGATGCAACAGAAATTTTGCGGATCGGTCAATCCGTTCGCGAGATATGGCAGTTTGGATGTAAGAAACGCTTGAGAAACTCAAAATTTTCGCAGTTCTGATGCTCGAAACGAATAACTAGAACGGCCTAGGGGAAGAGTGCGCATACCGTTGTAATCGGGCGAGTTTCTACTTTCAGAAGCAATAGAAATTTTGCGGATTGGTCAATCCGTTCGCGAGATATGGCAGTTTGGAGGTAAGAAACGCTTGAGAAACTCAAAATTTTCGCAGTTCTGATGCTCGAAATGAATAACTGGAACGGCCTAGGGGAAAAACTACACATACCGTTGTAATCGGGCGAGCTTCTACTTTCAGATGCAACAGAAATTTTGCGGATTGGTCAATCCGTTCGCGAGATATGGCAGTTTGGAGGTAAGAAACGCTTGAGAAACTCAAAATTTTCGCAGTTCTGATGCTCGAAACGAGTAACTAGAGCGGCCTAGGGGAAAAGTACGCATACCGTTGTAATTGGGCGAGATTCTACTTTCAGATGCAACAGAAATTTTGCGGATTGGTCAATCCGTTCGCGAGATATGGCAGTTTGGAGGTAAGAAACGCTTGAGAAACTCAAAATTTTCGCCGTTCTGATGCTCGAAACGAATAACTAGAACGGCCTAGGGGAAAAGTGCGCATACCGTTGTAATCGGGCGAGTTTCTACTTTCAGATGCAACAGAAATTTTGCGGATTGATCAATCCGTTCGCGAGATATGGCAGTTTGGAAATAAGAAACGCTTGAGAAACTCAAAATTTTCGCAGTTCTGATGCTCGAAACGAGTAACTAGAACCGCCTAGGGGAAAAGTACGCATACCGTTGTAATCGGGCGAGTTTCTACTTTCAGATGCAACAGAAATTTTGCGGATTGGTCAATCCGTTCGCGAGATATGGCAGTTTGGATGTAAGAAACGCTTGAGAAACCCAAAATTTTCACAGTTCTGATGCGCGAAACTAGTAACTAGAGCGGCCAAGGGGAAAAGTACAGATACCGTTGTAATTGGGCGAGTTTCTACTTTAAGATGCAACAGAAATTTTGCGGATTGGTCAATCCGTTCGCGAGATATGGCAGTTTGGAGGTAAGAAACGCTTGAGAAACTCAAAATTTTCGCCGTTCTGATGCTCGAAACGAATAACTAGAACGGCCTAGGGGAAAAGTGCGCATACCGTTGTAATCGGGCGAGTTTCTACTTTCAGATGCAACAGAAATTTTGCGGATCGGTCAATCCGTTCGCGAGATATGGCAGTTTGGATGTAAGAAACGCTTGAGAAACTCAAAATTTTCGCAGTTCTGATGCTCGAAACGAATAACTAGAACGGCCTAGGGGAAGAGTGCGCATACCGTTGTAATCGGGCGAGTTTCTACTTTCAGAAGCAATAGAAATTTTGCGGATTGGTCAATCCGTTCGCGAGATATGGCAGTTTGGAGGTAAGAAACGCTTGAGAAACTCAAAATTTTCGCAGTTCTGATGCTCGAAATGAATAACTGGAACGGCCTAGGGGAAAAACTACACATACCGTTGTAATCGGGCGAGCTTCTACTTTCAGATGCAACAGAAATTTTGCGGATTGGTCAATCCGTTCGCGAGATATGGCAGTTTGGAGGTAAGAAACGCTTGAGAAACTCAAAATTTTCGCAGTTCTGATGCTCGAAACGAGTAACTAGAGCGGCCTAGGGGAAAAGTACGCATACCGTTGTAATTGGGCGAGATTCTACTTTCAGATGCAACAGAAATTTTGCGGATTGGTCAATCCGTTCGCGAGATATGGCAGTTTGGAGGTAAGAAACGCTTGAGAAACTCAAAATTTTCGCCGTTCTGATGCTCGAAACGAATAACTAGAACGGCCTAGGGGAAAAGTGCGCATACCGTTGTAATCGGGCGAGTTTCTACTTTCAGATGCAACAGAAATTTTGCGGATTGATCAATCCGTTCGCGAGATATGGCAGTTTGGAAATAAGAAACGCTTGAGAAACTCAAAATTTTCGCAGTTCTGATGCTCGAAACGAGTAACTAGAACCGCCTAGGGGAAAAGTACGCATACCGTTGTAATCGGGCGAGTTTCTACTTTCAGATGCAACAGAAATTTTGCGGATTGGTCAATCCGTTCGCGAGATATGGCAGTTTGGATGTAAGAAACGCTTGAGAAACCCAAAATTTTCACAGTTCTGATGCGCGAAACTAGTAACTAGAGCGGCCAAGGGGAAAAGTACAGATACCGTTGTAATTGGGCGAGTTTCTACTTTAAGATGCAACAGAAATTTTGCGGATTGGTCAATCCGTTCGCGAGATATGGCAGTTTGGAGGTAAGAAACGCTTGAGAAACTCAAAATTTTCGCCGTTCTGATGCTCGAAACGAATAACTAGAACGGCCTAGGGGAAAAGTGCGCATACCGTTGTAATCGGGCGAGTTTCTACTTTCAGATGCAACAGAAATTTTGCGGATCGGTCAATCCGTTCGCGAGATATGGCAGTTTGGATGTAAGAAACGCTTGAGAAACTCAAAATTTTCACAGTTCTGATTCTCGAAACGAATAACTAGAACGGCCTAGGGGAAGAGTGCGCATACCGTTGTAATCGGGCGAGTTTCTACTTTCAGAAGCAATAGAAATTTTGCGGATTGGTCAATCCGTTCGCGAGATATGGCAGTTTGGAGGTAAGAAACGCTTGAGAAACTCAAAATTTTCGCAGTTCTGATGCTCGAAATGAATAACTGGAACGGCCTAGGGGAAAAACTACACATACCGTTGTAATCGGGCGAGCTTCTACTTTCAGATGCAACAGAAATTTTGCGGATTGGTCAATCCGTTCGCGAGATATGGCAGTTTGGAGGTAAGAAACGCTTGAGAAACTCAAAATTTTCGCAGTTCTGATGCTCGAAACGAGTAACTAGAGCGGCCTAGGGGAAAAGTACGCATACCGTTGTAATTGGGCGAGATTCTACTTTCAGATGCAACAGAAATTTTGCGGATTGGTCAATCCGTTCGCGAGATATGGCAGTTTGGAGGTAAGAAACGCTTGAGAAACTCAAAATTTTCGCCGTTCTGATGCTCGAAACGAATAACTAGAACGGCCTAGGGGAAAAGTGCGCATACCGTTGTAATCGGGCGAGTTTCTACTTTCAGATGCAACAGAAATTTTGCGGATTGATCAATCCGTTCGCGAGATATGGCAGTTTGGAAATAAGAAACGCTTGAGAAACTCAAAATTTTCGCAGTTCTGATGCTCGAAACGAGTAACTAGAACGGCCTAGGGGAAAAGTGCGCATACCGTTGTAATCGGGCGAGTTTCTACTTTCAGATGCAACAGAAATTTTGCGGATCGGTCAATCCGTTCGCGAGATATGGCAGTTTGGATGTAAGAAACGCTTGAGAAACTCAAAATTTTCACAGTTCTGATTCTCGAAACGAATAACTGTAACGGCCTAGGGGAAAACTACACATCCCGTTGTAATCGGGCGAGTCTCTACTTTCAGATGCAACCGAAATTTTGCGGATTGGTGAATCCGTTCGCGAGATATGGCAGTTTGGAAGTAAGAAACGCTTGAGAAACTCAAAATTTTCGCAGTTCTGATGCTCGAAACGAATAACTAGAACGGCCTAGGGGAAGAGTGCGCATACCGTTGTAATCGGGCGAGTTTCTACTTTCCGATGCAACAGAAATTTTGCGGATTGATCAATCTGTTCCTGAGATATGGCAGTTTGGAGGTAAGAAACGCTTGAGAAACTCAAAATTTTCGCAGTTCTGATTCTCGACACGAATAACTAGAACGGCCTAGGGGAGAAGTACGCATACCGTTGTAATCGGGCGAGTTTCTACTTTCAGATGCAACAGAAATTTTGCGGATTGATCAATCCGTTCGCGAGATATGGCAGTTTGGAGATAAGAAACGCTTGAGAAACTCAAAATTTTCACAGTTCTGATTCTCGAAACGAATAACTGTAACGGCCTAGGGGAAAACTACACATCCCGTTGTAATCGGGCGAGTCTCTACTTTCAGATGCAACCGAAATTTTGCGGATTGGTGAATCCGTTCGCGAGATATGGCAGTTTGGAAGTAAGAAACGCTTGAGAAACTCAAAATTTTCGCAGTTCTGATGCTCGAAACGAATAACTAGAACGGCCTAGGGGAAGAGTGCGCATACCGTTGTAATCGGGCGAGTTTCTACTTTCCGATGCAACAGAAATTTTGCGGATTGATCAATCCGTTCCTGAGATATGGCAGTTTGGAGGTAAGAAACGCTTGAGAAACTCAAAATTTTCGCAGTTCTGATTCTCGACACGAATAACTAGAACGGCCTAGGGGAGAAGTACGCATACCGTTGTAATCGGGCGAGTTTCTACTTTCAGATGCAACAGAAATTTTGCGGATTGATCAATCCGTTCGCGAGATATGGCAGTTTGGAGATAAGAAACGCTTGAGAAACTCAAAATTTTCGCAGTTCTGATGCTCGAAACGAGTAACTAGAACGGCCTAGGGGAAAAGTACGCTTACCGTTGTAATCGGGCGAGTTTCTACTTTCAGATGCAACAGAAATTTTGCGGATTAGTCGATCCGTTCGCGAGATATGGCAGTTTGGAGGTAAGAAACGCTTGAGAAACTCAAAATTTTCGCCGTTCTGATGCTCGAAACGAATAACTAGAACGGCCTAGGGGAAAAGTGCGCATACCGTTGTAATCGGGCGAGTTTCTACTTTCAGATGCAACAGAAATTTTGCGGATTGATCAATCCGTTCGCGAGATATGGCAGTTTGGAAATAAGAAACGCTTGAGAAACTCAAAATTTTCGCAGTTCTGATGCTCGAAACGAATAACTAGAACGGCCTAGGGGAAAAGTGCGCATACCGTTGTAATCGGGCGAGTCTCTACTTTCAGATGCAACAGAAATTTTGCGGATCGGTCAATCCGTTCGCGAGATATGGCAGTTTGGATGTAAGAAACGCTTGAGAAACTCAAAATTTTCACAGTTCTGATGCTCGAAACGAATAACTGTAACGGCCTAGGGGAAGAGTGCGCATACCGTTGTAATCGGGCGAGTTTCTACTTTCAGATGCAACAGAAATTTTGCGGATTAGTCGATCCGTTCGCGAGATATGGCAGTTTGGAGGTAAGAAACGCTTGAGAAACTCAAAATTTTCGCAGTTCTGATGCTCGAAACGAATAACTAGAACGGCCTAGGGGAAAAGTGCGCATACCGTTTGTAATCGGGCGAGTTTCTACTTTCAGATGCAACAGAAATTTTGCGGATCGGTCAATCCGTTCGCGAGATATGGCAGTTTGGATGTAAGAAACGCTTGAGAAACTCAAAATTTTCGCAGTTCTGATGCTCGAAACGAATAACTAGAACGGCCCAGGGGAAAAGTGCGCATACCGTTGTAATCGGGCGAGTTTCTACTTTCAGATGCAACAGAAATTATGCGGATTGATCGATCCGTTCGCGAGATATGGCAGTTTGGAAGTAAGAAACGCTTGAGAAACTCAAAATTTTCGCAGTTCTGATTCTCGAAACGAATGACTAGAACGGCCTAGGGGAGAAGTACGCATACCGTTGTAATCGGGCGAGTTTCTACTTTCAGATGCAACAGAAATTTTGCGGATTGATCAATCCGTTCGCGAGATATGGCAGTTTGGAGATAAGAAACGCTTGAGAAACTCAAAATTTTCGCAGTTTTGATGCTCGAAACGAGTGACTAGAACGGCCTAGGGGAGAAGTACGCATACCGTTGTAATCGGGCGAGTCTCTACTTTCAAATGCAACAGAAATTTTGCAGATTGGTCAATCCGTTCGCGAGATATGGCAGTTTGGAGGTAAGAAACGCTTGAGAAACTCAAAATTTTCGCAGTTCTGATGCTCGAAACGAATAACTAGAACGGCCTAGGGGAAAAGTGCTCATACCGTTGTAATCGGGCGAGTTTCTACTTTCAGATGCAACAGAAATTTTGCGGATCGGTCAATCCGTTCGCGAGATATGGCAGTTTGGATGTAAGAAACGCTTGAGAAACTCAAAATTTTCACAGTTCTGATTCTCGAAACGAATAACTGTAACGGCCTAGGGGAAAACTACACATCCCGTTGTAATCGGGCGAGTCTCTACTTTCAGATGCAACCGAAATTTTGCGGATTGGTGAATCCGTTCGCGAGATATGGCAGTTTGGAAGTAAGAAACGCTTGAGAAACTCAAAATTTTCGCAGTTCTGATGCTCGAAACGAATAACTAGAACGGCCTAGGGGAAGAGTGCGCATACCGTTGTAATCGGGCGAGTTTCTACTTTCCGATGCAACAGAAATTTTGCGGATTGATCAATCCGTTCCTGAGATATGGCAGTTTGGAGGTAAGAAACGCTTGAGAAACTCAAAATTTTCGCAGTTCTGATTCTCGACACGAATAACTAGAACGGCCTAGGGGAGAAGTACGCATACCGTTGTAATCGGGCGAGTTTCTACTTTCAGATGCAACAGAAATTTTGCGGATTGATCAATCCGTTCGCGAGATATGGCAGTTTGGAGATAAGAAACGCTTGAGAAACTCAAAATTTTCGCAGTTCTGATGCTCGAAACGAGTAACTAGAACGGCCTAGGGGAAAAGTACGCTTACCGTTGTAATCGGGCGAGTTTCTACTTTCAGATGCAACAGAAATTTTGCGGATTAGTCGATCCGTTCGCGAGATATGGCAGTTTGGAGGTAAGAAACGCTTGAGAAACTCAAAATTTTCGCCGTTCTGATGCTCGAAACGAATAACTAGAACGGCCTAGGGGAAAAGTGCGCATACCGTTGTAATCGGGCGAGTTTCTACTTTCAGATGCAACAGAAATTTTGCGGATTGATCAATCCGTTCGCGAGATATGGCAGTTTGGAAATAAGAAACGCTTGAGAAACTCAAAATTTTCGCAGTTCTGATGCTCGAAACGAATAACTAGAACGGCCTAGGGGAAAAGTGCGCATACCGTTGTAATCGGGCGAGTCTCTACTTTCAGATGCAACAGAAATTTTGCGGATCGGTCAATCCGTTCGCGAGATATGGCAGTTTGGATGTAAGAAACGCTTGAGAAACTCAAAATTTTCACAGTTCTGATGCTCGAAACGAATAACTGTAACGGCCTAGGGGAAGAGTGCGCATACCGTTGTAATCGGGCGAGTTTCTACTTTCAGATGCAACAGAAATTTTGCGGATTAGTCGATCCGTTCGCGAGATATGGCAGTTTGGAGGTAAGAAACGCTTGAGAAACTCAAAATTTTCGCCGTTCTGATGCTCGAAACGAATAACTAGAATGGCCTAGGGGAAAAGTGCGCATACCGTTGTAATCGGGCGAGTTTCTACTTTCAGATGCAACTGAAATTTTGCGGATTGGTCAATCCGTTCGCGAGATATGGCAGTTTGGAGGTAAGAAACGCTTGAGAAACTCAAAATTTTCGCAGTTCTGATGCTCGAAACGAATAACTAGAACGGCCTAGGGGAAAACTACACCTACCGTTGTAATCGGGCGAGTTTCTACTTTCCGATGCAACAGAAATTTTGCGGATTGATCAATCCGTTCCTGAGATATGGCAGTTTGGAGGTAAGAAACGCTTGAGAAACTCAAAATTTTCGCAGTTCTGATTCTCGACACGAATAACTAGAACGGCCTAGGGGAGAAGTACGCATACCGTTGTAATCGGGCGAGTTTCTACTTTCAGATGCAACAGAAATTTTGCGGATTGATCAATCCGTTCGCGAGATATGGCAGTTTGGAGATAAGAAACGCTTGAGAAACTCAAAATTTTCGCAGTTCTAATGCTCGAAACGAGTAACTAGAACGGCCTAGGGGAAAAGTACGCTTACCGTTGTAATCGGGCGAGTTTCTACTTTCAGATGCAACAGAAATTTTGCGGATTAGTCGATCCGTTCGCGAGATATGGCAGTTTGGAGGTAAGAAACGCTTGAGAAACTCAAAATTTTCGCCGTTCTGATGCTCGAAACGAATAACTAGAACGGCCTAAGGGAAAAGTGCGCATACCGTTGTAATCGGGCGAGTTTCTACTTTCAGATGCAACAGAAATTTTGCGGATTGATCAATCCGTTCGCGAGATATGGCAGTTTGGAAATAAGAAACGTTTGAGAAACTCAAAATTTTCGCAGTTCTGATGCTCGAAACGAGTAACTAGAACCGCCTAGGGGAAAAGTACGTATACCGTTGTAATCGGGCGAGTTTCTACTTTCAGATGCAACAGAAATTTTGCGGATTGGTCAATCCGTTCGCGAGATATGGCAGTTTGGATGTAAGAAACGCTTGAGAAACCCAAAATTTTCGCAGTTCTGATGCGCGAAACTAGTAACTAGAGCGGCCAAGGGGAAAAGTACGCATACCGTTGTAATTGGGCGAGTTTCTACTTTCAGATGCAACAGAAATTTTGCGGATTGGTCAATCCGTTCGCGAGATATGGCAGTTTGGAGGTAAGAAACGCTTGTGAAACTCAAAATTTTCGCCGTTCTGATGCTCGAAACGAATAACTAGAACGGCCTAGGGGAAAACTACACCCACCGTTGTAATCGGGCGAGTTTCTACTTTGAGATGCAACAGAAATTTTGCGGATTGGTCAATCCGTTCGCGAGATATGGCAGTTTGGAGGTAAGAAACGCTTGAGAAACTCAAAATTTTCGCCGTTCTGATGCTCGAAACGAATAACTAGAATGGCCTAG
Source organism: Ptiloglossa arizonensis (assembly GCF_051014685.1). Classification (NCBI taxonomy): domain Eukaryota; kingdom Metazoa; phylum Arthropoda; class Insecta; order Hymenoptera; family Colletidae; genus Ptiloglossa; species Ptiloglossa arizonensis. The sequence continues at coordinate 332,408 of NW_027478681.1, read as the reverse complement.
GGGAAAAGTGCGCATACCGTTGTAATCGGGCGAGTTTCTACTTTCAGATGCAACTGAAATTTTGCGGATTGGTCAATCCGTTCGCGAGATATGGCAGTTTGGAGGTAAGAAACGCTTGAGAAACTCAAAATTTTCGCAGTTCTGATGCTCGAAACGAATAACTAGAACGGCCTAGGGGAAAACTACACCCACCGTTGTAATCGGGCGAGTTTCTACTTTCCGATGCAACAGAAATTTTGCGGATTGATCAATCCGTTCGCGAGATATGGCAGTTTGGAGGTAAGAAACGCTTGAGAAACTCAAAATTTTCGCCGTTCTGATGCTCGAAACGAATAACTAGAACGGCCTAGGGGAAAAGAGCGCATACCGTTGTAATCGGGGGAGTTTCTACTTTCAGATGCAACAGAAATTTTGCGGATTGATCAATCCGTTCGCGAGATATGGCAGTTTGGAGGTAAGAAACGCTTGAGAAACTCAAAATTTTCGCCGTTCTGATGCTCGAAACGAATAACTAGAACGGCCTAGGGGAAAAGAGCGCATACCGTTGTAATCGGGGGAGTTTCTACTTTCAGATGCAACAGAAATTTTGCGGATTGATCAATCCGTTCGCGAGATATGGCAGTTTGGAGGTAAGAAACGCTTGAGAGACTCAAAATTTTCGCAGTTCTGATGCTCGAAACGAGTAACTAGAACGGCCTAGGGGAGAAGTACGCATACCGTTGTAATCGGGCGAGTTTCTACTTTCAGATGCAACAGAAATTTTGCGGATTGGTCGATCCGTTCGCGAGATATGGCAGTTTGGAAATAAGAAACTCTTGAGAAACTCAAAATTTTCTCAGTTCTGATGCTCGAAACGAATAACTAGAACGGCCTAGGGGAAAACTACACCTACCGTTGTAATCGGGCTAGTTTCTACTTTCAGATGCAACAGAAATTTTGCGGATTGGTCAATCCGTTCGCGAGATATGGCAGTTTGGAAGTAAGAAACGCTTGAGAAACTCAAAATTTTCGCAGTTCTGATGCTCGAAACGATTAACTAGAACGGCCTAGGGGAAAAGTGCGCATACCATTGTAATCGGGCGAGTTTCTACTTTCAGATGCAACAGAAATTTTGCGGATTGATCAATCCGTTCGCGAGATATGGCAGTTTGGAGGTAAGAAACGCTTGAGAAACTCAAAATTTTCGCCGTTCTGATGCTCGAAACGAATAACTAGAACGGCCTAGGGGAAAAGAGCGTATACCGTTGTAATCGGGGGAGTTTCTACTTTCAGATGCAACAGAAATTTTGCGGATTGATCAATCCGTTCGCGAGATATGGCAGTTTGGAGGTAAGAAACGCTTGAGAAACTCAAAATTTTCGCCGTTCTGATGCTCGAAACGAATAACTAGAATGGCCTAGGGGAAAAGTGCGCATACCGTTGTAATCGGGAGAGTTTCTACTTTCAGATGCAACAGAAATTTTGCGGATTGGTCAATCCGTTCGCGAGATATGGCAGTTTGGATGTAAGAAACGCTTGAGAAACCCAAAATTTTCGCAGTTCTGATGCTCGAAAGGAGTAACTAGAGCGGCCTAGGGGAAAAGCACGCATACCGTTGTAATTGGGCGAGTTTCTACTTTCAGATGCAACAGAAATTTTGCGGATTTGTCAATCCGTTCGCGAGATATGGCAGTTTGGAGGTAAGAATCGCTTGTGAAACTCAAAATTTTCGCCGTTCTGTTGCTCGAAACGAATAACTAGAACGGCCTAGGGGAAAACTACATCTACCGTTGTAATCGGGCGAGTTTCTACTTTCAGATGCAACAGAAATTTTGCGGATTGGTCGATCCGTTCGCGAGATATGGCAGTTTGGAAATAAGAAACGCTTGAGAAACTCAAAATTTTCTCAGTTCTGATGCTCGAAACGAATAACTAGAACGGCCTAGGGGAAAACTACACCTACCGTTGTAATCGGGCGAGTTTCAACTTTCAGATGCAACAGAAATTTTGCGGATTGGTCAATCCGTTCGCGAGATATGGCAGTTTGGAAGTAAGAAACGCTTGAGAAACTCAAAATTTTCGCAGTTCTGATGCTCGAAACGATAAACTAGAACGGCCTAGGGGAAAAGTGCGCATACCATTGTAATCGGGCGAGTTTCTACTTTCAGATGCAACAGAAATTTTGCGGATTGATCAATCCGTTCGCGAGATATGGCAGTTTGGAGGTAAGAAACGCTTGAGAAACTCAAAATTTTCGCCGTTCTGATGCTCGAAACGAATAACTAGAACGGCCTAGGGGAAAAGTGCGCATACCATTGTAATCGGGCGAGTTTCTACTTTCAGATGCAACAGAAATTTTGCGGATTGATCAATCCGTTCGCGAGATATGGCAGTTTGGAGGTAAGAAACGCTTGAGAAACTCAAAATTTTCGCCGTTCTGATGCTCGAAACGAATAACTAGAACGGCCTAGGGGAAAAGAGCGCATACCGTTGTAATCGGGGGAGTTTCTACTTTCAGATGCAACAGAAATTTTGCGGATTGATCAATCCGTTCGCGAGATATGGCAGTTTGGAGGTAAGAAACGCTTGAGAAACTCAAAATTTTCGCCGTTCTGATGCTCGAAACGAATAACTAGAATGGCCTAGGGGAAAAGTGCGCATACCGTTGTAATCGGGAGAGTTTCTACTTTCAGATGCAACAGAAATTTTGCGGATTGGTCAATCCGTTCGCGAGATATGGCAGTTTGGATGTAAGAAACGCTTGAGAAACCCAAAATTTTCGCAGTTCTGATGCTCGAAAGGAGTAACTAGAGCGGCCTAGGGGAAAAGCACGCATACCGTTGTAATTGGGCGAGTTTCTACTTTCAGATGCAACAGAAATTTTGCGGATTTGTCAATCCGTTCGCGAGATATGGCAGTTTGGAGGTAAGAATCGCTTGTGAAACTCAAAATTTTCGCCGTTCTGTTGCTCGAAACGAATAACTAGAACGGCCTAGGGGAAAACTACATCTACCGTTGTAATCGGGCGAGTTTCTACTTTCAGATGCAACAGAAATTTTGCGGATTGGTCGATCCGTTCGCGAGATATGGCAGTTTGGAAATAAGAAACGCTTGAGAAACTCAAAATTTTCTCAGTTCTGATGCTCGAAACGAATAACTAGAACGGCCTAGGGGAAAACTACACCTACCGTTGTAATCGGGCGAGTTTCTACTTTCAGATGCAACAGAAATTTTGCGGATTGGTCAATCCGTTCGCGAGATATGGCAGTTTGGAAGTAAGAAACGCTTGAGAAACTCAAAATTTTCGCAGTTCTGATGCTCGAAACGATAAACTAGAACGGCCTAGGGGAAAAGTGCGCATACCATTGTAATCGGGCGAGTTTCTACTTTCAGATGCAACAGAAATTTTGCGGATTGATCAATCCGTTCGCGAGATATGGCAGTTTGGAGGTAAGAAACGCTTGAGAAACTCAAAATTTTCGCCGTTCTGATGCTCGAAACGAATAACTAGAACGGCCTAGGGGAAAAGAGCGCATACCGTTGTAATCGGGGGAGTTTTCTACTTTCAGATGCAACAGAAATTTTGCGGATTGATCAATCCGTTCGCGAGATATGGCAGTTTGGAGGTAAGAAACGCTTGAGAGACTCAAAATTTTCGCCGTTCTGATGCTCGAAACGAATAACTAGAACGGCCTAGGGGAAAAGTGCGCATACCATTGTAATCGGGCAAGTTTCTACTTTCAGATGCAACAGAAATTTTGCGGATTGATCAATCCGTTCGCGAGATATGGCAGTTTGGAGATAAGAAACGCTTGAGAAACTCAAAATTTTCGCCGTTCTGATGCTCGAAACGAATAACTAGAATGGCCTAGGGGAAAAGTGCGCATACCGTTGTAATCGGGCGAGTTTCTACTTTCAGATGCAACTGAAATTTTGCGTATTGGTCAATCCGTTCGCGAGATATGGCAGTTTGGAGGTAAGAAACGCTTGAGAAACTCAAAATTGTCGCAGTTCTGATTCTCGACACGAATAACTAGAACGGCCTAGGGGAGAAGTACGCATACCGTTGTAATCGGGCGAGTTTCTACTTTCAGATGCAACAGAAATTTTGCGGATTGATCAATCCGTTCGCGAGATATGGCAGTTTGGAGATAAGAAACGCTTGAGAAACTCAAAATTTTCGCAGTTCTGATGCTCGAAACGAGTAACTAGAACGGCCTAGGGGAAAAGTACGCTTACCGTTGTAATCGGGCGAGTTTCTACTTTCAGATGCAACAGAAATTTTGCGGATCGGTCAATCCGTTCGCGAGATATGGCAGTTTGGATGTAAGAAACGCTTGAGAAACTCAAAATTTTCACAGTTATGATGCTCGAAACGAATAACTGTAACGGCCTAGGGGAAAACTACACATACCGTTGTAATCGGGCGAGTCTCTACTTTCAGATGCAACCGAAATTTTGCGGATTGGTGAATCCGTTCGCGAGATATGGCAGTTTGGAAGTAAGAAACGCTTGAGAAACTCAAAATTTTCGCAGTTCTGATGCTCGAAACGAATAACTAGGACGGCCTAGGGGAAAAGTGCGCATACCGTTGTAATCGGGCGAGTTTCTACTTTCAGATGCAACAGAAATTTTGCGGATCGGTCAATCCGTTCGCGAGATATGGCAGTTTGGATGTAAGAAACGCTTGAGAAACTCAAAATTTTCACAGTTCTGATGCTCGAAACGAATAACTGTAACGGCCTAGGGGAAAACTACACATACCGTTGTAATCGGGCGAGTCTCTACTTTCAGATGCAACCGAAATTTTGCGGATTGGTGAATTCGTTCGCGAGATATGGCAGTTTGGAGGTAAGAAACGCTTGAGAAACTCAAAATTTTCGCAGTTCTGATGCTCGAAACGAGTAACTAGACCGGCCTAGGGGAAAAGTACGCTTACCGTTGTAATCGGGCGAGTTTCTACTTTCAGATGCAACAGAAATTTTGCGGATCGGTCAATCCGTTCGCGAGATATGGCAGTTTGGATGTAAGAAACGCTTGAGAAACTCAAAATTTTCACAGTTCTGATGCTCGAAACGATAAACTAGAACGGCCTAGGGGAAAAGTGCGCATACCATTGTAATCGGGCGAGTTTCTACTTTCAGATGCAACAGAAATTTTGCGGATTGATCAATCCGTTCGCGAGATATGGCAGTTTGGAGGTAAGAAACGCTTGAGAAACTCAAAATTTTCGCCGTTCTGATGCTCGAAACGAATAACTAGAACGGCCTAGGGGAAAAGAGCGCATACCGTTGTAATCGGGGGAGTTTCTACTTTCAGATGCAACAGAAATTTTGCGGATTGATCAATCCGTTCGCGAGATATGGCAGTTTGGAGGTAAGAAACGCTTGAGAGACTCAAAATTTTCGCCGTTCTGATGCTCGAAACGAATAACTAGAACGGCCTAGGGGAAAAGTGCGCATACCATTGTAATCGGGCAAGTTTCTACTTTCAGATGCAACAGAAATTTTGCGGATTGATCAATCCGTTCGCGAGATATGGCAGTTTGGAGATAAGAAACGCTTGAGAAACTCAAAATTTTCGCCGTTCTGATGCTCGAAACGAATAACTAGAATGGCCTAGGGGAAAAGTGCGCATACCGTTGTAATCGGGCGAGTTTCTACTTTCAGATGCAACTGAAATTTTGCGTATTGGTCAATCCGTTCGCGAGATATGGCAGTTTGGAGGTAAGAAACGCTTGAGAAACTCAAAATTGTCGCAGTTCTGATTCTCGACACGAATAACTAGAACGGCCTAGGGGAGAAGTACGCATACCGTTGTAATCGGGCGAGTTTCTACTTTCAGATGCAACAGAAATTTTGCGGATTGATCAATCCGTTCGCGAGATATGGCAGTTTGGAGATAAGAAACGCTTGAGAAACTCAAAATTTTCGCAGTTCTGATGCTCGAAACGAGTAACTAGAACGGCCTAGGGGAAAAGTACGCTTACCGTTGTAATCGGGCGAGTTTCTACTTTCAGATGCAACAGAAATTTTGCGGATTGGTGAATTCGTTCGCGAGATATGGCAGTTTGGATGTAAGAAACGCTTGAGAAACCCAAAATTTTCGCAGTTCTGATGCTCGAAACGAGTAACTAGACCGGCCTAGGGGAAAAGCACGCATACCGTTGTAATTGGGCGAGTTTCTACTTTCAGATGCAACAGAAATTTTGCGGATTTGTCAATCCGTTCGCGAGATATGGCAGTTTGGAGGTAAGAAACGCTTGTGAAACTCAAAATTTTCGCCGTTCTGTTGCTCGAAACGAATAACTAGAACGGCCTAGGGAAAAACTACATCTACCGTTGTAATCGGGCGAGTTTCTACTTTCAGATGCAACAGAAATTTTGCGGATTGGTCGATCCGTTCGCGAGATATGGCAGTTTGGAAATAAGAAACGCTTGAGAAACTCAAAATTTTCTCAGTTCTGATGCTCGAAACGAATAACTAGAACGGCCTAGGGGAAAACTACACCTACCGTTGTAATCGGGCGAGTTTCTACTTTCAGATGCAACAGAAATTTTGCGGATTGGTCAATCCGTTCGCGAGATATGGCAGTTTGGAAGTAAGAAACGCTTGAGAAACTCAAAATTTTCGCAGTTCCGATGCTCGAAACGATTAACTAGAACGGCCTAGGGGAAAAGTGCGCATACCATTGTAATCGGGCGAGTTTCTACTTTCAGATGCAACAGAAATTTTGCGGATTGATCAATCCGTTCGCGAGATATGGCAGTTTGGAGGTAAGAAACGCTTGAGAAACTCAAAATTTTCGCCGTTCTGATGCTCGAAACGAATAACTAGAACGGCCTAGGGGAAAAGAGCGCATACCGTTGTAATCGGGGGAGTTTCTACTTTCAGATGCAACAGAAATTTTGCGGATTGATCAATCCGTTCGCGAGATATGGCAGTTTGGAGGTAAGAAACGCTTGAGAGACTCAAAATTTTCGCCGTTCTGATGCTCGAAACGAATAACTAGAACGGCCTAGGGGAAAAGTGCGCATACCATTGTAATCGGGCAAGTTTCTACTTTCAGATGCAACAGAAATTTTGCGGATTGATCAATCCGTTCGCGAGATATGGCAGTTTGGAGATAAGAAACGCTTGAGAAACTCAAAATTTTCGCCGTTCTGATGCTCGAAACGAATAACTAGAATGGCCTAGGGGAAAAGTGCGCATACCGTTGTAATCGGGCGAGTTTCTACTTTCAGATGCAACTGAAATTTTGCGTATTGGTCAATCCGTTCGCGAGATATGGCAGTTTGGAGGTAAGAAACGCTTGAGAAACTCAAAATTGTCGCAGTTCTGATTCTCGACACGAATAACTAGAACGGCCTAGGGGAGAAGTACGCATACCGTTGTAATCGGGCGAGTTTCTACTTTCAGATGCAACAGAAATTTTGCGGATTGATCAATCCGTTCGCGAGATATGGCAGTTTGGAGATAAGAAACGCTTGAGAAACTCAAAATTTTCGCAGTTCTGATGCTCGAAACGAGTAACTAGAACGGCCTAGGGGAAAAGTACGCTTACCGTTGTAATCGGGCGAGTTTCTACTTTCAGATGCAACAGAAATTTTGCGGATCGGTCAATCCGTTCGCGAGATATGGCAGTTTGGATGTAAGAAACGCTTGAGAAACTCAAAATTTTCACAGTTATGATGCTCGAAACGAATAACTGTAACGGCCTAGGGGAAAACTACACATACCGTTGTAATCGGGCGAGTCTCTACTTTCAGATGCAACCGAAATTTTGCGGATTGGTGAATCCGTTCGCGAGATATGGCAGTTTGGAAGTAAGAAACGCTTGAGAAACTCAAAATTTTCGCAGTTCTGATGCTCGAAACGAATAACTAGAACGGCCTAGGGGAAAAGTGCGCATACCGTTGTAATCGGGCGAGTTTCTACTTTCAGATGCAACAGAAATTTTGCGGATCGGTCAATCCGTTCGCGAGATATGGCAGTTTGGATGTAAGAAACGCTTGAGAAACTCAAAATTTTCACAGTTCTGATGCTCGAAACGAATAACTGTAACGGCCTAGGGGAAAACTACACATACCGTTGTAATCGGGCGAGTCTCTACTTTCAGATGCAACCGAAATTTTGCGGATTGGTGAATTCGTTCGCGAGATATGGCAGTTTGGAGGTAAGAAACGCTTGAGAAACTCAAAATTTTCGCAGTTCTGATGCTCGAAACGAGTAACTAGACCGGCCTAGGGGAAAAGTACGCTTACCGTTGTAATCGGGCGAGTTTCTACTTTCAGATGCAACAGAAATTTTGCGGATCGGTCAATCCGTTCGCGAGATATGGCAGTTTGGATGTAAGAAACGCTTGAGAAACTCAAAATTTTCACAGTTCTGATGCTCGAAACGAATAACTGTAACGGCCTAGGGGAAAACTACACATACCGTTGTAATCGGGCGAGTCTCTACTTTCAGATGCAACCGAAATTTTGCGGATTGGTGAATCCGTTCGCGAGATATGGCAGTTTGGAAGTAAGAAACGCTTGAGAAACTCAAAATTTTCGCAGTTCTGATGCTCGAAACGAATAACTAGAACGGCCTAGGGGAAAAGTGCGCATACCGTTGTAATCGGGCGAGTTTCTACTTTCAGATGCAACAGAAATTTTGCGGATCGGTCAATCCGTTCGCGAGATATGGCAGTTTGGATGTAAGAAACGCTTGAGAAACTCAAAATTTTCGCAGTTCTGATGCTCGAAACGAATAACTGGAACAGCCTAGGGGAAAACTACACATACCGTTGTAATCGGGCGAGTCTCTACTTTCAGATGCAACAGAAATTTTGCGGATTGGTGAATTCGTTCGCGAGATATGGCAGTTTGGAGGTAAGAAACGCTTGAGAAACTCAAAATTTTCGCAGTTCTGATGCTCGAAACGAGTAACTAGACCGGCCTAGGGGAAAAGTACGCTTACCGTTGTAATCGGGCGAGTTTCTACTTTCAGATGCAACAGAAATTTTGCGGATTAGTCGATCCGTTCGCGAGGTATGGCAGTTTGGAGGTAAGAAACGCTTGAGAAACTCAAAATTTGCGCAGTTCTGATGCTCGAAACGAATAACTAGAACGGCCTAGGGGAAAACTAAACCTACCGTTGTAATCGGGCGAGTTTCTACTTTCCGATGCAACAGAAATTTTGCGGATTGATCAATCCGTTCGCGAGATATGGCAGTTTGGAGGTAAGAAACGCTTGAGAAACTCAAAATTTTCGCCGTTCTGATGCTCGAAACGAATAACTAGAACGGCCTAGGGGAAAAGTGCGCATACCGTTGTAATCGGGCGAGTCTCTATTTTCAAATGCAACAGAAATTTTGCGGATTGATCAATCCGTTCGCGAGATATGGCAGTTTGGAGATAAGAAACGCTTGAGAAACTCAAAATTTTCGCCGTTCTGATGCTCGAAACGAATAACTAGAATGGCCTAGGGGAAAAGTGCGCATACCGTTGTAATCGGGCGAGTTTCTACTTTCAGATGCAACAGAAATTTTGCGGATTGATCAATCCGTTCGCGAGATATGGCAGTTTGGAAATAAGAAACGTTTGAGAAACTCAAAATTTTCGCAGTTCTGATGCTCGAAACGAGTAACTAGAACCGCCTAGGGGAAAAGTACGTATACTGTTGTAATCGGGCGAGTTTCTACTTTCAGATGCAACAGAAATTTTGCGGATTGGTCAATCCGTTCGCGAGATATGGCAGTTTGGATGTAAGAAACGCTTGAGAAACCCAAAATTTTCGCAGTTCTGATGCGCGAAACTAGTAACTAGAGCGGCCAAGGGGAAAAGTACGCATACCGTTGTAATTGGGCGAGTTTCTACTTTCAGATGCAACAGAAATTTTGCGGATTGGTCCATCCGTTCGCGAGATATGGCAGTTTGGAGGTAAGAAACGCTTGTGAAACTCAAAATTTTCGCCGTTCTGATGCTCGAAACGAATAACTAGAATGGCCTAGGGGAAAAGTGCGCATACCGTTGTAATCGGGCGAGTTTCTACTTTCCGATGCAACAGAAATTTTGCGGATTGATCAATCCGTTCGCGAGATATGGCAGTTTGGATGTAAGAAACGCTTGAGAAACTCAAAATTTTCGCCGTTCTGATGCTCGAAACGAATAACTAGAACGGCCTAGGGGAAAAGAGCGCATACCGTTGTAATCGGGGGAGTTTCTACTTTCAGATGCAACAGAAATTTTGCGGATTGATCAATCCGTTCGCGAGATATGGCAGTTTGGAGGTAAGAAACGCTTGAGAAACTCAAAATTTTCGCCGTTCTGATGCTCGAAACGAATAACTAGAACGGCCTAGGGGAAAAGAGCGCATACCGTTGTAATCGGGGGAGTTTCTACTTTCAGATGCAACAGAAATTTTGCGGATTGATCAATCCGTTCGCGAGATATGGCAGTTTGGAGGTAAGAAACGCTTGAGAGACTCAAAATTTTCGCCGTTCTGATGCTCGAAACGAATAACTAGAACGGCCTAGGGGAAAAGTGCGCATACCATTGTAATCGGGCAAGTTTCTACTTTCAGATGCAACAGAAATTTTGCGGATTGATCAATCCGTTCGCGAGATATGGCAGTTTGGAGATAAGAAACGCTTGAGAAACTCAAAATTTTCGCCGTTCTGATGCTCGAAACGAATAACTAGAATGGCCTAGGGGAAAAGTGCGCATACCGTTGTAATCGGGCGAGTTTCTACTTTCAGATGCAACTGAAATTTTGCGTATTGGTCAATCCGTTCGCGAGATATGGCAGTTTGGAGGTAAGAAACGCTTGAGAAACTCAAAATTGTCGCAGTTCTGATTCTCGACACGAATAACTAGAACGGCCTAGGGGAGAAGTACGCATACCGTTGTAATCGGGCGAGTTTCTACTTTCAGATGCAACAGAAATTTTGCGGATTGATCAATCCGTTCGCGAGATATGGCAGTTTGGAGATAAGAAACGCTTGAGAAACTCAAAATTTTCGTAGTTCTGATGCTCGAAACGAGTAACTAGAACGGCCTAGGGGAAAAGTACGCTTACCGTTGTAATCGGGCGAGTTTCTACTTTCAGATGCAACAGAAATTTTGCGGATTAGTCGATCCGTTCGCGAGATATGGCAGTTTGGAGGTAAGAAACGCTTGAGAAACTCAAAATTTTCGCCGTTCTGATGCTCGAAACGAATAACTAGAACGGCCTAGGGGAAATGTGCGCATACCGTTGTAATCGGGAGAGTTTCTACTTTCAGATGCAACAGAAATTTTGCGGATTGGTCAATCCGTTCGCGAGATATGGCAGTTTGGATGTAAGAAACGCTTGAGAAACCCAAAATTTTCGCCGTTCTGATGCTCGAAACGAATAACTAGAACGGCCTAGGGGAAAAGAGCGCATACCGTTGTAATCGGGGGAGTTTCTACTTTCAGATGCAACAGAAATTTTGCGGATTGATCAATCCGTTCGCGAGATATGGCAGTTTGGAGGTAAGAAACGCTTGAGAAACTCAAAATTTTCGCCGTTCTGATGCTCGAAACGAATAACTAGAATGGCCTAGGGGAAAAGTGCGCATACCGTTGTAATCGGGAGAGTTTCTACTTTCAGATGCAACAGAAATTTTGCGGATTGGTCAATCCGTTCGCGAGATATGGCAGTTTGGATGTAAGAAACGCTTGAGAAACCCAAAATTTTCGCAGTTCTGATGCTCGAAAGGAGTAACTAGAGCGGCCTAGGGGAAAAGCACGCATACCGTTGTAATTGGGCGAGTTTCTACTTTCAGATGCAACAGAAATTTTGCGGATTTGTCAATCCGTTCGCGAGATATGGCAGTTTGGAGGTAAGAATCGCTTGTGAAACTCAAAATTTTCGCCGTTCTGTTGCTCGAAACGAATAACTAGAACGGCCTAGGGGAAAACTACATCTACCGTTGTAATCGGGCGAGTTTCTACTTTCAGATGCAACAGAAATTTTGCGGATTGGTCGATCCGTTCGCGAGATATGGCAGTTTGGAAATAAGAAACGCTTGAGAAACTCAAAATTTTCTCAGTTCTGATGCTCGAAACGAATAACTAGAACGGCCTAGGGGAAAACTACACCTACCGTTGTAATCGGGCGAGTTTCTACTTTCAGATGCAACAGAAATTTTGCGGATTGGTCAATCCGTTCGCGAGATATGGCAGTTTGGAAGTAAGAAACGCTTGAGAAACTCAAAATTTTCGCAGTTCTGATGCTCGAAACGATAAACTAGAACGGCCTAGGGGAAAAGTGCGCATACCATTGTAATCGGGCGAGTTTCTACTTTCAGATGCAACAGAAATTTTGCGGATTGATCAATCCGTTCGCGAGATATGGCAGTTTGGAGGTAAGAAACGCTTGAGAAACTCAAAATTTTCGCCGTTCTGATGCTCGAAACGAATAACTAGAACGGCCTAGGGGAAAAGAGCGCATACCGTTGTAATCGGGGGAGTTTCTACTTTCAGATGCAACAGAAATTTTGCGGATTGATCAATCCGTTCGCGAGATATGGCAGTTTGGAGGTAAGAAACGCTTGAGAGACTCAAAATTTTCGCCGTTCTGATGCTCGAAACGAATAACTAGAACGGCCTAGGGGAAAAGTGCGCATACCATTGTAATCGGGCAAGTTTCTACTTTCAGATGCAACAGAAATTTTGCGGATTGATCAATCCGTTCGCGAGATATGGCAGTTTGGAGATAAGAAACGCTTGAGAAACTCAAAATTTTCGCCGTTCTGATGCTCGAAACGAATAACTAGAATGGCCTAGGGGAAAAGTGCGCATACCGTTGTAATCGGGCGAGTTTCTACTTTCAGATGCAACTGAAATTTTGCGTATTGGTCAATCCGTTCGCGAGATATGGCAGTTTGGAGGTAAGAAACGCTTGAGAAACTCAAAATTGTCGCAGTTCTGATTCTCGACACGAATAACTAGAACGGCCTAGGGGAGAAGTACGCATACCGTTGTAATCGGGCGAGTTTCTACTTTCAGATGCAACAGAAATTTTGCGGATTGATCAATCCGTTCGCGAGATATGGCAGTTTGGAGATAAGAAACGCTTGAGAAACTCAAAATTTTCGCAGTTCTGATGCTCGAAACGAGTAACTAGAACGGCCTAGGGGAAAAGTACGCTTACCGTTGTAATCGGGCGAGTTTCTACTTTCAGATGCAACAGAAATTTTGCGGATCGGTCAATCCGTTCGCGAGATATGGCAGTTTGGATGTAAGAAACGCTTGAGAAACTCAAAATTTTCACAGTTATGATGCTCGAAACGAATAACTGTAACGGCCTAGGGGAAAACTACACATACCGTTGTAATCGGGCGAGTCTCTACTTTCAGATGCAACCGAAATTTTGCGGATTGGTGAAACCGTTCGCGAGATATGGCAGTTTGGAAGTAAGAAACGCTTGAGAAACTCAAAATTTTCGCAGTTCTGATGCTCGAAACGAATAACTAGAACGGCCTAGGGGAAAAGTGCGCATACCGTTGTAATCGGGCGAGTTTCTACTTTCAGATGCAACAGAAATTTTGCGGATCGGTCAATCCGTTCGCGAGATATGGCAGTTTGGATGTAAGAAACGCTTGAGAAACTCAAAATTTTCACAGTTCTGATGCTCGAAACGAATAACTGTAACGGCCTAGGGGAAAACTACACATACCGTTGTAATCGGGCGAGTCTCTACTTTCAGATGCAACCGAAATTTTGCGGATTGGTGAATTCGTTCGCGAGATATGGCAGTTTGGAGGTAAGAAACGCTTGAGAAACTCAAAATTTTCGCAGTTCTGATGCTCGAAACGAGTAACTAGACCGGCCTAGGGGAAAAGTACGCTTACCGTTGTAATCGGGCGAGTTTCTACTTTCAGATGCAACAGAAATTTTGCGGATCGGTCAATCCGTTCGCGAGATATGGCAGTTTGGATGTAAGAAACGCTTGAGAAACTCAAAATTTTCACAGTTCTGATGCTCGAAACGAATAACTGTAACGGCCTAGGGGAAAACTACACATACCGTTGTAATCGGGCGAGTCTCTACTTTCAGATGCAACCGAAATTTTGCGGATTGGTGAATCCGTTCGCGAGATATGGCAGTTTGGAAGTAAGAAACGCTTGAGAAACTCAAAATTTTCGCAGTTCTGATGCTCGAAACGAATAACTAGAACGGCCTAGGGGAAAAGTGCGCATACCGTTGTAATCGGGCGAGTTTCTACTTTCAGATGCAACAGAAATTTTGCGGATCGGTCAATCCGTTCGCGAGATATGGCAGTTTGGATGTAAGAAACGCTTGAGAAACTCAAAATTTTCGCAGTTCTGATGCTCGAAACGAATAACTGGAACAGCCTAGGGGAAAACTACACATACCGTTGTAATCGGGCGAGTCTCTACTTTCAGATGCAACAGAAATTTTGCGGATTGGTGAATTCGTTCGCGAGATATGGCAGTTTGGATGTAAGAAACGCTTGAGAAACCCAAAATTTTCGCAGTTCTGATGCTCGAAACGAGTAACTAGACCGGCCTAGGGGAAAAGCACGCATACCGTTGTAATTGGGCGAGTTTCTACTTTCAGATGCAACAGAAATTTTGCGGATTTGTCAATCCGTTCGCGAGATATGGCAGTTTGGAGGTAAGAAACGCTTGTGAAACTCAAAATTTTCGCCGTTCTGTTGCTCGAAACGAATAACTAGAACGGCCTAGGGGAAAACTACATCTACCGTTGTAATCGGGCGAGTTTCTACTTTCAGATGCAACAGAAATTTTGCGGATTGGTCGATCCGTTCGCGAGATATGGCAGTTTGGAAATAAGAAACGCTTGAGAAACTCAAAATTTTCTCAGTTCTGATGCTCGAAACGAATAACTAGAACGGCCTAGGGGAAAACTACACCTACCGTTGTAATCGGGCGAGTTTCTACTTTCAGATGCAACAGAAATTTTGCGGATTGGTCAATCCGTTCGCGAGATATGGCAGTTTGGAAGTAAGAAACGCTTGAGAAACTCAAAATTTTCGCAGTTCCGATGCTCGAAACGATTAACTAGAACGGCCTAGGGGAAAAGTGCGCATACCATTGTAATCGGGCGAGTTTCTACTTTCAGATGCAACAGAAATTTTGCGGATTGATCAATCCGTTCGCGAGATATGGCAGTTTGGAGGTAAGAAACGCTTGAGAAACTCAAAATTTTCGCCGTTCTGATGCTCGAAACGAATAACTAGAACGGCCTAGGGGAAAAGAGCGCATACCGTTGTAATCGGGGGAGTTTCTACTTTCAGATGCAACAGAAATTTTGCGGATTGATCAATCCGTTCGCGAGATATGGCAGTTTGGAGGTAAGAAACGCTTGAGAGACTCAAAATTTTCGCCGTTCTGATGCTCGAAACGAATAACTAGAACGGCCTAGGGGAAAAGTGCGCATACCATTGTAATCGGGCAAGTTTCTACTTTCAGATGCAACAGAAATTTTGCGGATTGATCAATCCGTTCGCGAGATATGGCAGTTTGGAGATAAGAAACGCTTGAGAAACTCAAAATTTTCGCCGTTCTGATGCTAGAAACGAATAACTAGAATGGTCTAGGGGAAAAGTGCGCATACCGTTGTAATCGGGCGAGTTTCTACTTTCAGATGCAACTGAAATTTTGCGTATTGGTCAATCCGTTCGCGAGATATGGCAGTTTGGAGGTAAGAAACGCTTGAGAAACTCAAAATTGTCGCAGTTCTGATTCTCGACACGAATAACTAGAACGGCCTAGGGGAGAAGTACGCATACCGTTGTAATCGGGCGAGTTTCTACTTTCAGATGCAACAGAAATTTTGCGGATTGATCAATCCGTTCGCGAGATATGGCAGTTTGGAGATAAGAAACGCTTGAGAAACTCAAAATTTTCGCAGTTCTGATGCTCGAAACGAGTAACTAGAACGGCCTAGGGGAAAAGTACGCTTACCGTTGTAATCGGGCGAGTTTCTACTTTCAGATGCAACAGAAATTTTGCGGATCGGTCAATCCGTTCGCGAGATATGGCAGTTTGGATGTAAGAAACGCTTGAGAAACTCAAAATTTTCACAGTTATGATGCTCGAAACGAATAACTGTAACGGCCTAGGGGAAAACTACACATACCGTTGTAATCGGGCGAGTCTCTACTTTCAGATGCAACCGAAATTTTGCGGATTGGTGAATCCGTTCGCGAGATATGGCAGTTTGGAAGTAAGAAACGCTTGAGAAACTCAAAATTTTCGCAGTTCTGATGCTCGAAACGAATAACTAGAACGGCCTAGGGGAAAAGTGCGCATACCGTTGTAATCGGGCGAGTTTCTACTTTCAGATGCAACAGAAATTTTGCGGATCGGTCAATCCGTTCGCGAGATATGGCAGTTTGGATGTAAGAAACGCTTGAGAAACTCAAAATTTTCACAGTTCTGATGCTCGAAACGAATAACTGTAACGGCCTAGGGGAAAACTACACATACCGTTGTAATCGGGCGAGTCTCTACTTTCAGATGCAACCGAAATTTTGCGGATTGGTGAATTCGTTCGCGAGATATGGCAGTTTGGAGGTAAGAAACGCTTGAGAAACTCAAAATTTTCGCAGTTCTGATGCTCGAAACGAGTAACTAGACCGGCCTAGGGGAAAAGTACGCTTACCGTTGTAATCGGGCGAGTTTCTACTTTCAGATGCAACAGAAATTTTGCGGATCGGTCAATCCGTTCGCGAGATATGGCAGTTTGGATGTAAGAAACGCTTGAGAAACTCAAAATTTTCACAGTTCTGATGCTCGAAACGAATAACTGTAACGGCCTAGGGGAAAACTACACATACCGTTGTAATCGGGCGAGTCTCTACTTTCAGATGCAACCGAAATTTTGCGGATTGGTGAATCCGTTCGCGAGATATGGCAGTTTGGAAGTAAGAAACGCTTGAGAAACTCAAAATTTTCGCAGTTCTGATGCTCGAAACGAATAACTAGAACGGCCTAGGGGAAAAGTGCGCATACCGTTGTAATCGGGCGAGTTTCTACTTTCAGATGCAACAGAAATTTTGCGGATCGGTCAATCCGTTCGCGAGATATGGCAGTTTGGATGTAAGAAACGCTTGAGAAACTCAAAATTTTCGCAGTTCTGATGCTCGAAACGAATAACTGGAACAGCCTAGGGGAAAACTACACATACCGTTGTAATCGGGCGAGTCTCTACTTTCAGATGCAACAGAAATTTTGCGGATTGGTGAATTCGTTCGCGAGATATGGCAGTTTGGAGGTAAGAAACGCTTGAGAAACTCAAAATTTTCGCAGTTCTGATGCTCGAAACGAGTAACTAGACCGGCCTAGGGGAAAAGTACGCTTACCGTTGTAATCGGGCGAGTTTCTACTTTCAGATGCAACAGAAATTTTGCGGATTAGTCGATCCGTTCGCGAGGTATGGCAGTTTGGAGGTAAGAAACGCTTGAGAAACTCAAAATTTGCGCAGTTCTGATGCTCGAAACGAATAACTAGAACGGCCTAGGGGAAAACTAAACCTACCGTTGTAATCGGGCGAGTTTCTACTTTCCGATGCAACAGAAATTTTGCGGATTGATCAATCCGTTCGCGAGATATGGCAGTTTGGAGGTAAGAAACGCTTGAGAAACTCAAAATTTTCGCCGTTCTGATGCTCGAAACGAATAACTAGAACGGCCTAGGGGAAAAGTGCGCATACCGTTGTAATCGGGCGAGTCTCTATTTTCAAATGCAACAGAAATTTTGCGGATTGATCAATCCGTTCGCGAGATATGGCAGTTTGGAGATAAGAAACGCTTGAGAAACTCAAAATTTTCGCCGTTCTGATGCTCGAAAAGAATAACTAGAATGGCCTAGGGGAAAAGTGCGCATACCGTTGTAATCGGGCGAGTTTCTACTTTCAGATGCAACAGAAATTTTGCGGATTGATCAATCCGTTCGCGAGATATGGCAGTTTGGAAATAAGAAACGTTTGAGAAACTCAAAATTTTCGCAGTTCTGATGCTCGAAACGAGTAACTAGAACCGCCTAGGGGAAAAGTACGTATACTGTTGTAATCGGGCGAGTTTCTACTTTCAGATGCAACAGAAATTTTGCGGATTGGTCAATCCGTTCGCGAGATATGGCAGTTTGGATGTAAGAAACGCTTGAGAAACCCAAAATTTTCGCAGTTCTGATGCGCGAAACTAGTAACTAGAGCGGCCAAGGGGAAAAGTACGCATACCGTTGTAATTGGGCGAGTTTCTACTTTCAGATGCAACAGAAATTTTGCGGATTGGTCCATCCGTTCGCGAGATATGGCAGTTTGGAGGTAAGAAACGCTTGTGAAACTCAAAATTTTCGCCGTTCTGATGCTCGAAACGAATAACTAGAATGGCCTAGGGGAAAAGTGCGCATACCGTTGTAATCGGGCGAGTTTCTGCTTTCCGATGCAACAGAAATTTTGCGGATTGATCAATCCGTTCGCGAGATATGGCAGTTTGGATGTAAGAAACGCTTGAGAAACTCAAAATTTTCGCCGTTCTGATGCTCGAAACGAATAACTAGAACGGCCTAGGGGAAAAGAGCGCATACCGTTGTAATCGGGGGAGTTTCTACTTTCAGATGCAACAGAAATTTTGCGGATTGATCAATCCGTTCGCGAGATATGGCAGTTTGGAGGTAAGAAACGCTTGAGAAACTCAAAATTTTCGCCGTTCTGATGCTCGAAACGAATAACTAGAACGGCCTAGGGGAAAAGAGCGCATACCGTTGTAATCGGGGGAGTTTCTACTTTCAGATGCAACAGAAATTTTGCGGATTGATCAATCCGTTCGCGAGATATGGCAGTTTGGAGGTAAGAAACGCTTGAGAGACTCAAAATTTTCGCCGTTCTGATGCTCGAAACGAATAACTAGAACGGCCTAGGGGAAAACTACATCTACCGTTGTAATCGGGCGAGTTTCTACTTTCAGATGCAACAGAAATTTTGCGGATTGGTCGATCCGTTCGCGAGATATGGCAGTTTGGAAATAAGAAACGCTTGAGAAACTCAAAATTTTCTCAGTTCTGATGCTCGAAACGAATAACTAGAACGGCCTAGGGGAAAACTACACCTACCGTTGTAATCGGGCGAGTTTCTACTTTCAGATGCAACAGAAATTTTGCGGATTGGTCAATCCGTTCGCGAGATATGGCAGTTTGGAAGTAAGAAACGCTTGAGAAACTCAAAATTTTCGCAGTTCTGATGCTCGAAACGATTAACTAGAACGGCCTAGGGGAAAAGTGCGCATACCATTGTAATCGGGCGAGTTTCTACTTTCAGATGCAACAGAAATTTTCCGGATTGATCAATCCGTTCGCGAGATATGGCAGTTTGGAGGTAAGAAACGCTTGAGAAACTCAAAATTTTCGCCGTTCTGATGCTCGAAACGAATAACTAGAACGGCCTAGGGGAAAAGAGCGCATACCGTTGTAATCGGGGGAGTTTCTACTTTCAGATGCAACAGAAATTTTGCGGATTGATCAATCCGTTCGCGAGATATGGCAGTTTGGAGGTAAGAAACGCTTGAGAGACTCAAAATTTTCGCCGTTCTGATGCTCGAAACGAATAACTAGAACGGCCTAGGGGAAAAGTGCGCATACCATTGTAATCGGGCAAGTTTCTACTTTCAGATGCAACAGAAATTTTGCGGATTGATCAATCCGTTCGCGAGATATGGCAGTTTGGAGATAAGAAACGCTTGAGAAACTCAAAATTTTCGCCGTTCTGATGCTCGAAACGAATAACTAGAATGGCCTAGGGGAAAAGTGCGCATACCGTTGTAATCGGGCGAGTTTCTACTTTCAGATGCAACTGAAATTTTGCGTATTGGTCAATCCGTTCGCGAGATATGGCAGTTTGGAGGTAAGAAACGCTTGAGAAACTCAAAATTGTCGCAGTTCTGATTCTCGACACGAATAACTAGAACGGCCTAGGGGAGGAGTACGCATACCGTTGTAATCGGGCGAGTTTCTACTTTCAGATGCAACAGAAATTTTGCGGATTGATCAATCCGTTCGCGAGATATGGCAGTTTGGAGATAAGAAACGCTTGAGAAACTCAAAATTTTCGCAGTTCTGATGCTCGAAACGAGTAACTAGAACGGCCTAGGGGAAAAGTACGCTTACCGTTGTAATCGGGCGAGTTTCTACTTTCAGATGCAACAGAAATTTTGCGGATCGGTCAATCCGTTCGCCAGATATGGCAGTTTGGATGTAAGAAACGCTTGAGAAACTCAAAATTTTCACAGTTATGATGCTCGAAACGAATAACTGTAACGGCCTAGGGGAAAACTACACATACCGTTGTAATCGGGCGAGTCTCTACTTTCAGATGCAACCGAAATTTTGCGGATTGGTGAATCCGTTCGCGAGATATGGCAGTTTGGAAGTAAGAAACGCTTGAGAAACTCAAAATTTTCGCAGTTCTGATGCTCGAAACGAATAACTAGAACGGCCTAGGGGAAAAGTGCGCATACCGTTGTAATCGGGCGAGTTTCTACTTTCAGATGCAACAGAAATTTTGCGGATCGGTCAATCCGTTCGCGAGATATGGCAGTTTGGATGTAAGAAACGCTTGAGAAACTCAAAATTTTCACAGTTCTGATGCTCGAAACGAATAACTGTAACGGCCTAGGGGAAAACTACACATACCGTTGTAATCGGGCGAGTCTCTACTTTCAGATGCAACCGAAATTTTGCGGATTGGTGAATTCGTTCGCGAGATATGGCAGTTTGGAGGTAAGAAACGCTTGAGAAACTCAAAATTTTCGCAGTTCTGATGCTCGAAACGAGTAACTAGACCGGCCTAGGGGAAAAGTACGCTTACCGTTGTAATCGGGCGAGTTTCTACTTTCAGATGCAACAGAAATTTTGCGGATCGGTCAATCCGTTCGCGAGATATGGCAGTTTGGATGTAAGAAACGCTTGAGAAACTCAAAATTTTCACAGTTCTGATGCTCGAAACGAATAACTGTAACGGCCTAGGGGAAAACTACACATACCGTTGTAATCGGGCGAGTCTCTACTTTCAGATGCAACCGAAATTTTGCGGATTGGTGAATCCGTTCGCGAGATATGGCAGTTTGGAAGTAAGAAACGCTTGAGAAACTCAAAATTTTCGCAGTTCTGATGCTCGAAACGAATAACTAGAACGGCCTAGGGGAAAAGTGCGCATACCGTTGTAATCGGGCGAGTTTCTACTTTCAGATGCAACAGAAATTTTGCGGATCGGTCAATCCGTTCGCGAGATATGGCAGTTTGGATGTAAGAAACGCTTGAGAAACTCAAAATTTTCGCAGTTCTGATGCTCGAAACGAATAACTGGAACAGCCTAGGGGAAAACTACACATACCGTTGTAATCGGGCGAGTCTCTACTTTCAGATGCAACAGAAATTTTGCGGATTGGTGAATTCGTTCGCGAGATATGGCAGTTTGGAGGTAAGAAACGCTTGAGAAACTCAAAATTTTCGCAGTTCTGATGCTCGAAACGAGTAACTAGACCGGCCTAGGGGAAAAGTACGCTTACCGTTGTAATCGGGCGAGTTTCTACTTTCAGATGCAACAGAAATTTTGCGGATTAGTCGATCCGTTCGCGAGGTATGGCAGTTTGGAGGTAAGAAACGCTTGAGAAACTCAAAATTTGCGCAGTTCTGATGCTCGAAACGAGTGACTAGAACGGCCTAGGGGAGAAGTACGCATACCGTTGTAATCGGGCGAGTTTCTACTTTCCGATGCAACAGAAATTTTGCGGATTGATCAATCCGTTCGCGAGATATGGCAGTTTGGAGGTAAGAAACGCTTGAGAAACTCAAAATTTTCGCCGTTCTGATGCTCGAAACGAATAACTAGAATGGCCTAGGGGAAAAGTGCGCATACCGTTGTAATCGGGCGAGTTTCTACTTTCAGATGCAACTGAAATTTTGCGGATTGGTCAATCCGTTCGCGAGATATGGCAGTTTGGAGGTAAGAAACGCTTGAGAAACTCAAAATTTTCGCAGTTCTGATGCTCGAAAGGAATAACTAGAACGGCCTAGGGGAAAACTAAACCTACCGTTGTAATCGGGCGAGTTTCTACTTTCCGATGCAACAGAAATTTTGCGGATTGATCAATCCGTTCGCGAGATATGGCAGTTTGGAGGTAAGAAACGCTTGAGAAACTCAAAATTTTCGCCGTTCTGATGCTCGAAACGAATAACTAGAACGGCCTAGGGGAAAAGTGCGCATACCGTTGTAATCGGGCGAGTCTCTATTTTCAAATGCAACAGAAATTTTGCGGATTGATCAATCCGTTCGCGAGATATGGCAGTTTGGAGATAAGAAACGCTTGAGAAACTCAAAATTTTCGCCGTTCTGATGCTCGAAACGAATAACTAGAATGGCCTAGGGGAAAAGTGCGCATACCGTTGTAATCGGGCGAGTTTCTACTTTCAGATGCAACAGAAATTTTGCGGATCGGTCAATCCGTTCGCGAGATATGGCAGTTTGGATGTAAGAAACGCTTGAGAAACTCAAAATTTTCGCAGTTCTGATGCTCGAAACGAATAACTGGAACAGCCTAGGGGAAAACTACACATACCGTTGTAATCGGGCGAGTCTCTATTTTCAGATGCAACAGAAATTTTGCGGATTGGTCAATCCGTTCGCGAGATATGGCAGTTTGGAGGTAAGAAACGCTTGCGAAACTCAAAATTTTCGCAGTTCTGATGCTCGAAACGAATAACTAGAACGGCCTAGGGGAAAAGTGCGCATACCGTTGTAATCGGGCGAGTTTCTACTTTCAGATGCAACAGAAATTTTGCGGATCGGTCAATCCGTTCGCGAGATATGGCAGTTTGGATGTAAGAAACGCTTGAGAAACTCAAAATTTTCACAGTTCTGATGCTCGAAACGAATAACTGTAACGGCCTAGGGGAAAACTACACATACCGTTGTAATCGGGCGAGTCTCTACTTTCAGATGCAACCGAAATTTTGCGGATTGGTGAATCCGTTCGCGAGATATGGCAGTTTGGAGGTAAGAAACGCTTGAGAAACTCAAAATTTTCGCAGTTCTGATGCTCGAAACGAGTAACTAGACCGGCCTAGGGGAAAAGTACGCTTACCGTTGTAATCGGGCGAGTTTCTACTTTCAGATGCAACAGAAATTTTGCGGATTAGTCGATCCGTTCGCGAGGTATGGCAGTTTGGAGGTAAGAAACGCTTGAGAAACTCAAAATTTGCGCAGTTCTGATGCTCGAAACGAGTGACTAGAACGGCCTAGGGGAGAAGTACGCATACCGTTGTAATCGGGCGAGTTTCTACTTTCCGATGCAACAGAAATTTTGCGGATTGATCAATCCGTTCGCGAGATATGGCAGTTTGGAGGTAAGAAACGCTTGAGAAACTCAAAATTTTCGCCGTTCTGATGCTCGAAACGAATAACTAGAATGGCCTAGGGGAAAAGTGCGCATACCGTTGTAATCGGGCGAGTCTCTACTTTCAGATGCAACCGAAATTTTGCGGATTGGTGAATTCGTTCGCGAGATATGGCAGTTTGGAGGTAAGAAACGCTTGAGAAACTCAAAATTTTCGCAGTTCTGATGCTCGAAACGAGTAACTAGACCGGCCTAGGGGAAAAGTACGCTTACCGTTGTAATCGGGCGAGTTTCTACTTTCAGATGCAACAGAAATTTTGCGGATTAGTCGATCCGTTCGCGAGGTATGGCAGTTTGGAGGTAAGAAACGCTTGAGAAACTCAAAATTTGCGCAGTTCTGATGCTCGAAACGAGTGACTAGAACGGCCTAGGGGAGAAGTACGCATACCGTTGTAATCGGGCGAGTTTCTACTTTCCGATGCAACAGAAATTTTGCGGATTGATCAATCCGTTCGCGAGATATGGCAGTTTGGAGGTAAGGAACGCTTGAGAAACTCAAAATTTTCGCCGTTCTGATGCTCGAAACGAATAACTAGAATGGCCTAGGGGAAAAGTGCGCATACCGTTGTAATCGGGCGAGTTTCTACTTTCAGATGCAACTGAAATTTTGCGGATTGGTCAATCCGTTCGCGAGATATGGCAGTTTGGAGGTAAGAAACGCTTGAGAAACTCAAAATTTTCGCAGTTCTGATGCTCGAAACGAATAAGAAGAACGGCCTAGGGGAAAACTAAACCTACCGTTGTAATCGGGCGAGTTTCTACTTTCCGATGCAACAGAAATTTTGCGGATTGATCAATCCGTTCGCGAGATATGGCAGTTTGGAGGTAAGAAACGCTTGAGAAACTCAAAATTTTCGCCGTTCTGATGCTCGAAACGAATAACTAGAACGGCCTAGGGGAAAAGTGCGCATACCGTTGTAATCGGGCGAGTCTCTATTTTCAAATGCAACAGAAATTTTGCGGATTGATCAATCCGTTCGCGAGATATGGCAGTTTGGAGATAAGAAACGCTTGAGAAACTCAAAATTTTCGCCGTTCTGATGCTCGAAACGAATAACTAGAATGGCCTAGGGGAAAAGTGCGCATACCGTTGTAATCGGGCGGGTTTCTACTTTCAGATGCAACAGAAATTTTGCGGATCGGTCAATCCGTTCGCGATATATGGCAGTTTGGATGTAAGAAACGCTTGAGAAACTCAAAATTTTCGCAGTTCTGATGCTCGAAACGAATAACTGTAACGGCCTAGGGGAAAACTACACATACCGTTGTAATCGGGCGAGTCTCTACTTTCAGATGCAACCGAAATTTTGCGGATTGGTGAATCCGTTCGCGAGATATGGCAGTTTGGAGGTAAGAAACGCTTGAGAAACTCAAAATTTTCGCAGTTCTGATGCTCGAAACGAGTAACTAGACCGGCCTAGGGGAAAAGTACGCTTACCGTTGTAATCGGGCGAGTTTCTACTTTCAGATGCAACAGAAATTTTGCGGATTAGTCGATCCGTTCGCGAGGTATGGCAGTTTGGAGGTAAGAAACGCTTGAGAAACTCAAAATTTGCGCAGTTCTGATGCTCGAAACGAGTGACTAGAACGGCCTAGGGGAGAAGTACGCATACCGTTGTAATCGGGCGAGTTTCTACTTTCCGATGCAACAGAAATTTTGCGGGTTGATCAATCCGTTCGCGAGATATGGCAGTTTGGAGGTAAGAAACGCTTGAGAAACTCAAAATTTTCGCCGTTCTGATGCTCGAAACGAATAACTAGAATGGCCTAGGGGAAAAGTGCGCATACCGTTGTAATCGGGCGAGTTTCTACTTTCAGATGCAACTGAAATTTTGCTGATTGGTCAATCCGTTCGCGAGATATGGCAGTTTGGAGGTAAGAAACGCTTGAGAAACTCAAAATTTTCGCAGTTCTGATGCTCGAAACGAATAACTAGAACGGCCTAGGGGAAAACTAAACCTACCGTTGTAATCGGGCGAGTTTCTACTTTCCGATGCAACAGAAATTTTGCGGATTGATCAATCCGTTCGCGAGATATGGCAGTTTGGAGGTAAGAAACGCTTGAGAAACTCAAAATTTTCGCCGTTCTGATGCTCGAAACGAGTAACTAGAACGGCCTAGGGGAAAAGTACACTTACCGTTGTAATCGGGCGAGTTTCTACTTTAAGATGCAACAGAAATTTTGCGGATTAGTCGATCCGTTCGCGAGATATGGCAGTTTGGAGGTAAGAAACGCTTGAGAAACTCAAAATTTTCGCCGTTCTGATGCTCGAAACGAATAACTAGAACGGCCTAGGGGAAAAGTGCGCATACCGTTGTAATCGGGCGAGTTTCTACTTTCAGATGCAACAGAAATTTTGCGGATTGGTCAATCCGTTCGCGAGATATGGCAGTTTGGAGGTAAGAAACGCTTGAGAAATTCAAAATTTTCGCAGTTCTGATGCTCGAAACGAATAACTAGAACGGCCTAGGGGAAAACTACACCTACCGTTGTTATCGGGCGAGTTTCTACTTTCAGATGCAACAGAAATTTTGCGGATTCATCAATCCGTTCGCGAGATATGGCAGTTTGGAGATAAGAAACGCTTGAGAAACTCAAAATTTTCGCAGTTCTGATGCTCGAAACGAGTAACTGGAACGGCCTAGGGGAAAAGTACGCTTACCGTTGTAATCGGGCGAGTTTCTACTTTCAGATGCAACAGAAATTTTGCGGATTGGTCAATCCGTTCGCGAGATATGGCAGTTTGGAGGTAGGAAACGCTTGAGAAACTCAAAATTTTCGCAGTTCTGATGCTCGACACGAATAACTAGAACGGCCTAGGGGAGAAGTACGCACACCGTTGTAATCGGGCGAGTTTCTACTTTCAGATGCAACAGAAATTTTGCGGATTAGTCAATCCGTTCGCGAGATATGGCAGTTTGGAGGTAAGAAACGCTTGAGAAACTCAAAATTTTCGCCGTTCTGATGCTCGAAACGAATAACTAGAACGGCCTAGGGGAAAAGTACGCATACCGTTGTAATCGGGCGAGTTTCTACTTTCAGATGCAACAGAAATTTTGCGGATTGGTCAATCCGTTCGCGAGATATGGCAGTTTGGAGGTAAGAAACGCTTGAGAAACTCAAAATTTTCGCAGTTCTGATGCTCGAAATGAATAACTGGAACGGCCTAGGGGAAAACTACACATACCGTTGTAATCGGGCAAGTTTCTACTTTCAGATGCAACAGAAATTTTGCGGATTGGTCAATCCGTTCACGAGATATGGCAGTTTGGAGGTAAGAAACGCTTGAGAAACTCAAAATTTTCGCAGTTCTGATGCTCCAACGAATAACTAGAACGGCCTAGGGGAAAACTACACCTACCGTTGTAATCGGGCGAGTTTCTACTTTCAGATGCAACAGAAATTTTGGGGATTGGTCAATCCGTTCGCGAGATATGGCAGTTTGGAGGTAAGAAACGCTTGAGAAACTCAAAATTTTCGCAGTTCTGATGCTCGAAACGAATAACTAGAACGGCCTAGGGGAAAACTAAACCTACCGTTGTAATCGGGCGAGTTTCTACTTTCCGATGCAACAGAAATTTTGCGGATTGATCAATCCGTTCGCGAGATATGGCAGTTTGGAGGTAAGAAACGCTTGAGAAACTCAAAATTTTCGCCGTTCTGATGCTCGAAACGAGTAACTAGAACGGCCTAGGGGAAAAGTACACTTACCGTTGTAATCGGGCGAGTTTCTACTTTAAGATGCAACAGAAATTTTGCGGATTAGTCGATCCGTTCGCGAGATATGGCAGTTTGGAGGTAAGAAACGCTTGAGAAACTCAAAATTTTCGCCGTTCTGATGCTCGAAACGAATAACTAGAACGGCCTAGGGGAAAAGTGCGCATACCGTTGTAATCGGGCGAGTTTCTACTTTCAGATGCAACAGAAATTTTGCGGATTGGTCAATCCGTTCGCGAGATATGGCAGTTTGGAGGTAAGAAACGCTTGAGAAATTCAAAATTTTCGCAGTTCTGATGCTCGAAACGAATAACTAGAACGGCCTAGGGGAAAACTACACCTACCGTTGTTATCGGGCGAGTTTCTACTTTCAGATGCAACAGAAATTTTGCGGATTCATCAATCCGTTCGCGAGATATGGCAGTTTGGAGATAAGAAACGCTTGAGAAACTCAAAATTTTCGCAGTTCTGATGCTCGAAACGAGTAACTGGAACGGCCTAGGGGAAAAGTACGCTTACCGTTGTAATCGGGCGAGTTTCTACTTTCAGATGCAACAGAAATTTTGCGGATTGGTCAATCCGTTCGCGAGATATGGCAGTTTGGAGGTAAGAAACGCTTGAGAAACTCAAAATTTTCGCAGTTCTGATGCTCGACACGAATAACTAGAACGGCCTAGGGGAGAAGTACGCACACCGTTGTAATCGGGCGAGTTTCTACTTTCAGATGCAACAGAAATTTTGCGGATTAGTCAATCCGTTCGCGAGATATGGCAGTTTGGAGGTAAGAAACGCTTGAGAAACTCAAAATTTTCGCCGTTCTGATGCTCGAAACGAATAACTAGAACGGCCTAGGGGAAAAGTACGCATACCGTTGTAATCGGGCGAGTTTCTACTTTCAGATGCAACAGAAATTTTGCGGATTGGTCAATCCGTTCGCGAGATATGGCAGTTTGGAGGTAAGAAACGCTTGAGAAACTCAAAATTTTCGCAGTTCTGATGCTCGAAATGAATAACTGGAACGGCCTAGGGGAAAACTACACATACCGTTGTAATCGGGCAAGTTTCTACTTTCAGATGCAACAGAAATTTTGCGGATTGGTCAATCCGTTCACGAGATATGGCAGTTTGGAGGTAAGAAACGCTTGAGAAACTCAAAATTTTCGCAGTTCTGATGCTCCAACGAATAACTAGAACGGCCTAGGGGAAAACTACACCTACCGTTGTAATCGGGCGAGTTTCTACTTTCAGATGCAACAGAAATTTTGGGGATTGATCAATCCGTTCGCGAGATATGGCAGTTTGGAGATAAGAAACGCTTGAGAAACTCAAAATTTTCGCAGTTCTGATGCTCGAAACGAGTAACTAGAACGGCCTAGGGGAAAAGTACGCATAGCGTTGTAATCGGGCGAGTTTCTACTTTCAGATGCAACAGAAATTTTGCGGATTGGTCAATCCGTTCGCGAGATATGGCAGTTTGGAGGTAAGAAGCGCTTGAGAAACTCAAAATTTTCGCAGTTCTGATGCTCGAAACGAATAACTAGAACGGCCTAGGGGAAAAGTGCGCATACCGTTGTAATCGGGCGAGTTTCTACTTTCAGATGCAACTGAAATTTTGCGGATTGGTAAATCCGTTCGCGAGATATGGCAGTTTGGAGGTAAGAAACGCTTGAGAAACTCAAAATTTTCGCAGTTCTGATGCTCGAAACGAATAACTAGAACGGCCTAGGGGAAAACTAAACCTACCGTTGTAATCGGGCGAGTTTCTACTTTCCGATGCAACAGAAATTTTGCGGATTGATCAATCCGTTCGCGAGATATGGCAGTTTGGAGGTAAGAAACGCTTGAGAAACTCAAAATTTTCGCCGTTCTGATGCTCGAAACGAATAACTAGAACGGCCTAGGGGAAAAGTGCGCATACCGTTGTAATCGGGCGAGTTTCTACTTTCAGATGCAACAGAAATTTTGTGGATCGGTCAATCCGTTCGCGAGATATGGCAGTTTGGATGTAAGAAACGCTTGAGAAACTCAAAATTTTCGCAGTTCTGATGCTCGAAACGAATAACTGGAACAGCCTAGGGGAAAAGTACGCTTACCGTTGTAATCGGGCGAGTTTCTACTTTCAGATGCAACAGAAATTTTGCGGATTAGTCGATCCGTTCGCGAGGTATGGCAGTTTGGAGGTAAGAAACGCTTGAGAAACTCAAAATTTTCGCAGTTCTGATGCTCGAAACGAATAACTAGAACGGCCTAGGGGAAAACTAAACCTACCGTTGTAATCGGGCGAGTTTCTACTTTCCGATGCAACAGAAATTTTGCGGATTGATCAATCCGTTCGCGAGATATGGCAGTTTGGAGGTAAGAAACGCTTGAGAAACTCAAAATTTTCGCAGTTCTGATGCTCGAAACGAATAACTAGAACGGCCTAGGGGAAAACTAAACCTACCGTTGTAATCGGGCGAGTTTCTACTTTCCGATGCAACAGAAATTTTGCGGATTGATCAATCCGTTCGCGAGATATGGCAGTTTGGAGGTAAGAAACGCTTGAGAAACTCAAAATTTTCGCCGTTCTGATGCTCGAAACGAGTAACTAGAACGGCCTAGGGGAAAAGTACACTTACCGTTGTAATCGGGCGAGTTTCTACTTTAAGATGCAACAGAAATTTTGCGGATTAGTCGATCCGTTCGCGAGATATGGCAGTTTGGAGGTAAGAAACGCTTGAGAAACTCAAAATTTTCGCCGTTCTGATGCTCGAAACGAATAACTAGAACGGCCTAGGGGAAAAGTGCGCATACCGTTGTAATCGGGCGAGTTTCTACTTTCAGATGCAACAGAAATTTTGCGGATTGGTCAATCCGTTCGCGAGATATGGCAGTTTGGAGGTAAGAAACGCTTGAGAAATTCAAAATTTTCGCAGTTCTGATGCTCGAAACGAATAACTAGAACGGCCTAGGGGAAAACTACACCTACCGTTGTTATCGGGCGAGTTTCTACTTTCAGATGCAACAGAAATTTTGCGGATTCATCAATCCGTTCGCGAGATATGGCAGTTTGGAGATAAGAAACGCTTGAGAAACTCAAAATTTTCGCAGTTCTGATGCTCGAAACGAGTAACTGGAACGACCTAGGGGAAAAGTACGCTTACCGTTGTAATCGGGCGAGTTTCTACTTTCAGATGCAACAGAAATTTTGCGGATTGGTCAATCCGTTCGCGAGATATGGCAGTTTGGAGGTAAGAAACGCTTGAGAAACTCAAAATTTTCGCAGTTCTGATGCTCGACACGAATAACTAGAAAGGCCTAGGGGAGAAGTACGCACACCGTTGTAATCGGGCGAGTTTCTACTTTCAGATGCAACAGAAATTTTGCGGATTAGTCAATCCGTTCGCGAGATATGGCAGTTTGGAGGTAAGAAACGCTTGAGAAACTCAAAATTTTCGCCGTTCTGATGCTCGAAACGAATAACTAGAACGGCCTAGGGGAAAAGTACGCATACCGTTGTAATCGGGCGAGTTTCTACTTTCAGATGCAACAGAAATTTTGCGGATTGGTCAATCCGTTCGCGAGATATGGCAGTTTGGAGGTAAGAAACGCTTGAGAAACTCAAAATTTTCGCAGTTCTGATGCTCGAAATGAATAACTGGAACGGCCTAGGGGAAAACTACACATACCGTTGTAATCGGGCAAGTTTCTACTTTCAGATGCAACAGAAATTTTGCGGATTGGTCAATCCGTTCACGAGATATGGCAGTTTGGAGGTAAGAAACGCTTGAGAAACTCAAAATTTTCGCAGTTCTGATGCTCCAACGAATAACTAGAACGGCCTAGGGGAAAACTACACCTACCGTTGTAATCGGGCGAGTTTCTACTTTCAGATGCAACAGAAATTTTGCGGATGGATCAATCCGTTCGCGAGATATGGCAGTTTGGATATAAGAAACGCTTGAGAAGCTCAAAATTTTCGCAGTTCTGATGCTTGAAACGAGTAACTAGAACGGCCTAGTGGAAAAGTACGCATACCGTTGTAATCGGGCGAGTCTCTACTTTCAGATGCAACAGAAATTTTGCGGATTGGTCAATCCGTTCGCGATATATGGCAGTTTGTAGGTAAGACACGCTTGAGAAACTCAAAATTTTCGCAGTTCTGATGCTCGAAACGAATAACTGGAACGGCCTAGGGGAAAACTACACATACCGTTGTAATCGGGCGAGTTTCTACATTCAGATGCAACAGAAATTTTGCGGATTGGTCAATCCGTTCGCGAGATATGGCAGTTTGGAGGTAAGAAACGCTTGAGAAACTCAAAATTTTCGCAGTTCTGATGCTCGAAACGAATAACTAGAACGGCCTAGGGGAAAACTACACCTACCGTTGTAATCGGGCGAGTTTCTACTTTCAGATGCAACAGAAATTTTGGGGATTGATCAATCCGTTCGCGAGATATGGCAGTTTGGAGATAAGAAACGCTTGAGAAACTCAAAATTTTCGCAGTTCTGATGCTCGAAACGAGTAACTAGAACGGCCTAGGGGAAAAGTACGCATAGCGTTGTAATCGGGCGAGTTTCTACTTTCAGATGCAACAGAAATTTTGCGGATTGGTCAATCCGTTCGCGAGATATGGCAGTTTGGAGGTAAGAAGCGCTTGAGAAACTCAAAATTTTCGCAGTTCTGATGCTCGAAACGAATAACTAGAACGGCCTAGGGGAAAAGTGCGCATACCGTTGTAATCGGGCGAGTTTCTACTTTCAGATGCAACTGAAATTTTGCGGATTGGTAAATCCGTTCGCGAGATATGGCAGTTTGGAGGTAAGAAACGCTTGAGAAACTCAAAATTTTCGCAGTTCTGATGCTCGAAACGAATAACTAGAACGGCCTAGGGGAAAACTAAACCTACCGTTGTAATCGGGCGAGTTTCTACTTTCCGATGCAACAGAAATTTTGCGGATTGATCAATCCGTTCGCGAGATATGGCAGTTTGGAGGTAAGAAACGCTTGAGAAACTCAAAATTTTCGCCGTTCTGATGCTCGAAACGAATAACTAGAACGGCCTAGGGGAAAAGTGCGCATACCGTTGTAATCGGGCGAGTCTCTATTTTCAAATGCAACAGAAATTTTGCGGATTGATCAATCCGTTCGCGAGATATGGCAGTTTGGAGATAAGAAACGCTTGAGAAACTCAAAATTTTCGCCGTTCTGATGCTCGAAACGAATAACTAGAATGGCCTAGGGGAAAAGTGCGAATACCGTTGTAATCGGGCGAGTTTCTACTTTCAGATGCAACAGAAATTTTGTGGATCGGTCAATCCGTTCGCGAGATATGGCAGTTTGGATGTAAGAAACGCTTGAGAAACTCAAAATTTTCGCAGTTCTGATGCTCGAAACGAATAACTGGAACAGCCTAGGGGAAAAGTACGCTTACCGTTGTAATCGGGCGAGTTTCTACTTTCAGATGCAACAGAAATTTTGCGGATTAGTCGATCCGTTCGCGAGGTATGGCAGTTTGGAGGTAAGAAACGCTTGAGAAACTCAAAATTTTCGCAGTTCTGATGCTCGAAACGAATAACTAGAACGGCCTAGGTGAAAACTAAACCTACCGTTGTAATCGGGCGAGTTTCTACTTTCCGATGCAACAGAAATTTTGCGGATTGATCAATCCGTTCGCGAGATATGGCAGTTTGGAGGTAAGAAACGCTTGAGAAACTCAAAATTTTCGCAGTTCTGATGCTCGAAACGAATAACTAGAACGGCCTAGGGGAAAACTAAACCTACCGTTGTAATCGGGCGAGTTTCTACTTTCCGATGCAACAGAAATTTTGCGGATTGATCAATCCGTTCGCGAGATATGGCAGTTTGGAGGTAAGAAACGCTTGAGAAACTCAAAATTTTCGCCGTTCTGATGCTCGAAACGAGTAACTAGAACGGCCTAGGGGAAAAGTACACTTACCGTTGTAATCGGGCGAGTTTCTACTTTAAGATGCAACAGAAATTTTGCGGATTAGTCGATCCGTTCGCGAGATATGGCAGTTTGGAGGTAAGAAACGCTTGAGAAACTCAAAATTTTCGCCGTTCTGATGCTCGAAACGAATAACTAGAACGGCCTAGGGGAAAAGTGCGCATACCGTTGTAATCGGGCGAGTTTCTACTTTCAGATGCAACAGAAATTTTGCGGATTGGTCAATCCGTTCGCGAGATATGGCAGTTTGGAGGTAAGAAACGCTTGAGAAATTCAAAATTTTCGCAGTTCTGATGCTCGAAACGAATAACTAGAACGGCCTAGGGGAAAACTACACCTACCGTTGTTATCGGGCGAGTTTCTACTTTCAGATGCAACAGAAATTTTGCGGATTCATCAATCCGTTCGCGAGATATGGCAGTTTGGAGATAAGAAACGCTTGAGAAACTCAAAATTTTCGCAGTTCTGATGCTCGAAACGAGTAACTGGAACGGCCTAGGGGAAAAGTACGCTTACCGTTGTAATCGGGCGAGTTTCTACTTTCAGATGCAACAGAAATTTTGCGGATTGGTCAATCCGTTCGCGAGATATGGCAGTTTGGAGGTAAGAAACGCTTGAGAAACTCAAAATTTTCGCAGTTCTGATGCTCGACACGAATAACTAGAACGGCCTAGGGGAGAAGTACGCACACCGTTGTAATCGGGCGAGTTTCTACTTTCAGATGCAACAGAAATTTTGCGGATTAGTCAATCCGTTCGCGAGATATGGCAGTTTGGAGGTAAGAAACGCTTGAGAAACTCAAAATTTTCGCCGTTCTGATGCTCGAAACGAATAACTAGAACGGCCTAGGGGAAAAGTACGCATACCGTTGTAATCGGGCGAGTTTCTATTTTCAGATGCAACAGAAATTTTGCGGATTGGTCAATCCGTTCGCGAGATATGGCAGTTTGGAGGTAAGAAACGCTTGAGAAACTCAAAATTTTCGCAGTTCTGATGCTCGAAATGAATAACTGGAACGGCCTAGGGGAAAACTACACATACCGTTGTAATCGGGCAAGTTTCTACTTTCAGATGCAACAGAAATTTTGCGGATTGGTCAATCCGTTCACGAGATATGGCAGTTTGGAGGTAAGAAACGCTTGAGAAACTCAAAATTTTCGCAGTTCTGATGCTCCAACGAATAACTAGAACGGCCTAGGGGAAAACTACACCTACCGTTGTAATCGGGCGAGTTTCTACTTTCAGATGCAACAGAAATTTTGCGGATGGATCAATCCGTTCGCGAGATATGGCAGTTTGGATATAAGAAACGCTTGAGAAGCTCAAAATTTTCGCAGTTCTGATGCTTGAAACGAGTAACTAGAACGGCCTAGGGGAAAAGTACGCATACCGTTGTAATCGGGCGAGTCTCTACTTTCAGATGCAACAGAAATTTTGCGGATTGGTCAATCCGTTCGCGATATATGGCAGTTTGTAGGTAAGACACGCTTGAGAAACTCAAAATTTTCGCAGTTCTGATGCTCGAAACGAATAACTGGAACGGCCTAGGGGAAAACTACACATACCGTTGTAATCGGGCGAGTTTCTACATTCAGATGCAACAGAAATTTTGCGGATTGGTCAATCCGTTCGCGAGATATGGCAGTTTGGAGGTAAGAAACGCTTGAGAAACTCAAAATTTTCGCAGTTCTGATGCTCGAAACGAATAACTAGAACGGCCTAGGGGAAAACTACACCTACCGTTGTAATCGGGCGAGTTTCTACTTTCAGATGCAACAGAAATTTTGGGGATTGATCAATCCGTTCGCGAGATATGGCAGTTTGGAGATAAGAAACGCTTGAGAAACTCAAAATTTTCGCAGTTCTGATGCTCGAAACGAGTAACTAGAACGGCCTAGGGGAAAAGTACGCATAGCGTTGTAATCGGGCGAGTTTCTACTTTCAGATGCAACAGAAATTTTGCGGATTGGTCAATCCGTTCGCGAGATATGGCAGTTTGGAGGTAAGAAACGCTTGAGAAACTCAAAATTTTCGCAGTTCTGATGCTCGAAACGAATAACTAGAACGGCCTAGGGGAAAACTAAACCTACCGTTGTAATCGGGCGAGTTTCTACTTTCCGATGCAACAGAAATTTTGCGGATTGATCAATCCGTTCGCGAGATATGGCAGTTTGGAGGTAAGAAACGCTTGAGAAACTCAAAATTTTCGCCGTTCTGATGCTCGAAACGAATAACTAGAACGGCCTAGGGGAAAAGTGCGCATACCGTTGTAATCGGGCGAGTCTCTATTTTCAAATGCAACAGAAATTTTGCGGATTGATCAATCCGTTCGCGAGATATGGCAGTTTGGAGATAAGAAACGCTTGAGAAACTCAAAATTTTCGCCGTTCTGATGCTCGAAACGAATAACTAGAATGGCCTAGGGGAAAAGTGCGAATACCGTTGTAATCGGGCGAGTTTCTACTTTCAGATGCAACAGAAATTTTGTGGATCGGTCAATCCGTTCGCGAGATATGGCAGTTTGGATGTAAGAAACGCTTGAGAAACTCAAAATTTTCGCAGTTCTGATGCTCGAAACGAATAACTGGAACAGCCTAGGGGAAAAGTACGCTTACCGTTGTAATCGGGCGAGTTTCTACTTTCAGATGCAACAGAAATTTTGCGGATTAGTCGATCCGTTCGCGAGGTATGGCAGTTTGGAGGTAAGAAACGCTTGAGAAACTCAAAATTTTCGCAGTTCTGATGCTCGAAACGAATAACTAGAACGGCCTAGGTGAAAACTAAACCTACCGTTGTAATCGGGCGAGTTTCTACTTTCCGATGCAACAGAAATTTTGCGGATTGATCAATCCGTTCGCGAGATATGGCAGTTTGGAGGTAAGAAACGCTTGAGAAACTCAAAATTTTCGCAGTTCTGATGCTCGAAACGAATAACTAGAACGGCCTAGGGGAAAACTAAACCTACCGTTGTAATCGGGCGAGTTTCTACTTTCCGATGCAACAGAAATTTTGCGGATTGATCAATCCGTTCGCGAGATATGGCAGTTTGGAGGTAAGAAACGCTTGAGAAACTCAAAATTTTCGCCGTTCTGATGCTCGAAACGAGTAACTAGAACGGCCTAGGGGAAAAGTACACTTACCGTTATAATCGGGCGAGTTTCTACTTTAAGATGCAACAGAAATTTTGCGGATTAGTCGATCCGTTCGCGAGATATGGCAGTTTGGAGGTAAGAAACGCTTGAGAAACTCAAAATTTTCGCCGTTCTGATGCTCGAAACGAGTAACTGGAACGGCCTAGGGGAAAAGTACGCTTACCGTTGTAATCGGGCGAGTTTCTACTTTCAGATGCAACAGAAATTTTGCGGATTGGTCAATCCGTTCGCGAGATATGGCAGTTTGGAGGTAAGAAACGCTTGAGAAACTCAAAATTTTCGCAGTTCTGATGCTCGACACGAATAACTAGAACGGCCTAGGGGAGAAGTACGCACACCGTTGTAATTGGGCGAGTTTCTACTTTCAGATGCAACAGAAATTTTGCGGATTAGTCAATCCGTTCGCGAGATATGGCAGTTTGGAGGTAAGAAACGCTTGAGAAACTCAAAATTTTCGCCGTTCTGATGCTCGAAACGAATAACTAGAACGGCCTAGGGGAAAAGTACGCATACCGTTGTAATCGGGCGAGTTTCTATTTTCAGATGCAACAGAAATTTTGCGGATTGGTCAATCCGTTCGCGAGATATGGCAGTTTGGAGGTAAGAAACGCTTGAGAAACTCAAAATTTTCGCAGTTCTGATGCTCGAAATGAATAACTGGAACGGCCTAGGGGAAAACTACACATACCGTTGTAATCGGGCAAGTTTCTACTTTCAGATGCAACAGAAATTTTGCGGATTGGTCAATCCGTTCACGAGATATGGCAGTTTGGAGGTAAGAAACGCTTGAGAAACTCAAAATTTTCGCAGTTCTGATGCTCCAACGAATAACTAGAACGGCCTAGGGGAAAACTACACCTACCGTTGTAATCGGGCGAGTTTCTACTTTCAGATGCAACAGAAATTTTGCGGATGGATCAATCCGTTCGCGAGATATGGCAGTTTGGATATAAGAAACGCTTGAGAAGCTCAAAATTTTCGCAGTTCTGATGCTTGAAACGAGTAACTAGAACGGCCTAGGGGAAAAGTACGCATACCGTTGTAATCGGGCGAGTCTCTACTTTCAGATGCAACAGAAATTTTGCGGATTGGTCAATCCGTTCGCGATATATGGCAGTTTGTAGGTAAGACACGCTTGAGAAACTCAAAATTTTCGCAGTTCTGATGCTCGAAACGAATAACTGGAACGGCCTAGGGGAAAACTACACATACCGTTGTAATCGGGCGAGTTTCTACATTCAGATGCAACAGAAATTTTGCGGATTGGTCAATCCGTTCGCGAGATATGGCAGTTTGGAGGTAAGAAACGCTTGAGAAACTCAAAATTTTCGCAGTTCTGATGCTCGAAACGAATAACTAGAACGGCCTAGGGGAAAACTACACCTACCGTTGTAATCGGGCGAGTTTCTACTTTCAGATGCAACAGAAATTTTGGGGATTGATCAATCCGTTCGCGAGATATGGCAGTTTGGAGATAAGAAACGCTTGAGAAACTCAAAATTTTCGCAGTTCTGATGCTCGAAACGAGTAACTAGAACGGCCTAGGGGAAAAGTACGCATAGCGTTGTAATCGGGCGAGTTTCTACTTTCAGATGCAACAGAAATTTTGCGGATTGGTCAATCCGTTCGCGAGATATGGCAGTTTGGAGGTAAGAAGCGCTTGAGAAACTCAAAATTTTCGCAGTTCTGATGCTCGAAACGAATAACTAGAACGGCCTAGGGGAAAAGTGCGCATACCGTTGTAATCGGGCGAGTTTCTACTTTCAGATGCAACTGAAATTTTGCGGATTGGTAAATCCGTTCGCGAGATATGGCAGTTTGGAGGTAAGAAACGCTTGAGAAACTCAAAATTTTCGCCGTTCTGATGCTCGAAACGAATAACTAGAACGGCCTAGGGGAAAAGTGCGCATACCGTTGTAATCGGGCGAGTCTCTATTTTCCGATGCAACAGAAATTTTGCGGATTGATCAATCCGTTCGCGAGATATGGCAGTTTGGAGATAAGAAACGCTTGAGAAACTCAAAATTTTTGCAGTTCTGATGCTCGAAACGAGTAACTAGAACGGCCTAGGGGAAAAGTGCGCATACCGTTGTAATCGGGCGAGTCTCTATTTTCAAATGCAACAGAAATTTTGCGGATTGATCAATCCGTTCGCGAGATATGGCAGTTTGGAGGTAAGAAACGCTTGAGAAACTCAAAATTTTCGCCGTTCTGATGCTCGAAACGAATAACTAGAACGGCCTAGGGGAAAAGTGCGCATACCGTTGTAATCGGGCGAGTCTCTATTTTCAAATGCAACAGAAATTTTGCGGATTGATCAATCCGTTCGCGAGATATGGCAGTTTGGAGATAAGAAACGCTTGAGAAACTCAAAATT
Source organism: Ptiloglossa arizonensis (assembly GCF_051014685.1). NCBI lineage: Eukaryota > Metazoa > Arthropoda > Insecta > Hymenoptera > Colletidae > Ptiloglossa > Ptiloglossa arizonensis. The sequence continues at coordinate 293,780 of NW_027478681.1, read as the reverse complement.
TTCGCCGTTCTGATGCTCGAAACGAATAACTAGAATGGCCTAGGGGAAAAGTGCGCATACCGTTGTAATCGGGCGAGTTTCTACTTTCAGATGCAACAGAAATTTTGTGGATCGGTCAATCCGTTCGCGAGATATGGCAGTTTGGATGTAAGAAACGCTTGAGAAACTCAAAATTTTCGCCGTTCTGATGCTCGAAACGAATAACTAGAACGGCCTAGGGGAAAAGTACGCATACTGATTTAATCGGGCGTGTTTCTACTTTCAGATGCAACAGAAATTTTGCGGATTTATCAATCCGTTCGCGAGATATGGCAGTTTGGAAATAAGAAACGCTTGAGAAACTCAAAATTTTCGCAGTTCTGATGCTCGAAACGAATAACTAGAACGGCCTAGGGGAAACCTACACCTACCTTTGTAATCGGGCGAGTTTCTACTTTCAGATGCAACAGAAATTTTGCGGATTGATCAATCCGTTCGCGAGATATGGCAGTTTGGAGATAAGAAACGCTTGAGAAACTCAAAATTTTCGCAGTTCTGATGCTCGAAACGAGTAACTGGAACGGCCTAGGGGAAAAGTACGCTTACCGTTGTAATCGGGCGAGTTTCTACTTTCAGATGCAACAGAAATTTTGCGGATTAGTCAATCCGTTCGCGAGATATGGCAGTTTGGAGGTAAGAAACGCTTGAGAAACTCAAAATTTTCGCCGTTCTGATGCTCGAAACGAATAACTAGAACGGCCTAGGGGAAAAGTGCGCATACCGTTGTAATCGGGCGAGTTTCTACTTTCAGATGCAATAGAAATTTTGCGGATTAGTCAATCCGTTCGCGAGATATGGCAGTTTGGAGGTAAGAAACGCTTGAGAAACTCAAAATTTTCGCCGTTCTGATGCTCGAAACGAATAACTAGAACGGCCTAGGGGAAAAGTGCGCATACCGTTGTAATCGGGCGAGATTCTACTTTCAGATGAAACAGAAATTTTGCGGATTGGTCAATCCGTTCGCGAGATATGGCAGTCTGGAGATAAAAAACGCTTGAGAAACTCAAAATTTTCGCAGTTCTGATGCTCGAAACGAGTAACTAGAACGGCCTAGGGGAAAAGTACGCTTACCGTTGTAATCGGGCGAGTTTCTACTTTCAGATGCAACAGAAATTTTGCGGATTAGTCAATCCGTTCGCGAGATATGGCAGTTTGGAGGTAAGAAACGCTTGAGAAACTCAAAATTTTCGCCGTTCTGATGCTCGAAACGAATAACTAGAACGGCCTAGGGGAAAAGTGCGCATACCGTTGTAATCGGGCGAGTTTCTACTTTCAGATGCAATAGAAATTTTGCGGATTGGTCAATCGGTTCGCGAGATATGGCAGTTTGGAAGTAAGAAACGCTTGAGAAACTCAAAATTTTCGCAGTTCTGATGCTCGAAACGAGTAACTAGAACGGCCTAGGGGAAAAGTACGCTTACCGTTGTAATCGGGCGAGTTTCTACTTTCAGATGCAACCGAAATTTTGCCGATTAGTCAATCCGTTCGCGAGATATGGCAGTTTGGAGGTAAGAAACGCTTGAGAAACTCAAAATTTTCGCAGTTCTGATGCTCGAAACGAGTAACTAGAACGGCCTAGGGGAAAAGTACGCTTACCGTTGTAATCGGGCGAGTTTCTACTTTCAGATGCAACAGAAATTTTGCGGATTGATCAATCCGTTCGCGAGATATGGCAGTTTGGAGATAAGAAACGCTTGAGAAATTCAAAATTTTCGCAGTTCTGATGCTCGAAACGAATAACTAGAACGGCCTAGGGGAAACCTACACCTACCTTTGTAATCGGGCGAGTTTCTACTTTCAGATGCAACAGAAATTTTGCGGATTGATCAATCCGTTCGCGAGATATGGCAGTTTGGAGATAAGAAACGCTTGAGAAACTCAAAATTTTCGCAGTTCTGATGCTCGAAACGAGTAACTAGAACGGCCTAGGGGAAAAGTACGCTTACCGTTGTAATCGGGCGAGTTTCTACTTTTAGATGCAACAGAAATTTTGCCGATTAGTCAATCCGTTCGCGAGATATGGCAGTTTGGAGGTCAGAAACGCTTGAGAAATTCAAAATTTTCGCAGTTCTGATGCTCGAAACGAATAACTAGAACGGCCTAGGGGAAACCTACACCTACCTTTGTAATCGGGCGAGTTTCTACTTTCAGATGCAACAGAAATTTTGCGGATTGATCAATCCGTTCGCGAGATATGGCAGTTTGGAGATAAGAAACGCTTGAGAAACTCAAAATTTTCGCAGTTCTGATGCTCGAAACGAGTAACTAGAACGGCCTAGGGGAAAAGTACGCTTACCGTTGTAATCGGGCGAGTTTCTACTTTCAGATGCAACAGAAATTTTGCGGATTAGTCAATCCGTTCGCGAGATATGGCAGTTTGGAGGTAAGAAACGCTTGAGAAACTCAAAAGTTTCGCCATTCTGATGCTCGAAACGAATAACTAGAACGGTCTAGGGGAAAACTACACCTACCTTTGTAATCGGGCGAGATTCTACTTTCAGATGCAACAGAAATTTTGCGGATTAGTCAATCCGTTCGCGAGATATGGCAGTTTGGAGATAAGAAACGCTTGAGAAACTCAAAATTTTCGCAGTTCTGATGCTCGAAACGAGTAACTAGAACGGCCTAGGGGAAAAGTACGCTTACCGTTGTAATCGGGCGAGTTTCTACTTTCAGATGCAACAGAAATTTTGCGGATTAGTCAATCCGTTCGCGAGATATGGCAGTTTGGAGATAAGAAACGCTTGAGAAACTCAAAATTTTCGCAGTTCTGATGCTCGAAACGAGTAACTAGAACGGCCTAGGGGAAAAGTACGCTTACCGTTGTAATCGGGCGAGTTTCTACTTTCAGATGCAACAGAAATTTTGCGGATTAGTCAATCCGTTCGCGAGATATGGCAGTTTGGAGGTAAGAAACGCTTGAGAAACTCAAAATTTTCGCCGTTCTGATGCTCGAAACGAATAACTAGAACGGCCTAGGGGAAAAGTACGCATACTGATGTAATCGGGCGTGTTTCTACTTTCAGATGCAACAGAAATTTTGCGGATTTATCCATCCGTTCGCGAGATATGGCAGTTTGGAGATAAGGAACGCTTGAGAAATTCAAAATTTTCGCAGTTCTGATGCTCGAAACGAATAACTAGAACGGCCTAGGGGAAACCTACACCTACCTTTGTAATCGGGCGAGTTTCTACTTTCAGATGCAACAGAAATTTTGCGGATTGATCAATCCGTTCGCGAGATATGGCAGTTTGGAGATAAGAAACGCTTGAGAAACTCAAAATTTTCGCAGTTCTGATGCTCGAAACGAGTAACTAGAACGGCCTAGGGGAAAAGTACGCTTACCGTTGTAATCGGGCGAGTTTCTACTTTCAGATGCAACAGAAATTTTGCGGATTAGTCAATCCGTTCGCGAGATATGGCAGTTTGGAGGTAAGAAACGCTTGAGAAACTCAAAATTTTCGCCGTTCTGATGCTCGAAACGAATAACTAGAACGGCCTAGGGGAAAAGTGCGCATACCGTTGTAATCGGGCGAGTTTCTACTTTCAGATGCAATAGAAATTTTGCGGATTAGTCAATCCGTTCGCGAGATATGGCAGTTTGGAGGTAAGAAACGCTTGAGAAACTCAAAATTTTCGCCGTTCTGATGCTCGAAACGAATAACTAGAACGGCCTAGGGGAAAAGTGCGCATACCGTTGTAATCGGGCGAGATTCTACTTTCAGATGCAACAGAAATTTTGCGGATTGGTCAATCCGTTCGCGAGATATGGCAGTCTGGAGATAAAAAACGCTTGAGAAACTCAAAATTTTCGCAGTTCTGATGCTCGAAACGAGTAACTAGAACGGCCTAGGGGAAAAGTACGCTTACCGTTGTAATCGGGCGAGTTTCTACTTTCAGATGCAATAGAAATTTTGCGGATTGGTCAATCGGTTCGCGAGATATGGCAGTTTGGAGGTAAGAAACGCTTGAGAAACTCAAAATTTTCGCAGTTCTGATGCTCGAAACGAGTAACTAGAACGGCCTAGGGGAAAAGTACGCTTACCGTTGTAATCGGGCGAGTTTCTACTTTCAGATGCAACAGAAATTTTGCGGATTAGTCAATCCGTTCGCGAGATATGGCAGTTTGGAGGTAAGAAACGCTTGAGAAACTCAAAATTTTCGCCGTTCTGATGCTCGAAACGAATAACTAGAACGGCCTAGGGGAAAAGTACGCATACTGATGTAATCGGGCGTGTTTCTACTTTCAGATGCAACAGAAATTTTGCGGATTTATCCATCCGTTCGCGAGATATGGCAGTTTGGAGATAAGGAACGCTTGAGAAATTCAAAATTTTCGCAGTTCTGATGCTCGAAACGAATAACTAGAACGGCCTAGGGGAAACCTACACCTACCTTTGTAATCGGGCGAGTTTCTACTTTCAGATGCAACAGAAATTTTGCGGATTGATCAATCCGTTCGCGAGATATGGCAGTTTGGAGATAAGAAACGCTTGAGAAACTCAAAATTTTCGCAGTTCTGATGCTCGAAACGAGTAACTAGAACGGCCTAGGGGAAAAGTACGCTTACCGTTGTAATCGGGCGAGTTTCTACTTTCAGATGCAACAGAAATTTTGCGGATTAGTCAATCCGTTCGCGAGATATGGCAGTTTGGAGGTAAGAAACGCTTGAGAAACTCAAAATTTTCGCCGTTCTGATGCTCGAAACGAATAACTAGAACGGCCTAGGGGAAAAGTGCGCATACCGTTGTAATCGGGCGAGTTTCTACTTTCAGATGCAATAGAAATTTTGCGGATTAGTCAATCCGTTCGCGAGATATGGCAGTTTGGAGGTAAGAAACGCTTGAGAAACTCAAAATTTTCGCCGTTCTGATGCTCGAAACGAATAACTAGAACGGCCTAGGGGAAAAGTGCGCATACCGTTGTAATCGGGCGAGATTCTACTTTCAGATGAAACAGAAATTTTGCGGATTGGTCAATCCGTTCGCGAGATATGGCAGTCTGGAGATAAAAAACGCTTGAGAAACTCAAAATTTTCGCAGTTCTGATGCTCGAAACGAGTAACTAGAACGGCCTAGGGGAAAAGTACGCTTACCGTTGTAATCGGGCGAGTTTCTACTTTCAGATGCAACAGAAATTTTGCGGATTAGTCAATCCGTTCGCGAGATATGGCAGTTTGGAGGTAAGAAACGCTTGAGAAACTCAAAATTTTCGCCGTTCTGATGCTCGAAACGAATAACTAGAACGGCCTAGGGGAAAAGTGCGCATACCGTTGTAATCGGGCGAGTTTCTACTTTCAGATGCAATAGAAATTTTGCGGATTGGTCAATCGGTTCGCGAGATATGGCAGTTTGGAAGTAAGAAACGCTTGAGAAACTCAAAATTTTCGCAGTTCTGATGCTCGAAACGAGTAACTAGAACGGCCTAGGGGAAAAGTACGCTTACCGTTGTAATCGGGCGAGTTTCTACTTTCAGATGCAACCGAAATTTTGCCGATTAGTCAATCCGTTCGCGAGATATGGCAGTTTGGAGGTAAGAAACGCTTGAGAAACTCAAAATTTTCGCAGTTCTGATGCTCGAAACGAGTAACTAGAACGGCCTAGGGGAAAAGTACGCTTACCGTTGTAATCGGGCGAGTTTCTACTTTCAGATGCAACAGAAATTTTGCGGATTGATCAATCCGTTCGCGAGATATGGCAGTTTGGAGATAAGAAACGCTTGAGAAATTCAAAATTTTCGCAGTTCTGATGCTCGAAACGAATAACTAGAACGGCCTAGGGGAAACCTACACCTACCTTTGTAATCGGGCGAGTTTCTACTTTCAGATGCAACAGAAATTTTGCGGATTGATCAATCCGTTCGCGAGATATGGCAGTTTGGAGATAAGAAACGCTTGAGAAACTCAAAATTTTCGCAGTTCTGATGCTCGAAACGAGTAACTAGAACGGCCTAGGGGAAAAGTACGCTTACCGTTGTAATCGGGCGAGTTTCTACTTTTAGATGCAACAGAAATTTTGCCGATTAGTCAATCCGTTCGCGAGATATGGCAGTTTGGAGGTCAGAAACGCTTGAGAAATTCAAAATTTTCGCAGTTCTGATGCTCGAAACGAATAACTAGAACGGCCTAGGGGAAACCTACACCTACCTTTGTAATCGGGCGAGTTTCTACTTTCAGATGCAACAGAAATTTTGCGGATTGATCAATCCGTTCGCGAGATATGGCAGTTTGGAGATAAGAAACGCTTGAGAAACTCAAAATTTTCGCAGTTCTGATGCTCGAAACGAGTAACTAGAACGGCCTAGGGGAAAAGTACGCTTACCGTTGTAATCGGGCGAGTTTCTACTTTCAGATGCAACAGAAATTTTGCGGATTAGTCAATCCGTTCGCGAGATATGGCAGTTTGGAGGTAAGAAACGCTTGAGAAACTCAAAAGTTTCGCCATTCTGATGCTCGAAACGAATAACTAGAACGGTCTAGGGGAAAACTACACCTACCTTTGTAATCGGGCGAGATTCTACTTTCAGATGCAACAGAAATTTTGCGGATTAGTCAATCCGTTCGCGAGATATGGCAGTTTGGAGATAAGAAACGCTTGAGAAACTCAAAATTTTCGCAGTTCTGATGCTCGAAACGAGTAACTAGAACGGCCTAGGGGAAAAGTACGCTTACCGTTGTAATCGGGCGAGTTTCTACTTTCAGATGCAACAGAAATTTTGCGGATTAGTCAATCCGTTCGCGAGATATGGCAGTTTGGAGATAAGAAACGCTTGAGAAACTCAAAATTTTCGCAGTTCTGATGCTCGAAACGAGTAACTAGAACGGCCTAGGGGAAAAGTACGCTTACCGTTGTAATCGGGCGAGTTTCTACTTTCAGATGCAACAGAAATTTTGCGGATTAGTCAATCCGTTCGCGAGATATGGCAGTTTGGAGGTAAGAAACGCTTGAGAAACTCAAAATTTTCGCCGTTCTGATGCTCGAAACGAATAACTAGAACGGCCTAGGGGAAAAGTACGCATACTGATGTAATCGGGCGTGTTTCTACTTTCAGATGCAACAGAAATTTTGCGGATTTATCCATCCGTTCGCGAGATATGGCAGTTTGGAGATAAGGAACGCTTGAGAAATTCAAAATTTTCGCAGTTCTGATGCTCGAAACGAATAACTAGAACGGCCTAGGGGAAACCTACACCTACCTTTGTAATCGGGCGAGTTTCTACTTTCAGATGCAACAGAAATTTTGCGGATTGATCAATCCGTTCGCGAGATATGGCAGTTTGGAGATAAGAAACGCTTGAGAAACTCAAAATTTTCGCAGTTCTGATGCTCGAAACGAGTAACTAGAACGGCCTAGGGGAAAAGTACGCTTACCGTTGTAATCGGGCGAGTTTCTACTTTCAGATGCAACAGAAATTTTGCGGATTAGTCAATCCGTTCGCGAGATATGGCAGTTTGGAGGTAAGAAACGCTTGAGAAACTCAAAATTTTCGCCGTTCTGATGCTCGAAACGAATAACTAGAACGGCCTAGGGGAAAAGTGCGCATACCGTTGTAATCGGGCGAGTTTCTACTTTCAGATGCAATAGAAATTTTGCGGATTAGTCAATCCGTTCGCGAGATATGGCAGTTTGGAGGTAAGAAACGCTTGAGAAACTCAAAATTTTCGCCGTTCTGATGCTCGAAACGAATAACTAGAACGGCCTAGGGGAAAAGTGCGCATACCGTTGTAATCGGGCGAGATTCTACTTTCAGATGCAACAGAAATTTTGCGGATTGGTCAATCCGTTCGCGAGATATGGCAGTCTGGAGATAAAAAACGCTTGAGAAACTCAAAATTTTCGCAGTTCTGATGCTCGAAACGAGTAACTAGAACGGCCTAGGGGAAAAGTACGCTTACCGTTGTAATCGGGCGAGTTTCTACTTTCAGATGCAACAGAAATTTTGCGGATTAGTCAATCCGTTCGCGAGATATGGCAGTTTGGAGGTAAGAAACGCTTGAGAAACTCAAAATTTTCGCCGTTCTGATGCTCGAAACGAATAACTAGAACGGCCTAGGGGAAAAGTGCGCATACCGTTGTAATCGGGCGAGTTTCTACTTTCAGATGCAATAGAAATTTTGCGGATTGGTCAATCGGTTCGCGAGATATGGCAGTTTGGAAGTAAGAAACGCTTGAGAAACTCAAAATTTTCGCAGTTCTGATGCTCGAAACGAGTAACTAGAACGGCCTAGGGGAAAAGTACGCTTACCGTTGTAATCGGGCGAGTTTCTACTTTCAGATGCAACCGAAATTTTGCCGATTAGTCAATCCGTTCGCGAGATATGGCAGTTTGGAGGTAAGAAACGCTTGAGAAACTCAAAATTTTCGCAGTTCTGATGCTCGAAACGAGTAACTAGAACGGCCTAGGGGAAAAGTACGCTTACCGTTGTAATCGGGCGAGTTTCTACTTTCAGATGCAACAGAAATTTTGCGGATTGATCAATCCGTTCGCGAGATATGGCAGTTTGGAGATAAGAAACGCTTGAGAAATTCAAAATTTTCGCAGTTCTGATGCTCGAAACGAATAACTAGAACGGCCTAGGGGAAACCTACACCTACCTTTGTAATCGGGCGAGTTTCTACTTTCAGATGCAACAGAAATTTTGCGGATTGATCAATCCGTTCGCGAGATATGGCAGTTTGGAGATAAGAAACGCTTGAGAAACTCAAAATTTTCGCAGTTCTGATGCTCGAAACGAGTAACTAGAACGGCCTAGGGGAAAAGTACGCTTACCGTTGTAATCGGGCGAGTTTCTACTTTCAGATGCAACAGAAATTTTGCCGATTAGTCAATCCGTTCGCGAGATATGGCAGTTTGGAGGTCAGAAACGCTTGAGAAATTCAAAATTTTCGCAGTTCTGATGCTCGAAACGAGTAACTAGAACGGCCTAGGGGAAAAGTACGCTTACCGTTGTAATCGGGCGAGTTTCTACTTTCAGATGCAACAGAAATTTTGCGGATTAGTCAATCCGTTCGCGAGATATGGCAGTTTGGAGGTAAGAAACGCTTGAGAAACTCAAAATTTTCGCCGTTCTGATGCTCGAAACGAATAACTAGAACGGCCTAGGGGAAAAGTGCGCATACCGTTGTAATCGGGCGAGATTCTACTTTCAGATGCAACAGAAATTTTGCGGATTTATCCATCCGTTCGCGAGATATGGCAGTTTGGAGATAAGAAACGCTTGAGAAATTCAAAATTTTCGCAGTTCTGATGCTCGAAACGAATAACTAGAACGGCCTAGGGGAAACCTACACCTACCTTTGTAATCGGGCGAGTTTCTACTTTCAGATGCAACAGAAATTTTGCGGATTGATCAATCCGTTCGCGAGATATGGCAGTTTGGAGATAAGAAACGCTTGAGAAACTCAAAATTTTCGCAGTTCTGATGCTCGAAACGAGTAACTAGAACGGCCTAGGGGAAAGGTACGCTTACCGTTGTAATCGGGCGAGTTTCTACTTTCAGATGCAACAGAAATTTTGCGGATTAGTCAATCCGTTCGCGAGATATGGCAGTTTGGAGGTAAGAAACGCTTGAGAAACTCAAAAGTTTCGCCATTCTGATGCTCGAAACGAATAACTAGAACGGTCTAGGGGAAAACTACACCTACCTTTGTAATCGGGCGAGATTCTACTTTCAGATGCAACAGAAATTTTGCGGATTAGTCAATCCGTTCGCGAGATATGGCAGTTTGGAGATAAGAAACGCTTGAGAAACTCAAAATTTTCGCAGTTCTGATGCTCGAAACGAGTAACTAGAACGGCCTAGGGGAAAAGTACGCTTACCGTTGTAATCGGGCGAGTTTCTACTTTCAGATGCAACAGAAATTTTGCGGATTAGTCAATCCGTTCGCGAGATATGGCAGTTTGGAGGTAAGAAACGATTGAGAAACTCAAAATTTTCGCCGTTCTGATGCTCGAAACGAATAACTAGAACGGCCTAGGGGAAAAGTGCGCATACCGTTGTAATCGGGCGAGTTTCTACTTTCAGATGCAACAGAAATTTTGCGGATTGGTCAATCCGTTCGCGAGATATGGCAGTTTGGAGACAAGAAACGCTTGAGAAACTCAAAATTTTCGCAGTTCTGATGCTCGAAACGAGTAACTAGAACGGCCTAGGGGAAAAGTACGCTTACCGTTGTAATCGGGCGAGTTTCTACTTTCAGATGCAACAGAAATTTTGCGGATTAGTCAATCCGTTCGCGAGATATGGCAGTTTGGAGGTAAGAAACGCTTGAAAAACTCAAAATTTTCGCCGTTCTGATGCTCGAAACGAATAACTAGAACGGCCTAGGGGAGAAGTGCGCATACCGTTGTAATCGGGCGAGTTTCTACTTTCAGATGCAATAGAAATTTTGCGGATTGGTCAATAGGTTCGCGACATATAGCAGTTTGGAGGTAAGAAACGCTTGAGAAACTCAAAATTTGCGCAGTTCTGATGCTCGAAACGAATAACTAGAACGGCCGAGCGGAAAAGTACGCTTACCGTTGTAATCGGGCGAGTTTCTACTTTCAGATGCAACAGAAATTTTGCCGATTAGTCAATCCGTTCGCGAGATATGGCAGTTTGGAGATAAGAAACGCTTGAGAAATTCAAAATTTTCGCAGTTCTGATGCTCGAAACGAATAACTAGAACGGCCTAGGGGAAACCTACACCTACCTTTGTAATCGGGCGAGTTTCTACTTTCAGATGCAACAGAAATTTTGCGGATTGATCAATCCGTTCGCGAGATATGGCAGTTTGGAGATAAGAAACGCTTGAGAAACTCAAAATTTGCGCAGTTCTGATGCTCGAAACGAATAACTAGAACGGCCTAGGGGAAAAGTACGCATACTGATGTAATCGGGCGTGTTTCTACTTTCAGGTGCAACAGAAATTTTGCGGATTTATCCATCCGTTCGCGAGATATGGCAGTTTGGAGATAAGAAACGCTTGAGAAATTCAAAATTTTCGCAGTTCTGATGCCCGAAACGAATAACTAGAACGGCCTAGGGGAAACCTACACCTCCCTTTGTAATCGGGCGAGTTTCTACTTTCAGATGCAACAGAAATTTTGCGGATTGATCAATCCGTTCGCGAGATATGGCAGTTTGGAGATAAGAAACGCTTGAGAAACTCAAAATTTTCGCAGTTCTGATGCTCGAAACGAGTAACTAGAACGGCCTAGGGGAAAAGTACGCTTACCGTTGTAATCGGGCGAGTTTCTACTTTCAGATGCAACAGAAATTTTGCGGATTAGTCAATCCGTTCGCGAGATATGGCAGTTTGGAGGTAAGAAACGCTTGAGAAACTCAAAATTTTCGCCGTTCTGATGCTCGAAACGAATAACTAGAACGGTCTAGGGGAAAACTACACCTACCTTTGTAATCGGGCGAGATTCTACTTTCAGATGCAACAGAAATTTTGCGGATTAGTCAATCCGTTCGCGAGATATGGCAGTTTGGAGGTAAGAAACGATTGAGAAACTCGAAATTTTCGCCGTTCTGATGCTCGAAACGAATAACTAGAACGGCCTAGGGGAAAAGTGCGCATACCGTTGTAATCGGGCGAGTTTCTACTTTCAGATGCAACAGAAATTTTGCGGATTGGTCAATCCGTTCGCGAGATATGGCAGTTTGGAGATAAGAAACGCTTGAGAAACTCAAAATTTTCGCAGTTCTGATGCTCGAAACGAGTAACTAGAACGGCCTAGGGGAAAAGTACGCTTACCGTTGTAATCGGGCGAGTTTCTACTTTCAGATGCAACAGAAATTTTGCGGATTAGTCAATCCGTTCGCGAGATATGGCAGTTTGGAGGTAAGAAACGCTTGAAAAACCCAAAATTTTCGCCGTTCTGATGCTCGAAACGAATAACTAGAACGGCCTAGGGGAGAAGTGCGCATACCGTTGTAATCGGGCGAGTTTCTACTTTCAGATGCAATAGAAATTTTGCGGATTGGTCAATAGGTTCGCGACATATGGCAGTTTGGAGGTAAGAAACGCTTGAGAAACTCAAAATTTGCGCAGTTCTGATGCTCGAAACGAATAACTAGAACGGCCTAGCGGAAAAGTACGCTTACCGTTGTAATCGGGCGAGTTTCTACTTTCAGATGCAACAGAAATTTTGCCGATTAGTCAATCCGTTCGCGAGATATGGCAGTTTGGAGATAAGAAACGCTTGAGAAATTCAAAATTTTCGCAGTTCTGATGCTCGAAACGAATAACTAGAACGGCCTAGGGGAAACCTACACCTACCTTTGTAATCGGGCGAGTTTCTACTTTCAGATGCAACAGAAATTTTGCGGATTGATCAATCCGTTCGCGAGATATGGCAGTTTGGAGATAAGAAACGCTTGAGAAACTCAAAATTTTCGCAGTTCTGATGCTCGAAACGAATAACTAGAACGGCCTAGGGGAAACCTACACCTACCTTTGTAATCGGGCGAGTTTCTACTTTCAGATGCAACAGAAATTTTGCGGATTGATCAATCCGTTCGCGAGATATGGCAGTTTGGAGATAAGAAACGCTTGAGAAACTCAAAATTTTCGCAGTTCTGATGCTCGAAACGAGTAACTAGAACGGCCTAGGGGAAAAGTACGCTTACCGTTGTAATCGGGCGAGTTTCTACTTTCAGATGCAACAGAAATTTTGCGGATTAGTCAATCCGTTCGCGAGATATGGCAGTTTGGAGGTAAGAAACGATTGAGAAACTCAAAATTTTCGCCGTTCTGATGCTCGAGACGAATAACTAGAACGGCCTAGGGGAATAGTGCGCATACCGTTGTAATCGGGCGAGTTTCTACTTTCAGATGCGACAGAAATTTTGCGGATTGGTCAATCCGTTCGCGAGATATGGCAGTTTGGAGATAAGAAACGCTTGAGAAACTCAAAATTTTCGCAGTTCTGATGCTCGAAACGAGTAACTAGAACGGCCTAGGGGAAAAGTACGCTTACAGTTGTAATCGGGCGAGTTTCTACTTTCAGATGCAACAGAAATTTTGCGGATTAGTCAATCCGTTCGCGAGATATGGCAGTTTGGAGGTAAGAAACGCTTGAAAAACTCAAAATTTTCGCCGTTCTGATGCTCGAAACGAATAACTAGAACGGCCTAGGGGAAAAGTGCGCATACCGTTGTAATCGGGCGAGTTTCTACTTTCAGATGCAATAGAAATTTTGCGGATTGGTGAATAGGTTCGCGACATATGGCAGTTTGGAGGTAAGAAACGCTTGAGAAACTCAAAATTTGCGCAGTTCTGATGCTCGAAACGAATAACTAGAACGGCCTAGCGGAAAAGTGCGCACACCGTTGTAATCGGGCGAGTTTCTTCTTTCAGATGCAACAGAAATTTTGCGGATCGGTCAATCCGTTCGCGAGATATGGCAGTTTGTAGGTAAGAAACGCTTGAGAAACTCAAAATTTTCGCAGTTCTGATGCTCGAAACGAACAACTGGAACGGCCTAGGGGAAAAGCACGCATACTGTTGTAATCGGGCGAGTTTCTACTTTCAGATGCAACAGAAATTTTGCGGATTGGTCAATCCGTTCGCGAGATATGGCAGTTTGGATATAAGTAACGCTTGAGAAACTCAAAATTTTCGCAGTTCTGATGCTCGAAACGAGTAACTAGAACGGCCTAGGGGAAAAGTACGCATACCGTTGTAATCGGGCGAGTTTCTACTTTCAGATGCAACAGAAATTTTGCGGATTAGTCAATCCGTTCGCGAGATATGGCAGTTTGGAGGTAAGAAACGCTTGAGAAACTCAAAATTTTCGCCGTTCTGATGCTCGAAACGAATAACTAGAACGGTCTAGGGGAAAACTTCACCTACCTTTGTAATCGGGCGAGATTCTACTTTCAGATGCAACAGAAATTTTGCGGATTAGTCAATCCGTTCGCGAGATATGGCAGTTTGGAGATAAGAAACGCTTGAGAAACTCAAAATTTTCGCAGTTCTGATGCTCGAAACGAGTAACTAGAACGGCCTAGGGGAAAAGTACGCTTACCGTTGTAATCGGGCGAGTTTCTACTTTCAGATGCAACAGAAATTTTGCGGATTAGTCAATCCGTTCGCGAGATATGGCAGTTTGGAGGTAAGAAACGATTGAGAAACTCAAAATTTTCGCCGTTCTGATGCTCGAAACGAATAACTAGAACGGCCTAGGGGAATAGTGCGCATACCGTTGTAATCGGGCGAGTTTCTACTTTCAGATGCGACAGAAATTTTGCGGATTGGTCAATCCGTTCGCGAGATATGGCAGTTTGGAGATAAGAAACGCTTGAGAAACTCAAAATTTTCGCAGTTCTGATGCTCGAAACGAGTAACTAGAACGGCCTAGGGGAAAAGTACGCTTACAGTTGTAATCGGGCGAGTTTCTACTTTCAGATGCAACAGAAATTTTGCGGATTAGTCAATCCGTTCGCGAGATATGGCAGTTTGGAGGTAAGAAACGCTTGAAAAACTCAAAATTTTCGCCGTTCTGATGCTCGAAACGAATAACTAGAACGGCCTAGGGGAAAAGTGCGCATACCGTTGTAATCGGGCGAGTTTCTACTTTCAGATGCAATAGAAATTTTGCGGATTGGTGAATAGGTTCGCGACATATGGCAGTTTGGAGGTAAGAAACGCTTGAGAAACTCAAAATTTGCGCAGTTCTGATGCTCGAAACGAATAACTAGAACGGCCTAGCGGAAAAGTGCGCACACCGTTGTAACCGGGCGAGTTTCTTCTTTCAGATGCAACAGAAATTTTGCGGATCGGTCAATCCGTTCGCGAGATATGGCAGTTTGTAGGTAAGAAACGCTTGAGAAACTCAAAATTTTCGCAGTTCTGATGCTCGAAACGAACAACTGGAACGGCCTAGGGGAAAAGCACGCATACTGTTGTAATTGGGCGAGTTTCTACTTTCAGATGCAACAGAAATTTTGCGGATTGGTCAATCCGTTCGCGAGATATGGCAGTTTGGAGATAAGTAACGCTTGAGAAACTCAAAATTTTCGCAGTTCTGATGCTCGAAACGAGTAACTAGAACGGCCTAGGGGAAAAGTACGCATACCGTTGTAATCGGGCGAGTTTCTACTTTCAGATGCAACAGAAATTTTGCGGATTAGTCAATCCGTTCGCGAGATATGGCAGTTTGGAGGTAAGAAACGCTTGAGAAACTCAAAATTTTCGCCGTTCTGATGCTCGAAACGAATAACTAGAACGGCCTAGGGGAAAAGTGCGCATACCGTTGTAATCGGGCGAGATTCTACTTTCAGATGCAACAGAAATTTTGCGGATTGGTCAATCCGTTCGCGAGATATGGCAGTTTGGAGATAAGAAACGCTTGAGAAACTCAAAATTTTCGCAGTTCTGATGCTCGAAACGAGTAACTAGAACGGCCTAGGGGAAAAGTACGCTTACCGTTGTAATCGGGCGAGTTTCTACTTTCAGATGCAACAGAAATTTTGCGGATTAGTCAATCCGTTCGCGAGATATGGCAGTTTGGAGGTAAGAAACGCTTGAAAAACTCAAAATTTTCGCCGTTCTGATGCTCGAAACGAATAACTAGAACGGCCTAGGGGAAAACTGCGCATACCGTTGTAATCGGGCGAGTTTCTACTTTCAGATGCAATAGAAATTTTGCGGATTGGTCAATCGGTTCGCGAGATATGGCAGTTTGGACGTAAGAAACGCTTGAGAAACTCAAAATTTGCGCAGTTCTGATGCTCGAAACGAATAACTAGAACGGCCTAGCGGAAAAGTGCGCATACTGTTGTAATCGGGCGAGTTTCTTCTTTCAGATGCAACAGAAATTTTGCGGATCGGTCAATCCGTTCGCGAGATATGGCAGTTTGTAGGTAAGAAACGCTTGAGAAACTCAAAATTTTCGCAGTTCTGATGCTCGAAACGAACAACTGGAACGGCTTAGGGGAAAAGCACGCATACTGTTGTAATCGGGCGAGTTTCTACTTTCAGATGCAACAGAAATTTTGCGGATTGGTCAATCCGTTCGCGAGATATGGCAGTTTGGAGATAAGAAACGCTTGAGAAACTCAAAATTTTCGCAGTTCTGATGCTCGAAACGAGTAACTAGAACGGCCTAGGGGAAAAGTACGCTTACCGTTGTAATCGGGCGAGTTTCTACTTTCAGATGCAACAGAAATTTTGCCGATTAGTCAATCCGTTCGCGAGATATGGCAGTTTGGAGGTAAGAAACGCTTGAGAAACTCAAAATTTTCGCCGTTCTGATGCTCGAAACGAATAACTAGAACGGCCTAGGGGAAAAGTACGCATACTGATGTAATCGGGCGTGTTTCTACTTTCAGATGCAACAGAAATTTTGCGGATTTATCCATCCGTTCGCGAGATATGGCAGTTTGGAGATAAGAAACGCTTGAGAAATTCAAAATTTTCGCAGTTCTGATGCTCGAAACGAATAACTAGAACGGCCTAGGGGAAACCTACACCTACCTTTGTAATCGGGCGAGTTTCTACTTTCAGATGCAACAGAAATTTTGCGGATTGATCAATCCGTTCGCGAGATATGGCAGTTTGGAGATAAGAAACGCTTGAGAAACTCAAAATTTTCGCAGTTCTGATGCTCGAAACGAGTAACTAGAACGGCCTAGGGGAAAAGTACGCTTACCGTTGTAATCGGGCGAGTTTCTACTTTCAGATGCAACAGAAATTTTGCCGATTAGTCAATCCGTTCGCGAGATATGGCAGTTTGGAGGTAAGAAACGCTTGAGAAACTCAAAATTTTCGCCGTTCTGATGCTCGAAACGAATAACTAGAACGGCCTAGGGGAAAACTACACCTACCGTTGTAATCGGGCGAGTTTCTACTTTCAGATGCAACAGAAATTTTGCGGATTTATCCATCCGTTCGCGAGATATGGCAGTTTGGAGATAAGAAACGCTTGAGAAATTCAAAATTTTCGCAGTTCTGATGCTCGAAACGAATAACTAGAACGGCCTAGGGGAAACCTACACCTACCTTTGTAATCGGGCGAGTTTCTACTTTCAGATGCAACAGAAATTTTGCGGATTGATCAATCCGTTCGCGAGATATGGCAGTTTGGAGATAAGAAACGCTTGAGAAACTCAAAATTTTCGCAGTTCTGATGCTCGAAACGAGTAACTAGAACGGCCTAGGGGAAAAGTACGCTTACCGTTGTAATCGGGCGAGTTTCTACTTTCAGATGCAACAGAAATTTTGCGGATTGGTCAATCCGTTCGCGAGATATGGCAGTTTGGAGATAAGAAACGCTTGAGAAACTCAAAATTTTCGCAGTTCTGATGCTCGAAACGAATAACTAGAACGGCCTAGGGGAAAAGTGCGCATACCGTTGTAATCGGGCGAGTTTCTACTTTCAGAAGCAACAGAAATTTTGCGGATTGATCAATCCGTTCGCGAGATATGGCAGTTTGGAGATAAGAAACGCTTGAGAAACTCAAAATTTTCGCAGTTCTGATGCTCGAAACGAGTAACTAGAACGGCCGAGGGGAAAAGTACGCTTACCGTTGTAATCGGGCGAGTTTCTACTTTCAGATGCAACAGAAATTTTGCGGATTAGTCAATCCGTTCGCGAGATACGGCAGTTTGGAGGGAAGAAACGCTTGAGAAACTCAAAATTATCGCCGTTCTGATGCTCGAAACGAATAACTAGAAAGGCCTAGGGGAAAAGTACGCATACTGATGTAATCGGGCGTGTTTCTACTTTCAGATGCAACAGAAATTTTGCGGATTTATCCATCCGTTCGCGAGATATGGCAGTTTGGAGATAAGAAACGCTTGAGAAATTCAAAATTTTCGCAGTTCTGATGCTCGAAACGAATAACTAGAACGGCCTAGGGGAAACCTACACCTACCTTTGTAATCGGGCGAGTTTCTAGTTTCAGATGCAACAGAAATTTTGCGGATTGATCAATCCGTTCGCGAGATATGGCAGTTTGGAGATAAGAAACGCTTGAGAAACTCAAAATTTTCGCAGTTCTGATGCTCGAAACGAGTAACTAGAACGGCCTAGGGGAAAAGTACGCTTACCGTTGTAATCGGGCGAGTTTCTACTTTCAGATGCAACAGAAATTTTGCGGATTGGTCAATCCGTTCGCGATATATGGCAGTTTGGAGATAAGAAACGCTTGAGAAACTCAAAATTTTCGCAGTTCTGATGCTCGAAACGAATAACTAGAACGGCCTAGGGGAAAAGTGCGCATACCGTTGTAATCGGGCGAGTTTCTACTTTCAGAAGCAACAGAAATTTTGCGGATTGATCAATCCGTTCGCGAGATATGGCAGTTTGGAGATAAGAAACGCTTGAGAAACTCAAAATTTTCGCAGTTCTGATGCTCGAAACGAGTAACTAGAACGGCCTAGGGGAAAAGTACGCTTACCGTTGTAATCGGGCGAGTTTCTACTTTCAGATGCAACAGAAATTTTGCGGATTAGTCAATCCGTTCGCGAGATATGGCAGTTTGGAGGGAAGAAACGCTTGAGAAACTCAAAATTTTCGCCGTTCTGATGCTCGAAACGAATAACTAGAACGGCCTAGGGGAAAAGTACGCATACTGATGTAATCGGGCGTGTTTCTACTTTCAGATGCAACAGAAATTTTGCGGATTTATCCATCCGTTCGCGAGATATGGCAGTTTGGAGATAAGAAACGCTTGAGAAATTCAAAATTTTCGCAGTTCTGATGCTCGAAACGAATAACTAGAACGGCCTAGGGGAAACCTACACCTACCTTTGTAATCGGGCGAGTTTCTACTTTCAGATGCAACAGAAATTTTGCGGATTGATCAATCCGTTCGCGAGATATGGCAGTTTGGAGATAAGAAACGCTTGAGAAACTCAAAATTTTCGCAGTTCTGATGCTCGAAACGAGTAACTAGAACGGCCTAGGGGAAAAGTACGCTTACCGTTGTAATCGGGCGAGTTTCTACTTTCAGATGCAACAGAAATTTTGCGGATTGGTCAATCCGTTCGCGATATATGGCAGTTTGGAGATAAGAAACGCTTGAGAAACTCAAAATTTTCGCAGTTCTGATGCTCGAAACGAATAACTAGACCGGCCTAGGGGAAAAGTGCGCATACCGTTGTAACCGGGCGAGTTTCTACTTTCAGAAGCAACAGAAATTTTGCGGATTGATCAATCCGTTCGCGAGATATGGCAGTTTGGAGATAAGAAACGCTTGAGAAACTCAAAATTTTCGCAGTTCTGATGCTCGAAACGAGTAACTAGAACGGCCTAGGGGAAAAGTACGCTTACCGTTGTAATCGGGCGAGTTTCTACTTTCAGATGCAACAGAAATTTTGCGGATTAGTCAATCCGTTCGCGAGATATGGCAGTTTGGAGGGAAGAAACGCTTGAGAAACTCAAAATTTTCGCCGTTCTGATGCTCGAAACGAATAACTAGAACGGCCTAGGGGAAAAGTACGCATACTGATGTAATCGGGCGTGTTTCTACTTTCAGATGCAACAGAAATTTTGCGGATTTATCCATCCGTTCGCGAGATATGGCAGTTTGGAGATAAGAAACGCTTGAGAAATTCAAAATTTTCGCAGTTCTGATGCTCGAAACGAATAACTAGAACGGCCTAGGGGAAACCTACACCTACCTTTGTAATCGGGCGAGTTTCTACTTTCAGATGCAACAGAAATTTTGCGGATTGATCAATCCGTTCGCGAGATATGGCAGTTTGGAGATAAGAAACGCTTGAGAAACTCAAAATTTTCGCAGTTCTGATGCTCGAAACGAGTAACTAGAACGGCCTAGGGGAAAAGTACGCTTACCGTTGTAATCGGGCGAGTTTCTACTTTCAGATGCAACAGAAATTTTGCGGATTAGTCAATCCGTTCGCGAGATATGGCAGTTTGGAGGGAAGAAACGCTTGAGAAACTCAAAATTTTCGCCGTTCTGATGCTCGAAACGAATAACTAGAATGGCCTAGGGGAAAACTACACCTACCGTTGTAATCGGGCGAGTTTCTACTTTCAGATGCAACAGAAATTTTGCGGATGGATCAATCCGTTCGCGAGATATGGCAGTTTGGAGATAAGAAACGCTTGAGAAACTCAAAATTTTCGCAGTTCTGATGCTCGAAACGAGTAACTGAAACGGCCTAGGGGAAAAGCACGCATACTGTTGTAATCGGGCGAGTTTCTACTTTCAGATGCAACAGAAATTTTGCGGATTGATCAATCCGTTCGCGAGATATGGCAGTTTGGATATAAGAAACGCTTGAGAAACTCAAAATTTTCGCAGTTCTGATGCTCGAAACGAGTAACTAGAACGGCCTAGGGGAAAAGTACGCCTACGGTTGTAATCGGGCGAGTCTCTACTTTCAGATGCAACAGAAATTTTGCGGATTGGTCAATCCGTTCGCGAGATATGGCAGTTTGTAGGTAAGAAACGCTTGAGAAACTCAAAATTTTCGCAGTTCTGATGCTCGGAGCGAGTAACTGAAACGGCCTAGGGGAAAAGCACGCATACTGTTGTAATCGGGCGAGTTTCTACTTTCAGATGCAACAGAAATTTTGCGGATTGATCAATCCGTTCGCGAGATATGGCAGTTTGGATATAAGAAACGCTTGAGAAACTCAAAATTTTCGCAGTTCTGATGCTCGACACGAGTAACTAGAACGGCCTAGGGGAAAAGTACGCATACCGTTGTAATCGGGCGAGTCTCTACTTTCAGATGCAGCAGAAATTTTGCGGATTGGTCAATCCGTTCGCGAGATATGGCAGTTTGGAGATAAGAAACGCTTGAGAAACTCAAAATTTTCGCAGTTCTGATGCTCGAAACGAGTAACTGAAACGGCCTAGGGGAAAAGCACGCATACTGTTGTAATCGGGCGAGTTTCTACTTTCAGATGCAACAGAAATTTTGCGGATTGATCAATCCGTTCGCGAGATATGGCAGTTTGGATATAAGAAACGCTTGAGAAACTCAAAATTTTCGCAGTTCTGATGCTCGAAACGAGTAACTAGAACGGCCTAGGGGAAAAGTACGCCTACCGTTGTAATCGGGCGAGTCTCTACTTTCAGATGCAACAGAAATTTTGCGGATTGGTCAATCCGTTCGCGAGATATGGCAGTTTGTAGGTAAGAAACGCTTGAGAAACTCAAAATTTTCGCAGTTCTGATGCTCGAAGCGAGTAACTGAAACGGCCTAGGGGAAAAGCACGCATACTGTTGTAATCGGGCGAGTTTCTACTTTCAGATGCAACAGAAATTTTGCGGATTGATCAATCCGTTCGCGAGATATGGCAGTTTGGATATAAGAAACGCTTGAGAAACTCAAAATTTTCGCAGTTCTGATGCTCGAAACGAGTAACTAGAACGGCCTAGGGGAAAAGTACGCATACCGTTGTAATCGGGCGAGTCTCTACTTTCAGATGCAACAGAAATTTTGCGGATTGGTCAATCCGTTCGCGAGATATGGCAGTTTGTAGGTAAGAAACGCTTGAGAAACTCAAAATTTTCGCAGTTCTGATGCTCGAAACGAATAACTGGAACGGCCTATGGGAAAACTACACATACCGTTGTAATCGGGCGAGTTTCTACATTCAGATGCAACAGAAATTTTGGTGATTGATCAATCCGTTCGCGAGATATGGCAGTTTGGAGATAAGAAACGCTTGAGAAACTCAAAATTTTCGCAGTTCTGATGCTCGAAACGAGTAACCAGAACGGCCTAGGGGAAAAGTACGCTTACCGTTGTAATCGGGCGAGTTTCTACTTTCAGATGCAACAGAAGTTTTGCGGATTAGTCAATCCGTTCGCGAGATATGGCAGTTTGGAGGTAAGAAACGCTTGAGAAACTCAAAATTTTCGCCGTTCTGATGCTCGAAACGAATAACTAGAACGGCCTAGGGGAAAAGTGCGCATACCGTTGTAATCGGGCGAGTTTCTACTTTCAGATGCAACAGAAATTTTGCGGATTGGTCAATCCGTTCGCGAGATATGGCAGTTTGGAGATAAGAAACGCTTGAGAAACTCAAAATTTTCGCATTTCTGATGCTCGAAACGAGTAACTAGAACGGCCTAGGGGAAAAGTACGCTTACCGTTGTAATCGGGCGAGTTTCTACTTTCGGATGCAACAGAAATTTTGCGGATTAGTCAATCCGTTCGCGAGATATGGCAGTTTGGAGGTAAGAAACGCTTGAGAAACTCAAAATTTTCGCCGTTCTCATGCTCGAAACGAATAACTAGAACGGTCTAGGGGAAAACTACACCTACCTTCGTAATAGGGCGAGATTCTACTTTCAAATGCAACAGAAATTTTGCGGATTGGTCAATCCGTTCGCGAGATATGGCAGTTTGGATGTAAGAAACGCTTGAGGAACTCAAAATTTTCGCAGTTCTGATGCTCGAAACGAACAACTGGAACGGCCTAGGGGAAAACTACATATATCGTTGTAATCGGGCGAGTTTCTACTTTCAGATGCAACAGAAATTTTGCGGATTGGTCAATCCGTTCGCGAGATATGGCAGTTTGGAGATAAGAAACGCTTGAGAAACTCAAAATTTTCTCAGTTCTGATGCTCGAAACGAGTAACTAGAACGGCCTAGGGGAAAAGTACGCTTACCGTTGTAATCGGGCGAGTTTCTACTTTCAGATGCAACAGAAATTTTGCGGATTAGTCAATCCGTTCGCGAGATATGGCAGTTTGGAGGTAAGAAACGCTTGAGAAACTCAAAATTTTCGCCGTTCTGATGCTCGAAACGAATAACTAGAACGGCCTAGGGGAAAAGTGCGCATACCGTTGTAATCGGGCGAGTTTCTACTTTGAGATGCAACAGAAATTTTGCGGATCGGCCAATCCGTTCGCGAGATATGGCAGTTTGGATGTAAGAAACGCTTGAGGAACTCAAAATTTTCGCAGTTCTGATGCTCGAAACGAACAACTGGAACGGCCTAGGGGAAAATTACATATACTGTTGTAATCGGGCGAGTTTCTACTTTCAGATGCAACAGAAACTTTGCGAATTGGTCATTCCGTTCGCGAGATATGGCAGTTTGGAGGTAAGAAACGCTTGAGAAACTCAAAATTTTCGCCGTTCTGATGCTCGAAACGAATAACTAGAACGGCCTAGGGGAAAAGTACGCTTACCGTTGTAATCGGGCGAGTTTCTACTTTCAGATGCAACAGAAATTTTGCGGATTAGTCAATCCGTTCGCGAGATATGGCAGTTTGGAGGTAAGAAACGATTGAGAAACTCAAAATTTTCGCCGTTCTGATGCTCGAAACGAATAACTAGAACGGCCTAGGGGAAAAGTGCGCATACCGTTGTAATCGGGCGAGTTTCTACTTTCAGATGCAACAGAAATTTTGCGGATTGGTCAATCCGTTCGCGACATATGGCAGTTTGGAGATAAGAAACGCTTGAGAAACTCAAAATTTTCGCAGTTCTGATGCTCGAAACGAGTAACTAGAACGGCCTAGGGGAAAAGTAAGCTTACCGTTGTAATCGGGCGAGTTTCTACTTTCAGATGCAACAGAAATTTTGCGGATTAGTCAATCCGTTCGCGAGATATGGCAGTTTGGAGGTAAGTAACGCTTGAAAAACTCAAAATTTTCGCCGTTCTGATGCTCGAAACGAATAACTAGAACGGCCTAGGGGAAAAGTGCGCATACCGTTGTAATCGGGCGAGTTTCTACTTTCAGATGCAACAGAAATTTTGCGGATTGGTCAATCCGTTCGCGAGATATGGCAGTTTGGAGATAAGAAACGCTTGAGAAACTCAAAATTTTCGCAGTTCTGATGCTCGAAACGAGTAACTAGAACGGCCTAGGGGAAAAGTAAGCTTACCGTTGTAATCGGGCGAGTTTCTACTTTCAGATGCAACAGAAATTTTGCGGATTAGTCAATCCGTTCGCGAGATATGGCAGTTTGGAGGGAAGAAACGCTTGAGAAACTCAAAATTTTCGCCGTTCTGATGCTCGAAACGAATAACTAGAATGGCCTAGGGGAAAACTACACCTACCGTTGTAATCGGGCGAGTTTCTACTTTCAGATGCAACAGAAATTTTGCGGATGGATCAATCCGTTCGCGAGATATGGCAGTTTGGAGATAAGAAACGCTTGAGAAACTCAAAATTTTCGCAGTTCTGATGCTCGAAACGAGTAACTGAAACGGCCTAGGGGAAAAGCACGCATACTGTTGTAATCGGGCGAGTTTCTACTTTCAGATGCAACAGAAATTTTGCGGATTGATCAATCCGTTCGCGAGATATGGCAGTTTGGATATAAGAAACGCTTGAGAAACTCAAAATTTTCGCAGTTCTGATGCTCGAAACGAGTAACTAGAACGGCCTAGGGGAAAAGTACGCCTACCGTTGTAATCGGGCGAGTCTCTACTTTCAGATGCAACAGAAATTTTGCGGATTGGTCAATCCGTTCGCGAGATATGGCAGTTTGTAGGTAAGAAACGCTTGAGAAACTCAAAATTTTCGCAGTTCTGATGCTCGAAGCGAGTAACTGAAACGGCATAGGGGAAAAGCACGCATACTGTTGTAATCGGGCGAGTTTCTACTTTCAGATGCAACAGAAATTTTGCGGATTGATCAATCCGTTCGCGAGATATGGCAGTTTGGATATAAGAAACGCTTGAGAAACTCAAAATTTTCGCAGTTCTGATGCTCGAAACGAGTAACTAGAACGGCCTAGGGGAAAAGTACGCATACCGTTGTAATCGGGCGAGTCTCTACTTTCAGATGCAACAGAAATTTTGCGGATTGGTCAATCCGTTCGCGAGATATGGCAGTTTGTAGGTAAGAAACGCTTGAGAAACTCAAAATTTTCGCAGTTCTGATGCTCGAAGCGAGTAACTGAAACGGCCTAGGGGAAAAGCACGCATACTGTTGTAATCGGGCGAGTTTCTACTTTCAGATGCAACAGAAATTTTGCGGATTGATCAATCCGTTCGCGAGATATGGCAGTTTGGATATAAGAAACGCTTGAGAAACTCAAAATTTTCGCAGTTCTGATGCTCGAAACGAGTAACTAGAACGGCCTAGGGGAAAAGTACGCATACCGTTGTAATCGGGCGAGTCTCTACTTTCAGATGCAACAGAAATTTTGCGGATTGGTCAATCCGTTCGCGAGATATGGCAGTTTGTAGGTAAGAAACGCTTGAGAAACTCAAAATTTTCGCAGTTCTGATGCTCGAAACGAATAACTGGAACGGCCTATGGGAAAACTACACATACCGTTGTAATCGGGCGAGTTTCTACATTCAGATGCAACAGAAATTTTGGTGATTGATCAATCCGTTCGCGAGATATGGCAGTTTGGAGATAAGAAACGCTTGAGAAACTCAAAATTTTCGCAGTTCTGATGCTCGAAACGAGTAACCAGAACGGCCTAGGGGAAAAGTACGCTTACCGTTGTAATCGGGCGAGTTTCTACTTTCAGATGCAACAGAAGTTTTGCGGATTAGTCAATCCGTTCGCGAGATATGGCAGTTTGGAGGTAAGAAACGCTTGAGAAACTCAAAATTTTCGCCGTTCTGATGCTCGAAACGAATAACTAGAACGGCCTAGGGGAAAAGTGCGCATACCGTTGTAATCGGGCGAGTTTCTACTTTCAGATGCAACAGAAATTTTGCGGATTGGTCAATCCGTTCGCGAGATATGGCAGTTTGGAGATAAGAAACGCTTGAGAAACTCAAAATTTTCGCATTTCTGATGCTCGAAACGAGTAACTAGAACGGCCTAGGGGAAAAGTACGCTTACCGTTGTAATCGGGCGAGTTTCTACTTTCGGATGCAACAGAAATTTTGCGGATTAGTCAATCCGTTCGCGAGATATGGCAGTTTGGAGGTAAGAAACGCTTGAGAAACTCAAAATTTTCGCCGTTCTCATGCTCGAAACGAATAACTAGAACGGTCTAGGGGAAAACTACACCTACCTTCGTAATAGGGCGAGATTCTACTTTCAGATGCAACAGAAATTTTGCGGATTGGTCAATCCGTTCGCGAGATATGGCAGTTTGGATGTAAGAAACGCTTGAGGAACTCAAAATTTTCGCAGTTCTGATGCTCGAAACGAACAACTGGAACGGCCTAGGGGAAAACTACATATATCGTTGTAATCGGGCGAGTTTCTACTTTCAGATGCAACAGAAATTTTGCGGATTGGTCAATCCGTTCGCGAGATATGGCAGTTTGGAGATAAGAAACGCTTGAGAAACTCAAAATTTTCTCAGTTCTGATGCTCGAAACGAGTAACTAGAACGGCCTAGGGGAAAAGTACGCTTACCGTTGTAATCGGGCGAGTTTCTACTTTCAGATGCAACAGAAATTTTGCGGATTAGTCAATCCATTCGCGAGATATGGCAGTTTGGAGGTAAGAAACGCTTGAGAAACTCAAAATTTTCGCCGTTCTGATGCTCGAAACGAATAACTAGAACGGCCTAGGGGAAAAGTGCGCATACCGTTGTAATCGGGCGAGTTTCTACTTTGAGATGCAACAGAAATTTTGCGGATCGGCCAATCCGTTCGCGAGATATGGCAGTTTGGATGTAAGAAACGCTTGAGGAACTCAAAATTTTCGCAGTTCTGATGCTCGAAACGAACAACTGGAACGGCCTAGGGGAAAATTACATATACCGTTGTAATCGGGCGAGTTTCTACTTTCAGATGCAACAGAAACTTTGCGGATTGGTCATTCCGTTCGCGAGATATGGCAGTTTGGAGGTAAGAAACGCTTGAGAAACTCAAAATTTTCGCCGTTCTGATGCTCGAAACGAATAACTAGAACGGTCTAGGGGAAAAGTACGCTTACCGTTGTAATCGGGCGAGTTTCTACTTTCAGATGCAACAGAAATTTTGCGGATTAGTCAATCCGTTCGCGAGATATGGCAGTTTGGAGGTAAGAAACGATTGAGAAACTCAAAATTTTCGCCGTTCTGATGCTCGAAACGAATAACTAGAACGGCCTAGGGGAAAAGTGCGCATACCGTTGTAATCGGGCGAGTTTCTACTTTCAGATGCAACAGAAATTTTGCGGATTGGTCAATCCGTTCGCGACATATGGCAGTTTGGAGATAAGAAACGCTTGAGAAACTCAAAATTTTCGCAGTTCTGATGCTCGAAACGAGTAACTAGAACGGCCTAGGGGAAAAGTAAGCTTACCGTTGTAATCGGGCGAGTTTCTACTTTCAGATGCAACAGAAATTTTGCGGATTAGTCAATCCGTTCGCGAGATATGGCAGTTTGGAGGTAAGTAACGCTTGAAAAACTCAAAATTTTCGCCGTTCTGATGCTCGAAACGAATAACTAGAACGGCCTAGGGGAAAAGTGCGCATACCGTTGTAATCGGGCGAGTTTCTACTTTCAGATGCAACAGAAATTTTGCGGATTGGTCAATCCGTTCGCGAGATATGGCAGTTTGGAGATAAGAAACGCTTGAGAAACTCAAAATTTTCGCAGTTCTGTTGCTCGAAACGAATAACTAGAACGGCCTAGGGGAAACCTACACCTACCTTTGTAATCGGGCGAGTTTCTACTTTCAGATGCAACAGAAATTTTGCGGATTGATCAATCCGTTCGCGAGATATGGCAGTTTGGAGATAAGAAACGCTTGAGAAACTCAAAATTTTCGCAGTTCTGATGCTCGAAACGAGTAACTAGAACGGCCTAGGGGAAAAGTACGCTTACCGTTGTAATCGGGCGAGTTTCTACTTTCAGATGCAACAGAAATTTTGCGGATTGGTCAATCCGTTCGCGATATATGGCAGTTTGGAGATAAGAAACGCTTGAGAAACTCAAAATTTTCGCAGTTCTGGTGCTCGAAACGAATAACTAGACCGGCCTAGGGGAAAAGTGCGCATACCGTTGTAACCGGGCGAGTTTCTACTTTCAGAAGCAACAGAAATTTTGCGGATTGGTCAATCCGTTCGCGAGATATGGCAGTTTGGAGATAAGAAACGCTTGAGAAACTCAAAATTTTCGCAGTTCTGATGCTCGAAACGAGTAACTAGAACGGCCTAGGGGAAAAGTACGCTTACCGTTGTAATCGGGCGAGTTTCTACTTTCAGATGCAACAGAAATTTTGCGGATTAGTCAATCCGTTCGCGAGATATGGCAGTTTGGAGGGAAGAAACGCTTGAGAAACTCAAAATTTTCGCCGTTCTGATGCTCGAAACGAATAACTAGAATGGCCTAGGGGAAAACTACACCTACCGTTGTAATCGGGCGAGTTTCTACTTTCAGATGCAACAGAAATTTTGCGGATTGGTCAATCCGTTCGCGAGATATGGCAGTTTGGATGTAAGAAACGCTTGAGGAACTCAAAATTTTCGCAGTTCTGATGCTCGAAACGAACAACTGGAACGGCCTAGGGGAAAACTACATATATCGTTGTAATCGGGCGAGTTTCTACTTTCAGATGCAACAGAAATTTTGCGGATTGGTCAATCCGTTCGCGAGATATGGCAGTTTGGAGATAAGAAACGCTTGAGAAACTCAAAATTTTCTCAGTTCTGATGCTCGAAACGAGTAACTAGAACGGCCTAGGGGAAAAGTACGCTTACCGTTGTAATCGGGCGAGTTTCTACTTTCAGATGCAACAGAAATTTTGCGGATTAGTCAATCCGTTCGCGAGATATGGCAGTTTGGAGGTAAGAAACGCTTGAGAAACTCAAAATTTTCGCCGTTCTGATGCTCGAAACGAATAACTAGAACGGCCTAGGGGAAAAGTGCGCATACCGTTGTAATCGGGCGAGTTTCTACTTTGAGATGCAACAGAAATTTTGCGGATCGGCCAATCCGTTCGCGAGATATGGCAGTTTGGATGTAAGAAACGCTTGAGGAACTCAAAATTTTCGCAGTTCTGATGCTCGAAACGAACAACTGGAACGGCCTAGGGGAAAATTACATATACCGTTGTAATCGGGCGAGTTTCTACTTTCAGATGCAACAGAAACTTTGCGGATTGGTCATTCCGTTCGCGAGATATGGCAGTTTGGAGGTAAGAAACGCTTGAGAAACTCAAAATTTTCGCCGTTCTGATGCTCGAAACGAATAACTAGAACGGTCTAGGGGAAAAGTACGCTTACCGTTGTAATCGGGCGAGTTTCTACTTTCAGATGCAACAGAAATTTTGCGGATTAGTCAATCCGTTCGCGAGATATGGCAGTTTGGAGGTAAGAAACGATTGAGAAACTCAAAATTTTCGCCGTTCTGATGCTCGAAACGAATAACTAGAACGGCCTAGGGGAAAAGTGCGCATACCGTTGTAATCGGGCGAGTTTCTACTTTCAGATGCAACAGAAATTTTGCGGATTGGTCAATCCGTTCGCGACATATGGCAGTTTGGAGATAAGAAACGCTTGAGAAACTCAAAATTTTCGCAGTTCTGATGCTCGAAACGAGTAACTAGAACGGCCTAGGGGAAAAGTAAGCCTACCGTTGTAATCGGGCGAGTTTCTACTTTCAGATGCAACAGAAATTTTGCGGATTAGTCAATCCGTTCGCGAGATATGGCAGTTTGGAGGTAAGTAACGCTTGAAAAACTCAAAATTTTCGCCGTTCTGATGCTCGAAACGAATAACTAGAACGGCCTAGGGGAAAAGTGCGCATACCGTTGTAATCGGGCGAGTTTCTACTTTCAGATGCAACAGAAATTTTGCGGATTGGTCAATCCGTTCGCGAGATATGGCAGTTTGGAGATAAGAAACGCTTGAGAAACTCAAAATTTTCGCAGTTCTGATGCTCGAAACGAATAACTAGAACGGCCTAGGGGAAACCTACACCTACCTTTGTAATCGGGCGAGTTTCTACTTTCAGATGCAACAGAAATTTTGCGGATTGATCAATCCGTTCGCGAGATATGGCAGTTTGGAGATAAGAAACGCTTGAGAAACTCAAAATTTTCGCAGTTCTGATGCTCGAAACGAGTAACTAGAACGGCCTAGGGGAAAAGTACGCTTACCGTTGTAATCGGGCGAGTTTCTACTTTCAGATGCAACAGAAATTTTGCGGATTGGTCAATCCGTTCGCGATATATGGCAGTTTGGAGATAAGAAACGCTTGAGAAACTCAAAATTTTCGCAGTTCTGGTGCTCGAAACGAATAACTAGACCGGCCTAGGGGAAAAGTGCGCATACCGTTGTAACCGGGCGAGTTTCTACTTTCAGAAGCAACAGAAATTTTGCGGATTGGTCAATCCGTTCGCGAGATATGGCAGTTTGGAGATAAGAAACGCTTGAGAAACTCAAAATTTTCGCAGTTCTGATGCTCGAAACGAGTAACTAGAACGGCCTAGGGGAAAAGTACGCTTACCGTTGTAATCGGGCGAGTTTCTACTTTCAGATGCAACAGAAATTTTGCGGATTAGTCAATCCGTTCGCGAGATATGGCAGTTTGGAGGGAAGAAACGCTTGAGAAACTCAAAATTTTCGCCGTTCTGATGCTCGAAACGAATAACTAGAATGGCCTAGGGGAAAACTACACCTACCGTTGTAATCGGGCGAGTTTCTACTTTCAGATGCAACAGAAATTTTGCGGATGGGTCAATCCGTTCGCGAGATATGGCAGTTTGGAGATAAGAAACGCTTGAGAAACTCAAAATTTTCGCAGTTTTGATGCTCGAAACGAGTAACTGAAACGGCCTAGGGGAAAAGCACGCATACTGTTGTAATCGGGCGAGTTTCTACTTTCAGATGCAACAGAAATTTTGCGGATTGATCAATCCGTTCGCGAGATATGGCAGTTTGGATATAAGAAACGCTTGAGAAACTCAAAATTTTCGCAGTTCTGATGCTCGAAACGAGTAACTAGAACGGCCTAGGGGAAAAGTACGCCTACCGTTGTAATCGGGCGAGTCTCTACTTTCAGATGCAACAGAAATTTTGCGGATTGGTCAATCCGTTCGCGAGATATGGCAGTTTGTAGGTAAGAAACGCTTGAGAAACTCAAAATTTTCGCAGTTCTGATGCTCGAAGCGAGTAACTGAAACGGCCTAGGGGAAAAGCACGCATACTGTTGTAATCGGGCGAGTTTCTACTTTCAGATGCAACAGAAATTTTGCGGATTGATCAATCCGTTCGCGAGATATGGCAGTTTGGATATAAGAAACGCTTGAGAAACTCAAAATTTTCGCAGTTCTGATGCTCGAAACGAGTAACTAGAACGGCCTAGGGGAAAAGTACGCATACCGTTGTAATCGGGCGAGTCTCTACTTTCAGATGCAACAGAAATTTTGCGGATTGGTCAATCCGTTCGCGAGATATGGCAGTTTGTAGGTAAGAAACGCTTGAGAAACTCAAAATTTTCGCCGTTCTGATGCTCGAAACGAATAACTAGAACGGCCTAGGGGAAAAGTGCGCATACCGTTGTAATCGGGCGAGTTTCTACTTTCAGATGCAACAGAAATTTTGCGGATTGGTCAATCCGTTCGCGAGATATGGCAGTTTGGAGATAAGAAACGCTTGAGAAACTCAAAATTTTCGCATTTCTGATGCTCGAAACGAGTAACTAGAACGGCCTAGGGGAAAAGTACGCTTACCGTTGTAATCGGGCGAGTTTCTACTTTCGGATGCAACAGAAATTTTGCGGATTAGTCAATCCGTTCGCGAGATATGGCAGTTTGGAGGTAAGAAACGCTTGAGAAACACAAAATTTTCGCCGTTCTCATGCTCGAAACGAATAACTAGAACGGTCTAGGGGAAAACTACACCTACCTTTGTAATCGGGCGAGATTCTACTTTCAGATGCAACAGAAATTTTGCGGATTGGTCAATCCGTTCGCGAGATATGGCAGTTTGGATGTAAGAAACGCTTGAGGAACTCAAAATTTTCGCAGTTCTGATGCTCGAAACGAACAACTGGAACGGCCTAGGGGAAAACTACATATATCGTTGTAATCGGGCGAGTTTCTACTTTCAGATGCAACAGAAATTTTGCGGATTGGTCAATCCGTTCGCGAGATATGGCAGTTTGGAGATAAGAAACGCTTGAGAAACTCAAAATTTTCTCAGTTCTGATGCTCGAAACGAGTAACTAGAACGGCCTAGGGGAAAAGTACGCTTACCGTTGTAATCGGGCGAGTTTCTACTTTCAGATGCAACAGAAATTTTGCGGATTAGTCAATCCGTTCGCGAGATATGGCAGTTTGGAGGTAAGAAACGCTTGAGAAACTCAAAATTTTCGCCGTTCTGATGCTCGAAACGAATAACTAGAACGGCCTAGGGGAAAAGTGCGCATACCGTTGTAATCGGGCGAGTTTCTACTTTGAGATGCAACAGAAATTTTGCGGATCGGTCAATCCGTTCGCGAGATATGGCAGTTTGGATGTAAGAAACGCTTGAGGAACTCAAAATTTTCGCAGTTCTGATGCTCGAAACGAACAACTGGAACGGCCTAGGGGAAAATTACATATACCTTTGTAATCGGGCGAGTTTCTACTTTCAGATGCAACAGAAACTTTGCGGATTGGTCATTCCGTTCGCGAGATATGGCAGTTTGGAGGTAAGAAACGCTTGAGAAACTCAAAATTTTCGCCGTTCTGATGCTCGAAACGAATAACTAGAACGGCCTAGGGGAAAAGTACGCTTACCGTTGTAATCGGGCGAGTTTCTACTTTCAGATGCAACAGAAATTTTGCGGATTAGTCAATCCGTTCGCGAGATATGGCAGTTTGGAGGTAAGAAACGATTGAGAAACTCAAAATTTTCGCCGTTCTGATGCTCGAAACGAATAACTAGAACGGCCTAGGGGAAAAGTGCGCATACCGTTGTAATCGGGCGAGTTTCTACTTTCAGATGCAACAGAAATTTTGCGGATTGGTCAATCCGTTCGCGAGATATGGCAGTTTGGAGATAAGAAACGCTTGAGAAACTCAAAATTTTCGCAGTTCTGATGCTCGAAACGAATAACTAGAACGGCCTAGGGGAAGCCTACACCTACCTTTGTAATCGGGCGAGTTTCTACTTTCAGATGCAACAGAAATTTTGCAGATTGATCAATCCGTTCGCGAGATATGGCAGTTTGGAGATAAGAAACGCTTGAGAAACTCAAAATTTTCGCAGTTCTGATGCTCGAAACGAGTAACTAGAACGGCCTAGGGGAAAAGTACGCTTACCGTTGTAATCGGGCGAGTTTCTACTTTCAGATGCAACAGAAATTTTGCGGATTAGTCAATCCGTTCGCGAGATATGGCAGTTTGGAGGTAAGAAACGCTTGAGAAACTCAAAATTTTCGCCGTTCTGATGCTCGAAACGAATAACTAGAACGGTCTAGAGGAAAACTACACCTACCTTTGTATTCGGGCGAGATTCTACTTTCAGATGCAACAGAAATTTTGCGGATTGATCAATCCGTTCGCGAGATATGGCAGTTTGGAGATAAGAAACGCTTGAGAAACTCAAAATTTTTGCAGTTCTGATGCTCGAAACGAGTAACTAGAACGGCCTAGGGGAAAAGTACGCATACCGTTGTAATCGGGCGAGTTTCTACTTTCAAATGCAACAGAAATTTTGCGGATTGGTAAATGCGTTCGCGAGATATGGCATTTTGGAGGTAAGAAACGCTTGAGAAACTCAAAATTTTCGCAGTTCTGATGCTCGAAACGAATAAATAGAACGGCCTAGGGGAAAACTACACATACCGTTGTAATCGGGCGAGTTTCTACTTTCAGATGCAACAGAAATTTTGCGGATTGATCAATCCGTTCGCGAGATATGGCAGTTTGGAGATAAGAAACGCTTGAGAAACTCAAAATTTTCGCAGTTCTGATGCTCGAAACGAGTAACTAGAACGGCCTAGGGGAAAAGTACGCCTACCGTTGTAATCGGGCGAGTTTCTACTTTCAGATGCAACAGAAATTTTGCGGATTAGTCAATCCGTTCGCGAGATATGGCAGTTTGGAGGTAAGAAACGCTTGAGAAACTCAAAATTTTCGCCGTTCTGATGCTCGAAACGAATAACTAGAACGGCCTAGGGGAAAAGTGCGCATACCGTTGTAATCGGGCGAGTTTCTACTTTCAGATGCAACAGAAATTTTGCGGATTGGTCAATCCGTTCGCGAGATATGGCAGTTTGGAGATAAGAAACGCTTGAGAAACTCAAAATTTTCGCAGTTCTGATGCTCGAAACGAGTAACTAGAACGGCCTAGGGGAAAAGTACGCATACTGTTGTAATCGGGCGAGTTTCTACTTTCAGATGCAACAGAAATTTTGCGGATTGATCAATCCGTTCGCGAGATATGGCAGTTTGGATATAAGAAACGCTTGAGAAACTCAAAATTTTCGCAGTTCTGATGCTCGAAACGAGTAACTAGAACGGCCTAGGGGAAAAGTACGCATACCGTTGTAATCGGGCGAGTCTCTACTTTCAGATGCAACAGAAATTTTGCGGATTGGTCAATCCGTTCGCGAGATATGGCAGTTTGTAGGTAAGAAACGCTTGAGAAACTCAAAATTTTCGCAGTTCTGATGCTCGAAACGAATAACTGGAACGGCCTATGGGAAAACTACACATACCGTTGTAATCGGGCGAGTTTCTACATTCAGATGCAACAGAAATTTTGGTGATTGATCAATCCGTTCGCGAGATATGGCAGTTTGGAGATAAGAAACGCTTGAGAAACACAAAATTTTCGCAGTTCTGATGCTCGAAACGAGTAACTAGAACGGCCTAGGGGAAAAGCACGCATACTGTTGTAATCGGGCGAGTTTCTGCTTTCAGATGCAACAGAAATTTTGCGGATTGGTCAATCTGTTCGCGAGATATGGCAGTTTGGAGGTAAGGAACGCTTGAGAAACTCAAAATTTTCGCAGTTCTGATGCTCGAAACGAATAACTAGTACGGCCTAGGGGAAAACTACACCTACCGTTGTAATCGGGCGAGTTTCTACTTTCAGATGCAACAGAAATTTTGCGGATTAGTCAATCCGTTCGCGAGATATGGCAGTTTGGAGATAAGAAACGCTTGAGAAACTCAAAATTTTCGCAGTTCTGATGCACGAAACGAGTAACTAGAACGGCCTAGGGGAAAAGTACGCATAGCGTTGTAATCGGGCGAGTTTCTACTTTCAGATGCAACAGAAATTTTGCGGATTGGTCAATCCGTTCGCGAGATATGGCAGTTTGGAGGTAAGAAACGCTTGAGAAACTCAAAATTTTCGCAGTTCTGATGCTCGAAACGAATAACTAGAACGGCCTAGGGGAAAAGTACGCATACTGATGTAATCGGGCGTGTTTCTACTTTCAGATGCAACAGAAATTTTGCGGATTTATCCATCCGTTCGCGAGATATGGCAGTTTGGAGATAAGAAACGCTTGAGAAACTCAAAATTTTCGCAGTTCTGATGCTCGAAACGAATAACTAGAACGGCCTAGGGGAAGCCTACACCTACCTTTGTAATCGGGCGAGATTCTACTTTCAGATGCAACAGAAATTTTGCGGATTAGTCAATCCGTTCGCGAGATATGGCAGTTTGGAGGTAAGAAACGCTTGAGAAACTCAAAATTTTTGCCGTTCTGATGCTCGAAACGAATAACTAGAACGGTCTAGGGGAAAACTACACCTACCTTTGTAATCGGGCGAGATTCTACTTTCAGATGCAACAGAAACTTTGCGGATTGATCAATCCGTTCGCGAGATATGGCAGTTTGGAGATAAGAAACGCTTGAGAAACTCAAAATTTTTGCAGTTCTGATGCTCGAAACGAGTAACTAGAACGGCCAAGGGGAAAAGTACGCATACCGTTGTAATTGGGCGAGTTTCTACTTTCAAATGCAACAGAAATTTTGCGGATTGGTAAACGCGTTCGCGAGATATGGCATTTTGGAGGTAAGAAACGCTTGAGAAACTCAAAATTTTCGCAGTTCTGATGCTCGAAACGAATAAATAGAACGGCCTAGGGGAAAACTACACATACCGTTGTAATCGGGCGAGTTTCTACTTTCAGATGCAACAGAAATTTTGCGGATTGATCAATACGTTCGCGAGATATGGAAGTTTGGAGATAAGAAACGCTTGAGAAACTCAAAATTTTCGCAGTTCTGATGCTCGAAACGAGTAACTAGAACGGCCTAGGGGAAAAGTACGCTTACCGTTGTAATCGGGCGAGTTTCTACTTTCAGATGCAACAGAAATTTTGCGGATTAGTCAATCCGTTCGCGAGATATGGCAGTTTGGAGGTAAGAAACGCTTGAGAAACTCAAAATTTTCGCCGTTCTGATGCTCGAAACGAATAACTAGAACGGCCTAGGGGAAAAGTGCGCATACCGTTGTAATCGGGCGAGTTTCTACTTTCAGATGCAACAGAAATTTTGCGGATTGGTCAATCCGTTCGCGAGATATGGCAGTTTGGAGATAAGAAACGCTTGAGAAACTCAAAATTTTCGCAGTTCTGATGCTCGAAACGAGTAACTAGAACGGCCTAGGGGAAAAGTACGCTTACCGTTGTAATCGGGCGAGTTTCTACTTTCAGATGCAACAGAAATTTTGCGGATTAGTCAATCCGTTCGCGAGATATGGCAGTTTGGAGGTAAGAAACGCTTGAGAAACACAAAATTTTCGCAGTTCTGATGCTCGAAACGAATAACTAGAACGGCCTAGGGGAAAACTACGCATACCGTTGTAATCGGGCGAGTTTCTATTTTCAGATGCAACAGAAATTTTGCGGATTGGTCAATCCGTTCGCGAGATATGGCAGTTTGGAGGTAAGAAACGCTTGAGAAACTCAAAATTTTCGCAGTTCTGATGCTCGAAATGAATAACTGGAACGGCCTAGGGGAAAACTACACATACCGTTGTAATCGGGCGAGTTTCTACTTTCCGATGCAACAGAAATTTTGCGGATTGGTCAATCCGTTCGCGAGATATGGCAGTTTGGAGGTAAGAAACGCTTGAGAAACTCAAAATTTTCGCAGTTCTGATGCTCGAAACGAATAACTGGAACGGCCTAGGGGAAAACTACACATACCGTTGTAATCGGGCGAGTTGCTACTTTCAGATGCAACAGAAATTTTGCGGATTGATCAATCCGTTCGCGAGATATGGCAGTTTGGAGATAAGAAACGCTTGAGAAACTCAAAATTTTTGCAGTTCTGATGCTCGAAACGAGTAACTAGAACGGCCTAGGGGAAAAGTACGCATACCGTTGTAATTGGGCGAGTTTCTACTTTCAAATGCAACAGAAATTTTGCGGATTGGTAAATGCGTTCGCGAGATATGGCATTTTGGAGGTAAGAAACGCTTGAGAAACTCAAAATTTTCGCAGTTCTGATGCTCGAAACGAATAAATAGAACGGCCTAGGGGAAAACTACACATACCGTTGTAATCGGGCGAGTTTCTACTTTCAGATACAACAGAAATTTTGCGGATTGATCAATCCGTTCGCGAGATATGGCAGTTTGGAGATAAGAAACGCTTGAGAAACTCAAAATTTTCGCAGTTCTGATGCTCGAAACGAGTAACTAGAACGGCCTAGGGGAAAAGTACGCTTACCGTTGTAATCGGGCGAGTTTCTACTTTCAGATGCAACAGAAATTTTGCGGATTAGTCAATCCGTTCGCGAGATATGGCAGTTTGGAGGTAAGAAACGCTTGAGAAACTCAAAATTTTCGCCGTTCTGATGCTCGAAACGAATAACTAGAACGGCCTAGGGGAAAAGTGCGCATACCGTTGTAATCGGGCGAGTTTCTACTTTCAGATGCAACAGAAATTTTGCGGATTGGTCAATCCGTTCGCGAGATATGGCAGTTTGGAGATAAGAAACGCTTGAGAAACTCAAAATTTTCGCAGTTCTGATGCTCGAAACGAATAACTAGAACGGTCTAGGGGAAAACTACATATATCGTTGTAATCGGGCGAGTTTCTACTTTCAGATGCAACAGAAATTTTGCGGATTGGTCAATCCGTTCGCGAGATATGGCAGTTTGGAGGTAAGAAACGCTTGAGAAACTCAAAATTTTCGCAGTTCTGATGCTCGAAACGAATAACTAGAACGGCCTAGGGGAAAAGTACGCATACTGATGTAATCGGGCGTGTTTCTACTTTCAGATGCAACAGAAATTTTGCGGATTTATCCATCCGTTCGCGAGATATGGCAGTTTGGAGATAAGAAACGCTTGAGAAACTCAAAATTTTCGCAGTTCTGATGCTCGAAACGAATAACTAGAACGGCCTAGGGGAAGCCTACACCTACCTTTGTAATCGGGCGAGATTCTACTTTCAGATGCAACAGAAATTTTGCGGATTAGTCAATCCGTTCGCGAGATATGGCAGTTTGGAGGTAAGAAACGCTTGAGAAACTCAAAATTTTTGCCGTTCTGATGCTCGAAACGAATAACTAGAACGGTCTAGGGGAAAACTACACCTACCTTTGTAATCGGGCGAGATTCTACTTTCAGATGCAACAGAAACTTTGCGGATTGATCAATCCGTTCGCGAGATATGGCAGTTTGGAGATAAGAAACGCTTGAGAAACTCAAAATTTTTGCAGTTCTGATGCTCGAAACGAGTAACTAGAACGGCCAAGGGGAAAAGTACGCATACCGTTGTAATTGGGCGAGTTTCTACTTTCAAATGCAACAGAAATTTTGCGGATTGGTAAACGCGTTCGCGAGATATGGCATTTTGGAGGTAAGAAACGCTTGAGAAACTCAAAATTTTCGCAGTTCTGATGCTCGAAACGAATAAATAGAACGGCCTAGGGGAAAACTACACATACCGTTGTAATCGGGCGAGTTTCTACTTTCAGATGCAACAGAAATTTTGCGGATTGATCAATACGTTCGCGAGATATGGAAGTTTGGAGATAAGAAACGCTTGAGAAACTCAAAATTTTCGCAGTTCTGATGC
The DNA here is from genome assembly GCF_051014685.1 of Ptiloglossa arizonensis. Lineage (NCBI taxonomy): Eukaryota > Metazoa > Arthropoda > Insecta > Hymenoptera > Colletidae > Ptiloglossa > Ptiloglossa arizonensis. The sequence continues at coordinate 254,914 of NW_027478681.1, read as the reverse complement.
TCGAAACGAGTAACTAGAACGGCCTAGGGGAAAAGTACGCTTACCGTTGTAATCGGGCGAGTTTCTACTTTCAGATGCAACAGAAATTTTGCGGATTAGTCAATCCGTTCGCGAGATATGGCAGTTTGGAGGTAAGAAACGCTTGAGAAACTCAAAATTTTCGCCGTTCTGATGCTCGAAACGAATAACTAGAACGGCCTAGGGGAAAAGTGCGCATACCGTTGTAATCGGGCGAGTTTCTACTTTCAGATGCAACAGAAATTTTGCGGATTGGTCAATCCGTTCGCGAGATATGGCAGTTTGGAGATAAGAAACGCTTGAGAAACTCAAAATTTTCGCAGTTCTGATGCTCGAAACGAGTAACTAGAACGGCCTAGGGGAAAAGTACGCTTACCGTTGTAATCGGGCGAGTTTCTACTTTCAGATGCAACAGAAATTTTGCGGATTAGTCAATCCGTTCGCGAGATATGGCAGTTTGGAGGTAAGAAACGCTTGAGAAACACAAAATTTTCGCAGTTCTGATGCTCGAAACGAATAACTAGAACGGCCTAGGGGAAAACTACGCATACCGTTGTAATCGGGCGAGTTTCTATTTTCAGATGCAACAGAAATTTTGCGGATTGGTCAATCCGTTCGCGAGATATGGCAGTTTGGAGGTAAGAAACGCTTGAGAAACTCAAAATTTTCGCAGTTCTGATGCTCGAAATGAATAACTGGAACGGCCTAGGGGAAAACTACACATACCGTTGTAATCGGGCGAGTTTCTACTTTCCGATGCAACAGAAATTTTGCGGATTGGTCAATCCGTTCGCGAGATATGGCAGTTTGGAGGTAAGAAACGCTTGAGAAACTCAAAATTTTCGCAGTTCTGATGCTCGAAACGAATAACTGGAACGGCCTAGGGGAAAACTACACATACCGTTGTAATCGGGCGAGTTGCTACTTTCAGATGCAACAGAAATTTTGCGGATTGATCAATCCGTTCGCGAGATATGGCAGTTTGGAGATAAGAAACGCTTGAGAAACTCAAAATTTTTGCAGTTCTGATGCTCGAAACGAGTAACTAGAACGGCCTAGGGGAAAAGTACGCATACCGTTGTAATTGGGCGAGTTTCTACTTTCAAATGCAACAGAAATTTTGCGGATTGGTAAATGCGTTCGCGAGATATGGCATTTTGGAGGTAAGAAACGCTTGAGAAACTCAAAATTTTCGCAGTTCTGATGCTCGAAACGAATAAATAGAACGGCCTAGGGGAAAACTACACATACCGTTGTAATCGGGCGAGTTTCTACTTTCAGATACAACAGAAATTTTGCGGATTGATCAATCCGTTCGCGAGATATGGCAGTTTGGAGATAAGAAACGCTTGAGAAACTCAAAATTTTCGCAGTTCTGATGCTCGAAACGAGTAACTAGAACGGCCTAGGGGAAAAGTACGCTTACCGTTGTAATCGGGCGAGTTTCTACTTTCAGATGCAACAGAAATTTTGCGGATTAGTCAATCCGTTCGCGAGATATGGCAGTTTGGAGGTAAGAAACGCTTGAGAAACTCAAAATTTTCGCCGTTCTGATGCTCGAAACGAATAACTAGAACGGCCTAGGGGAAAAGTGCGCATACCGTTGTAATCGGGCGAGTTTCTACTTTCAGATGCAACAGAAATTTTGCGGATTGGTCAATCCGTTCGCGAGATATGGCAGTTTGGAGATAAGAAACGCTTGAGAAACTCAAAATTTTCGCAGTTCTGATGCTCGAAACGAATAACTAGAACGGTCTAGGGGAAAACTACATATATCGTTGTAATCGGGCGAGTTTCTACTTTCAGATGCAACAGAAATTTTGCGGATTGGTCAATCCGTTCGCGAGATATGGCAGTTTGGAGATAAGAAACGCTTTAGAAACTCAAAATTTTCTCAGTTCTGATGCTCGAAACGAGTAACTAGAACGGCCTAGGGGAAAAGTACGCTTACCGTTGTAATCGGGCGAGTTTCTACTTTCAGATGCAACAGAAATTTTGCGGATTAGTCAATCCGTTCGCGAGATATGGCAGTTTGGAGGTAAGAAACGCTTGAGAAACTCAAAATTTTCGCCGTTCTGATGTTCGAAACGAATAACTAGAACGGCCTAGGGGAAAAGTGCGCATACCGTTGTAATCGGGCGAGTTTCTACTTTCAGATGCTACAGAAATTTTGCGGATCGGTCAATCCGTTCGCGAGATATGGCAGTTTGGATGTAAGAAACGCTTGAGGAACTCAAAATTTTCGCAGTTCTGATGCTCGAAACGAACAACTGGAACGGCCTAGGGGAAAACTACATATACCGTTGTAATCGGGCGAGTTTCTACTTTCAGATGCAACAGAAACTTTGCGGATTAGTCAATCCGTTCGCGAGATATGGCAGTTTGGAGGTAAGAAACGATTGAGAAACTCAAAATTTTCGCAGTTCTGATGCTCGAAACGAATAACTAGAACGGCCTAGGGGAAAAGTACGCATACCGTTGTAATCGGGCGAGTTTCTATTTTCAGATGCAACAGAAATTTTGCGGATTGGTCAATCCGTTCGCGAGATATGGCAGTTTGGAGGTAAGAAACGCTTGAGAAACTCAAAATTTTCGCAGTTCTGATGCTCGAAATGAATAACTGGAACGGCCTAGGGGAAAAGTGCGCATACCGTTGTAATCGGGCGAGTTTCTACTTTCAGATGCAACAGAAATTTTGCGGATTGGTCAATCCGTTCGCGAGATATGGCAGTTTGGAGATAAGAAACGCTTGAGAAACTCAAAATTTTCGCAGTTCTGATGCTCGAAACGAATAACTAGAACGGCCTAGGGGAAGCCTACACCTACCTTTGTAATCGGGCGAGATTCTACTTTCAGATGCAACAGAAATTTTGCGGATTAGTCAATCCGTTCGCGAGATATGGCAGTTTGGAGGTAAGAAACGCTTGAGAAACTCAAAATTTTTGCCGTTCTGATGCTCGAAACGAATAACTAGAACGGTCTAGGGGAAAACTACACCTACCTTTGTAATCGGGCGAGATTCTACTTTCAGATGCAACAGAAACTTTGCGGATTGATCAATCCGTTCGCGAGATATGGCAGTTTGGAGATAAGAAACGCTTGAGAAACTCAAAATTTTTGCAGTTCTGATGCTCGAAACGAGTAACTAGAACGGCCAAGGGGAAAAGTACGCATACCGTTGTAATTGGGCGAGTTTCTACTTTCAAATGCAACAGAAATTTTGCGGATTGGTAAACGCGTTCGCGAGATATGGCATTTTGGAGGTAAGAAACGCTTGAGAAACTCAAAATTTTCGCAGTTCTGATGCTCGAAACGAATAAATAGAACGGCCTAGGGGAAAACTACACATACCGTTGTAATCGGGCGAGTTTCTACTTTCAGATGCAACAGAAATTTTGCGGATTGATCAATACGTTCGCGAGATATGGAAGTTTGGAGATAAGAAACGCTTGAGAAACTCAAAATTTTCGCAGTTCTGATGCTCGAAACGAGTAACTAGAACGGCCTAGGGGAAAAGTACGCTTACCGTTGTAATCGGGCGAGTTTCTACTTTCAGATGCAACAGAAATTTTGCGGATTAGTCAATCCGTTCGCGAGATATGGCAGTTTGGAGGTAAGAAACGCTTGAGAAACTCAAAATTTTCGCCGTTCTGATGCTCGAAACGAATAACTAGAACGGCCTAGGGGAAAAGTGCGCATACCGTTGTAATCGGGCGAGTTTCTACTTTCAGATGCAACAGAAATTTTGCGGATTGGTCAATCCGTTCGCGAGATATGGCAGTTTGGAGATAAGAAACGCTTGAGAAACTCAAAATTTTCGCAGTTCTGATGCTCGAAACGAGTAACTAGAACGGCCTAGGGGAAAAGTACGCTTACCGTTGTAATCGGGCGAGTTTCTACTTTCAGATGCAACAGAAATTTTGCGGATTAGTCAATCCGTTCGCGAGATATGGCAGTTTGGAGGTAAGAAACGCTTGAGAAACACAAAATTTTCGCAGTTCTGATGCTCGAAACGAATAACTAGAACGGCCTAGGGGAAAACTACGCATACCGTTGTAATCGGGCGAGTTTCTATTTTCAGATGCAACAGAAATTTTGCGGATTGGTCAATCCGTTCGCGAGATATGGCAGTTTGGAGGTAAGAAACGCTTGAGAAACTCAAAATTTTCGCAGTTCTGATGCTCGAAATGAATAACTGGAACGGCCTAGGGGAAAACTACACATACCGTTGTAATCGGGCGAGTTTCTACTTTCCGATGCAACAGAAATTTTGCGGATTGGTCAATCCGTTCGCGAGATATGGCAGTTTGGAGGTAAGAAACGCTTGAGAAACTCAAAATTTTCGCAGTTCTGATGCTCGAAACGAATAACTGGAACGGCCTAGGGGAAAACTACACATACCGTTGTAATCGGGCGAGTTGCTACTTTCAGATGCAACAGAAATTTTGCGGATTGATCAATCCGTTCGCGAGATATGGCAGTTTGGAGATAAGAAACGCTTGAGAAACTCAAAATTTTTGCAGTTCTGATGCTCGAAACGAGTAACTAGAACGGCCTAGGGGAAAAGTACGCATACCGTTGTAATTGGGCGAGTTTCTACTTTCAAATGCAACAGAAATTTTGCGGATTGGTAAATGCGTTCGCGAGATATGGCATTTTGGAGGTAAGAAACGCTTGAGAAACTCAAAATTTTCGCAGTTCTGATGCTCGAAACGAATAAATAGAACGGCCTAGGGGAAAACTACACATACCGTTGTAATCGGGCGAGTTTCTACTTTCAGATACAACAGAAATTTTGCGGATTGATCAATCCGTTCGCGAGATATGGCAGTTTGGAGATAAGAAACGCTTGAGAAACTCAAAATTTTCGCAGTTCTGATGCTCGAAACGAGTAACTAGAACGGCCTAGGGGAAAAGTACGCTTACCGTTGTAATCGGGCGAGTTTCTACTTTCAGATGCAACAGAAATTTTGCGGATTAGTCAATCCGTTCGCGAGATATGGCAGTTTGGAGGTAAGAAACGCTTGAGAAACTCAAAATTTTCGCCGTTCTGATGCTCGAAACGAATAACTAGAACGGCCTAGGGGAAAAGTGCGCATACCGTTGTAATCGGGCGAGTTTCTACTTTCAGATGCAACAGAAATTTTGCGGATTGGTCAATCCGTTCGCGAGATATGGCAGTTTGGAGATAAGAAACGCTTGAGAAACTCAAAATTTTCGCAGTTCTGATGCTCGAAACGAATAACTAGAACGGTCTAGGGGAAAACTACATATATCGTTGTAATCGGGCGAGTTTCTACTTTCAGATGCAACAGAAATTTTGCGGATTGGTCAATCCGTTCGCGAGATATGGCAGTTTGGAGATAAGAAACGCTTTAGAAACTCAAAATTTTCTCAGTTCTGATGCTCGAAACGAGTAACTAGAACGGCCTAGGGGAAAAGTACGCTTACCGTTGTAATCGGGCGAGTTTCTACTTTCAGATGCAACAGAAATTTTGCGGATTAGTCAATCCGTTCGCGAGATATGGCAGTTTGGAGGTAAGAAACGCTTGAGAAACTCAAAATTTTCGCCGTTCTGATGTTCGAAACGAATAACTAGAACGGCCTAGGGGAAAAGTGCGCATACCGTTGTAATCGGGCGAGTTTCTACTTTCAGATGCTACAGAAATTTTGCGGATCGGTCAATCCGTTCGCGAGATATGGCAGTTTGGATGTAAGAAACGCTTGAGGAACTCAAAATTTTCGCAGTTCTGATGCTCGAAACGAACAACTGGAACGGCCTAGGGGAAAACTACATATACCGTTGTAATCGGGCGAGTTTCTACTTTCAGATGCAACAGAAACTTTGCGGATTAGTCAATCCGTTCGCGAGATATGGCAGTTTGGAGGTAAGAAACGATTGAGAAACTCAAAATTTTCGCAGTTCTGATGCTCGAAACGAATAACTAGAACGGCCTAGGGGAAAAGTACGCATACCGTTGTAATCGGGCGAGTTTCTATTTTCAGATGCAACAGAAATTTTGCGGATTGGTCAATCCGTTCGCGAGATATGGCAGTTTGGAGGTAAGAAACGCTTGAGAAACTCAAAATTTTCGCAGTTCTGATGCTCGAAATGAATAACTGGAACGGCCTAGGGGAAAAGTGCGCATACCGTTGTAATCGGGCGAGTTTCTACTTTCAGATGCAACAGAAATTTTGCGGATTGGTCAATCCGTTCGCGAGATATGGCAGTTTGGAGATAAGAAACGCTTGAGAAACTCAAAATTTTCGCAGTTCTGATGCTCGAAACAGGTAACTAGAACGGCCTAGGGGAAAAGTACGCTTACCGTTGTAATCGGGCGAGTTTCTACTTTCAGATGCAACAGAAATTTTGCGGATTAGTCAATCCGTTCGCGAGATATGGCAGTTTGGAGGTAAGAAACGCTTGAGAAACACAAAATTTTCGCAGTTCTGATGCTCGAAACGAATAACTAGAACGGCCTAGGGGAAAAGTACGCATACCGTTGTAATCGGGCGAGTTTCTATTTTCAGATGCAACAGAAATTTTGCGGATTGGTCAATCCGTTCGCGAGATATGGCAGTTTGGAGGTAAGAAACGCTTGAGAAACTCAAAATTTTCGCAGTTCTGATGCTCGAAATGAATAACTGGAACGGCCTAGGGGAAAACTACACATACCGTTGTAATCGTGCGAGTTTCTACTTTCAGATGCAACAGAAATTTTGCGGATTGGTCAATCCGTTCGCGAGATATGGCAGTTTGGAGGTAAGAAACACTTGAGAAACTCAAAATTTTCGCAGTTCTGATGCTCGAAACGAATAACTGGAACGGCCTAGGGGAAAACTACACATACCGTTGTAATCGGGCGAGTTGCTACTTTCAGATGCAACAGAAATTTTGCGGATTGATCAATCCGTTCGCGAGATATGGCAGTTTGGAAATAAGAAACGCTTGAGAAACTCAAAATTTTTGCAGTTCTGATGCTCGAAACGAGTAACTAGAACGGCCTAGGGGAAAAGTACGCACACCGTTGTAATTGGGCGAGTTTCTACTTTCAAGTGCAACAGAAATTTTGCGGATTGGTAAATGCGTTCGCGAGATATGGCATTTTGGAGGTAAGAAACGCTTGAGAAACTCAAAATTTTCGCAGTTCTGATGCTCGAAACGAATAAATAGAACGGCCTAGGGGAAAACTACACATACCGTTGTAATCGGGCGAGTTTCTACTTTCAGATACAACAGAAATTTTGCGGATTGATCAATCCGTTCGCGAGATATGGCAGTTTGGAGATAAGAAACGCTTGAGAAACTCAAAATTTTCGCAGTTCTGATGCTCGAAACGAGTAACTAGAACGGCCTAGGGGAAAAGTACGCTTACCGTTGTAATCGGGCGAGTTTCTACTTTCAGATGCAACAGAAATTTTGCGGATTAGTCAATCCGTTCGCGAGATATGGCAGTTTGGAGGTAAGAAACGCTTGAGAAACTCAAAATTTTCGCCGTTCTGATGCTCGAAACGAATAACTAGAACGGCCTAGGGGAAAAGTGCGCATACCGTTGTAATCGGGCGAGTTTCTACTTTCAGATGCAACAGAAATTTTGCGGATTGGTCAATCCGTTCGCGAGATATGGCAGTTTGGAGATAAGAAACGCTTGAGAAACTCAAAATTTTCGCAGTTCTGATGCTCGAAACGAATAACTAGAACGGTCTAGGGGAAAACTACATATATCGTTGTAATCGGGCGAGTTTCTACTTTCAGATGCAACAGAAATTTTGCGGATTGGTCAATCCGTTCGCGAGATATGGCAGTTTGGAGATAAGAAACGCTTTAGAAACTCAAAATTTTCTCAGTTCTGATGCTCGAAACGAGTAACTAGAACGGCCTAGGGGAAAAGTACGCTTACCGTTGTAATCGGGCGAGTTTCTACTTTCAGATGCAACAGAAATTTTGCGGATTAGTCAATCCGTTCGCGAGATATGGCAGTTTGGAGGTAAGAAACGCTTGAGAAACTCAAAATTTTCGCCGTTCTGATGCTCGAAACGAATAACTAGAACGGCCTAGGGGAAAAGTGCGCATACCGTTGTAATCGGGCGAGTTTCTACTTTCAGATGCTACAGAAATTTTGCGGATCGGTCAATCCGTTCGCGAGATATGGCAGTTTGGATGTAAGAAACGCTTGAGGAACTCAAAATTTTCGCAGTTCTGATGCTCGAAACGAACAACTGGAACGGCCTAGGGGAAAACTACATATACCGTTGTAATCGGGCGAGTTTCTACTTTCAGATGCAACAGAAACTTTGCGGATTGGTCATTCCGTTCGCGAGATATGGCAGTTTGGAGGTAAGAAACGCTTGAGAAACTCAAAATTTGCGCAGTTCTGATGCTCGAAACGAATAACTAGAACGGCCTAGCGGAAAAGTGCGCATACCGTTGTAATCGGGCGAGTTTCTTCTTTCAGATGCAACAGAAATTTTGCGAATCGGTCAATCCGTTCGCGAGATATGGCAGTTTGGAGGTAAGAAACGCTTGAGAAACACAAAATTTTCGCAGTTCTGATGCTCGAAACGAATAACTAGAACGGCCTAGGGGAAAAGTACGCATACCGTTGTAATCGGGCGAGTTTCTATTTTCAGATGCAACAGAAATTTTGCGGATTGGTCAATCCGTTCGCGAGATATGGCAGTTTGGAGGTAAGAAACGCTTGAGAAACTCAAAATTTTCGCAGTTCTGATGCTCGAAATGAATAACTGGAACGGCCTAGGGGAAAACTACACATACCGTTGTAATCGGGCGAGTTTCTACTTTCAGATGCAACAGAAATTTTGCGGATTGGTCAATCCGTTCGCGAGATATGGCAGTTTGGAGGTAAGAAACGCTTGAGAAACTCAAAATTTTCGCAGTTCTGATGCTCGAAACGAATAACTGGAACGGCCTAGGGGAAAAGTGCCCATACCGTTGTAATTTGGCGAGTATCTACTTTCTGATGCAACAGAAATTTTGCGGATTGATCAATCCGTTCGCGAGATATGGCAGTTTGGAGATAAGAAACGCTTGAGAAACTCAAAATTTTCGCAGTTCTGATGCTCGAAACGAGTAACTAGAACGGCCTAGGGGAAAAGTACGCTTACCGTTGTAATCGGGCGAGTTTCTACTTTCAGATGCAACAGAATTTTGCGGATTAGTCAATCCGTTCGCGAGATATGGCAGTTTGGAGGTAAGAAACGCTTGAGAAACTCAAAATTTTCGCCGTTCTGATGCTCGAAACGAATAACTAGAACGGCCTAGGGGAAAACTACACATACCGGTGTAATCGGGCGAGTTTCTACTTTCAGATGCAACAGAAATTTTGCGGATTGATCAATCCGTTCGCGAGATATGGCAGTTTGGAGATAAGAAACGCTTGAGAAACTCAAAATTTTCGCAGTTCTGATGCTCGAAACGAGTAACTAGAACGGCCTAGGGGAAAAGTACGCTTACCGTTGTAATCGGGCGTGTTTCTACTTTCAGATGCAACAGAAATTTTGCGGAATGATCAATCCGTTCGCGAGATATGGCAGTTTGGAGATAAGAAACGCTTGAGAAACTCAAAATTTTCGCAGTTCTGATGCTCGAAACGAGTAACTAGAACGGCCTAGGGGAAAAGTACGCTTACCGTTGTAATCGGGCGAGTTTCTACTTTCAGATGCAACAGAAATTTTGCGGATTAGTCAATCCGTTCGCGAGATATGGCAGTTTGGAGGTAAGAAACGCTTGAGAAACTCAAAATTTTCGCCGTTCTGATGCTCGAAACGAATAACTAGAACAGCCTAGGGGAAAAGTACGCATACCGTTGTAATCGGGCGAGTTTCTGCTTTCAGATGCAACAGAAATTTTGCGGATTGGTCAATCCGTTCGCGAGATATGGCAGTTTGCAGGTAAGAAACGCTTGAGAAACTCAAAATTTGCGCAGTTCTGTTGCTCGAAACGAATAACTAGAATGGCCTAGGGGAAAAGTGCGCATACCGTTGTAATCGGGCGAGTTTCTACTTTCAGAAGCAACAGAAATTTTGCGGATTGGTCAATCCGTTCGCGAGATATGGCAGTTTGGAGGTAAGAAACGCTTGAGAAACTCAAAATTTTCGCAGTTCTGATGCTCGAAATGAATAACTGGAACGGCCTAGGGGAAAACTACACATACCGTTGTAATCGCGCGAGTTTCTACTTTCAGATGCAACAGAAATTTTGCGGATTGGTCAATCCGTTCGCGAGATATGGCAGTTTGGAGGTAAGAAACGCTTGAGAAACACAAAATTTTCGCAGTTCTGATGCTCGAAACGAATAACTAGAACGGCCTAGGGGAAAAGTACGCATACCGTTGTAATCGGGCGAGTTTCTACTTTCAGATGCAACAGAAATTTTGCGGATTGGTCAATCCGTTCGCGAGATATGGCAGTTTGGAGATAAGAAACGCTTGAGAAACTCAAAATTTTCGCAGTTCTGATGCTCGAAACGAGTAACTAGAATGGCCTAGGGGAAAAGTACGCTTACCGTTGTAATCGGGCGAGTTTCTACTTTGAGATGCAACAGAAATTTTGCGGATTAGTCAATCCGTTCGCGAGATATGGCAGTTTGGAGGTAAGAAACGCTTGAGAAACTCAAAATTTTCGCCGTTCTGATGCTCGAAACGAATAACTAGAACGGCCTAGGGGAAAAGTGCGCATACCGTTGTAATCGGGCGAGTTTCTACTTTCAGATGCAATAGAAATTTTGCGGATTGGTCAATCGGTACGCGAGATATGGCAGTTTGGAGGTAAGAAACGCTTGAGAAACTCAAAATTTGCGCAGTTCTGATGCTCGAAACGAATAACTAGAACGGCCTAGCGGAAAAGTGCGCATACCGTTGTAATCGGGCGAGTTTCTACTTTCAGAAGCAACAGAAATTTTGCGGATTGGTCAATCCGTTCGCGAGATATGGCAGTTTGTAGGTAAGAAACGCTTGAGAAACTCAAAATTTGCGCAGTTCTGATGCTCGAAACGAATAACTAGAATGGCCTAGGGGAAAAGTGCGCATACCGTTGTAATCGGGCGAGTTTCTACTTTCAGAAGCAACAGAAACTTTGCGGATTGGTCAATCCGTTCGCGAGATATGGCAGTTTGGAGGTAGAAACGCTTGAGAAACTCAAAATTTTCGCATTTCTGATGCTCGAAATGAATAACTGGAACGGCCTAGGGGAAAACTACACATACCGTTGTAATCGGGCAAGGTTCTACTTTCAGATGCAACAGAAATTTTGCGGATTGGTCAATCCGTTCGCGAGATATGGCAGTTTGGAAGTAAGAAACGCTTGAGAAACTCAAAATTTTCGCAGTTCTGATGCTCGAAACGAATAACTAGAACGGCCTAGGGGAAAACTACACCTACCGTTGTAATCGGGCGAGGTTCTACTTTCAGATGCAACAGAAATTTTGCGGATGGATCAATCCGTTCGCGAGATATGGCAGTTTGGAGATAAGAAACGCTTGAGAAGCTCAAAATTTTCGCAGATCTGACGCTCGAAACGAGTAACTGAAACGGCCTAGGGGAAAAGTGCGCATACCGTTGTAATCGGGCGAGTTTCTACTTTCAGAAGCAACAGAAACTTTGCGGATTGGTCAATCCGTTCGCGAGATATGGCAGTTTGGAGGTAGAAACGCTTGAGAAACTCAAAATTTTCGCAGTTCTGATGCTCGAAATGAATAACTGGAACGGCCTAGGGGAAAACTACACATACCGTTGTAATCGGGCAAGTTTCTACTTTCAGATGCAACAGAAATTTTGCGGATTGGTCAATCCGTTCGCGAGATATGGCAGTTTGGAGGTAAGAAACGCTTGAGAAACTCAAAATTTTCGCAGTTCTGATGCTCGAAACGAATAACTAGAACGGCCTAGGGGAAAACTACACCTACCGTTGTAATCGGGCGAGGTTCTACTTTCAGATGCAACAGAAATTTTGCGGATGGATCAATCCGTTCGCGAGATATGGCAGTTTGGAGATGAGAAACGCTTGAGAAGCTCAAAATTTTCGCAGTTCTGACGCTCGAAACGAGTAACTGAAACGGCCTAGGGGAAAAGCACGCATACCGTTGTACTCGGGCGAGTTTCTACTTTTAGATGCAACAGAAATTTTGCAGATTGGTCAATCCGTTCGCGAGATATGGCAGTTTGGAGGTAAGAAACGCTTGAGAAACTCAAAATTTTCGCAGTTCTGATGCTCGAAATGAATAACTGGAACGGCCTAGGGGAAAACTACACATACCGTTGTAATCGGGCAAGTTTCTACTTTCAGATGCAACAGAAATTTTGCGGATTGGTCAATCCGTTCGCGAGATATGGCAGTTTGGAGGTAAGAAACGCTTGAGAAACTCAAAATTGTCGCAGTTCTGATGCTCGAAGCGAATAACTAGAACGGCCTAGGGGAAAACTACACCTACCGTTGTAATCGGGCGAGTTTCTACTTTCAGATGCAACAGAAATTTTGCGGATGGATCAATCCGTTCGCGAGATATGGCAGTTTGGAGATAAGAAACGCTTGAGAAACTCAAAATTTTCGCAGTTCTGATGCTCGAAACGAGTAACTGAAACGGCCTAGGGGAAAAGCACGCAAACTGTTGTAATCGGGCGAGTTTCTACTTTCAGATGCAACAGAAATTTTGCGGATTGATCAATCCGTTCGCGAGATATGGCAGTTTGGATATAAGAAACGCTTGAGAAACTCAAAATTTTCGCAGTTCTGATGCTCGAAACGAGTAACTAGAACGGCCTAGGGGAAAAGTACGCAAACCGTTGTAATCGGGCGAGTCTCTACTTTCAGATGCAACAGAAATTTTGCGGATTGGTCAATCCGTTCGCGAGATATGGCAGTTTGTAGGTAAGAAACGCTTGAGAAACTCAAAATTTTCGCAGTTCTGATGCTCGAAACGAATAACTGGAACGGCCTAGGGGAAAACTACACATACCGTTGTAATCGGGCAAGTTTCTATATTCAGATGCAACAGAAATTTTGCGGATTGATCAATCCGTTCGCGAGATATGGCAGTTTGGAGATAAGAAACGCTTGAGAAACACAAAATTTTCGCAGTTCTGATGCTCGAAACGAGTAACTAGAACGGCGTAGGGGAAAAGCACGCACACTGTTGTAATCGGGCGAGTTTCTGCTTTCAGATGCAACAGAAATTTTGCGGATTGGTCAATCCGTTCGCGAGATATGGCAGTTTGGAGGTAAGAATCGCTTGAGAAACTCAAAATTTTCGCAGTTCTGATGCTCGAAACGAATAACTAGAACGGCCTAGGGGAAAACTACACCTACCGTTGTAATCGGGCGAGTTTCTACTTTCAGATGCAACAGAAATTTTGCGGATTGATCAATCCGTTCGCGAGATATGGCAGTTTGGAGATAAGAAACGCTTGAGAAACTCAAAATTTTCGCAGTTCTGATGCTCGAAACGAATAACTAGAACGGCCTAGGGGAAACCTACACCTACCTTTGTAATCGGGCGAGTTTCTACTTTCAGATGCAACAGAAATTTTGCGGATTGGTCAATCCGTTCGCGAGATATGGCAGTTTGGAGGTAAGAAACGCTTGAGAAACACAAAATTTTCGCAGTTCTGATGCTCGAAACGAATAACAAGAACGGCCCAGGGGAAAAGTACGCATACCGTTGTAATCTGGCGAGTTTCTATTTTCAGATGCAACAGAAATTTTGCGGATTGGTCAATCCGTTCGCGAGATATGGCAGTTTGGAGGTAAGAAACGCATGAGAAACTCAAAATTTTCGCAGTTCTGATGCTCGAAATGAATAACTGGAACGGCCTAGGGGAAAACTACACATACCGTTGTAATCGGGCGAGTTTCTACTTTCAGATGCAACAGAAATTTTGCGGATTGATCAATCCGTTCGCGAGATATGGCAGTTTGGAGATAAGAAACGCTTGAGAAACTCAAAATTTGCGCAGTTCTGATGCTCGAAACGAATAACTAGAATGGCCTAGGGGAAAAGTGCGCATACCGTTGTAATCGGGCGAGTTTCTACTTTCAGACGCAACAGAAATTTTGCGGATTGGTCAATGCGTTCGCGAGATATGGCAGTTTGGAGGTAAGAAACGCTTGAGAAACTCAAAATTTTCGCAGTTCTGATGCTCGAAATGAATAACTGGAACGGCCTAGGGGAAAACTACACATACCGTTGTAATCGGGCGAGTTTCTACTTTCAGATGCAACAGAAATTTTGCGGATTGGTCAATCCGTTCGCGAGATATGGCAGTTTGGAGGTAAGAAACGCTTGAGAAACACAAAATTTTCGCAGTTCTGATGCTCGAAACGAATAACTAGAACGGCCTAGGGGAAAAGTACGCATACCGTTGTACTCGGGCGAGTTTCTACTTTCAGATGCAACAGAAGTTTTGCGGATTTGTCAATCCGTTCGCGAGATATGGCAGTTTGGAGGTAAGAAACGCTTGAGAAACTCAAAATTTTCGCAGTTCTGATGCTCGAAATGAATAACTGGAACGGCCTAGGGGAAAACTACACATACCGTTGTAATCGGGCGAGTTTCTACTTTCAGATACAACAGAAATTTTGCGGATTTGTCAATCCGTTCGCGAGATATGGCAGTTTGGAGGTAAGAAACGCTTGAGAAACTCAAAATTTTCGCAGTTCTGATGCTCGAAATGAATAACTGGAACGGCCTAGGGGAAAACTACACATACCGTTGTAATCGGGCGAGTTTCTACTTTCAGATGCAACAGAAATTTTGCGGATTGGTCAATCCGTTCGCGAGATATGGCAGTTTGGAGGTAAGAAACGCTTGAGAAACACAAAATTTTCGCAGTTCTGATGCTCGAAACGAATAACTAGAACGGCCTAGGGGAAAAGTACGCATACCGTTGTACTCGGGCGAGTTTCTACTTTCAGATGCAACAGAAGTTTTGCGGATTTGTCAATCCGTTCGCGAGATATGGCAGTTTGGAGGTAAGAAACGCTTGAGAAACTCAAAATTTTCGCAGTTCTGATGCTCGAAATGAATAACTGGAACGGCCTAGGGGAAAACTACACATACCGTTGTAGTCGGGCGAGTTTCTACTTTCAGATACAACAGAAATTTTGCGGATTTGTCAATCCGTTCGCGAGATATGGCAGTTTGGAGGTAAGAAACGCTTGAGAAACTCAAAATTTTCGCAGTTCTGATGCTCGAAATGAATAACTGGAACGGCCTAGGGGAAAACTACACATACCGTTGTAATCGGGCAAGTTTCTACTTCGAGATGCAACAGAAATTTCGCGGATTGGTCAATCCGTTCGCGAGATATGGCAGTTTGGAGGTAAGAAACGCTTGAGAAACTCAAAATTTTCGCAGTTCTGATGCTCGAAACGAATAACTAGAACGGCCTAGGGGAAAACTACACCTACCGTTGTAATCGGGCGAGTTTCTACTTTCAGATGCAACAGAAATTTTGCGGATTGGTCAATCCGTTCGCGAGATATGGCAGTTTGGAGGTAAGAATCGCTTGAGAAACTCAAAATTTTCGCAGTTCTGATGCTCGAAACGAATAACTAGAACGGCCTAGGGGAAAACTACACCTACCGTTGTAATCGGGCGAGTTTCTACTTTCAGATGCAACAGAAATTTTGCGGATTGATCAATCCGTTCGCGAGATATGGCAGTTTGGAGATAAGAAACGCTTGAGAAACTCAAAATTTTCGCAGTTCTGATGCTCGAAACGAATAACTAGAACGGCCTAGGGGAAACCTACACCTACCTTTGTAATCGGGCGAGTTTCTACTTTCAGATGCAACAGAAATTTTGCGGATTGGTCAATCCGTTCGCGAGATATGGCAGTTTGGAGGTAAGAAACGCTTGAGAAACACAAAATTTTCGCAGTTCTGATGCTCGAAACGAATAACTAGAACGGCCCAGGGGAAAAGTACGCATACCGTTGTAATCTGGCGAGTTTCTATTTTCAGATGCAACAGAAATTTTGCGGATTGGTCAATCCGTTCGCGAGATATGGCAGTTTGGAGGTAAGAAACGCTTGAGAAACTCAAAATTTTCGCAGTTCTGATGCTCGAAATGAATAACTGGAACGGCCTAGGGGAAAACTACACATACCGTTGTAATCGGGCGAGTTTCTACTTTCAGATGCAACAGAAATTTTGCGGATTGATCAATCCGTTCGCGAGATATGGCAGTTTGGAGATAAGAAACGCTTGAGAAACACAAAATTTTCGCAGTTCTGATGCTCGAAACGAGTAACTAGAACGGCCTAGGGGAAAAGTACGCTTACCGTTGTAATCGGGCGAGTTTCTACTTTCAGATGCAACAGAAATTTTGCGGATTAGTCAATCCGTTCGCGAGATATGGCAGTTTGGAGGTAAGAAACGCTTGAGAAACTCAAAATTTTCGCAGTTATGATGCTCGAAACGAGTAACTAGAACAGCCTAGGGGAAAAGTACGCATACCGTTGTAATCGGGCGAGTTTCTGCTTTCAGATGCAACAGAAATTTTGCGGATTGGTCAATCCGTTCGCGAGATATGGCAGTTTGCAGGTAAGAAACGCTTGAGAAACTCAAAATTTGCGCAGTTCTGATGCTCGAAACGAATAACTAGAATGGCCTAGGGGAAAAGTGCGCATACCGTTGTAATCGGGCGAGTTTCTACTTTCAGACGCAACAGAAATTTTGCGGATTGGTCAATGCGTTCGCGACATATGGCAGTTTGGAGGTAAGAAACGCTTGAGAAACTCAAAATTTTCGCAGTTCTGATGCTCGAAATGAATAACTGGAACGGCCTAGGGGAAAACTACACATACCGTTGTAGTCGGGCGAGTTTCTACTTTCAGATACAACAGAAATTTTGCGGATTTGTCAATCCGTTCGCGAGATATGGCAGTTTGGAGGTAAGAAACGCTTGAGAAACTCAAAATTTTCGCAGTTCTGATGCTCGAAATGAATAACTGGAACGGCCTAGGGGAAAACTACACATACCGTTGTAATCGGGCAAGTTTCTACTTCGAGATGCAACAGAAATTTCGCGGATTGGTCAATCCGTTCGCGAGATATGGCAGTTTGGAGGTAAGAAACGCTTGAGAAACTCAAAATTTTCGCAGTTCTGATGCTCGAAACGAATAACTAGAACGGCCTAGGGGAAAACTACACCTACCGTTGTAATCGGGCGAGTTTCTACTTTCAGATGCAACAGAAATTTTGCGGATTGGTCAATCCGTTCGCGAGATATGGCAGTTTGGAGGTAAGAATCGCTTGAGAAACTCAAAATTTTCGCAGTTCTGATGCTCGAAACGAATAACTAGAACGGCCTAGGGGAAAACTACACCTACCGTTGTAATCGGGCGAGTTTCTACTTTCAGATGCAACAGAAATTTTGCGGATTGATCAATCCGTTCGCGAGATATGGCAGTTTGGAGATAAGAAACGCTTGAGAAACTCAAAATTTTCGCAGTTCTGATGCTCGAAACGAATAACTAGAACGGCCTAGGGGAAACCTACACCTACCTTTGTAATCGGGCGAGTTTCTACTTTCAGATGCAACAGAAATTTTGCGGATTGGTCAATCCGTTCGCGAGATATGGCAGTTTGGAGGTAAGAAACGCTTGAGAAACACAAAATTTTCGCAGTTCTGATGCTCGAAACGAATAACTAGAACGGCCCAGGGGAAAAGTACGCATACCGTTGTAATCTGGCGAGTTTCTATTTTCAGATGCAACAGAAATTTTGCGGATTGGTCAATCCGTTCGCGAGATATGGCAGTTTGGAGGTAAGAAACGCTTGAGAAACTCAAAATTTTCGCAGTTCTGATGCTCGAAATGAATAACTGGAACGGCCTAGGGGAAAACTACACATACCGTTGTAATCGGGCGAGTTTCTACTTTCAGATGCAACAGAAATTTTGCGGATTGATCAATCCGTTCGCGAGATATGGCAGTTTGGAGATAAGAAACGCTTGAGAAACACAAAATTTTCGCAGTTCTGATGCTCGAAACGAGTAACTAGAACGGCCTAGGGGAAAAGTACGCTTACCGTTGTAATCGGGCGAGTTTCTACTTTCAGATGCAACAGAAATTTTGCGGATTAGTCAATCCGTTCGCGAGATATGGCAGTTTGGAGGTAAGAAACGCTTGAGAAACTCAAAATTTTCGCAGTTATGATGCTCGAAACGAGTAACTAGAACAGCCTAGGGGAAAAGTACGCATACCGTTGTAATCGGGCGAGTTTCTGCTTTCAGATGCAACAGAAATTTTGCGGATTGGTCAATCCGTTCGCGAGATATGGCAGTTTGCAGGTAAGAAACGCTTGAGAAACTCAAAATTTGCGCAGTTCTGATGCTCGAAACGAATAACTAGAATGGCCTAGGGGAAAAGTGCGCATACCGTTGTAATCGGGCGAGTTTCTACTTTCAGACGCAACAGAAATTTTGCGGATTGGTCAATGCGTTCGCGACATATGGCAGTTTGGAGGTAAGAAACGCTTGAGAAACTCAAAATTTTCGCAGTTCTGATGCTCGAAATGAATAACTGGAACGGCCTAGGGGAAAACTACACATACCGTTGTAATCGGGCGAGTTTCTACTTTCAGATGCAACAGAAATTTTGCGGATTGATCAATCCGTTCGCGAGATATGGCAGTTTGGAGATAAGAAACGCTTGAGAAACACAAAATTTTCGCAGTTCTGATGCTCGAAACGAGTAACTAGAACGGCCTAGGGGAAAAGTACGCTTACCGTTGTAATCGGGCGAGTTTCTACTTTCAGATGCAACAGAAATTTTGCGGATTGGTCAATCCGTTCGCGAGATATGGCAGTTTGGAGGGAAGAAACGCTTGAGAAACACAAAATTTTCGCAGTTTTGATGCTCGAAACGAATAACTAGAACGGCCTAGGGGAAAAGTACGCATACCGTTTTAATCGGGCGAGTTTCTATTTTCAGATGCAACAGAAATTTTGCGGATTGGTCAATCCGTTCGCGAGATATGGCAGTTTGGAGGTAAGAAACGCTTGAGAAACTCAAAATTTTCGCAGTTCTGATGCTCGAAATGAATAACTGGAACGGCCTAGGGGAAAACTACACATACCGTTGTAATCGGGCGAGTTTCTACTTTCAGATGCAACAGAAATTTTGCGGATTGATCAATCCGTTCGCGAGATATGGCAGTTTGGAGATAAGAAACGCTTGAGAAACACAAAATTTTCGCAGTTCTGATGCTCGAAACGAGTAACTAGAACGGCGTAGGGGAAAAGCACGCATACTGTTGTAATCGGGCGAGTTTCTGCTTTCAGATGCAACAGAAATTTTGCGGATTGGTCAATCCGTTCGCGAGATATGGCAGTTTGGAGGTAAGAAACGCTTGAGAAACTCAAAATTTTCGCAGTTCTGATGCTCGAAACGAATAACTAGAACGGCCTAGGGGAAAACTACACCTACCGTTGTAATCGGGCGAGTTTCTACTTTCAGATGCAACAGAAATTTTGCGGATTGATCAATCCGTTCGCGAGATATGGCAGTTTGGAGATAAGAAACGCTTGAGAAACTCAAAATTTTCGCAGTTCTGATGCTCGAAACGAATAACTAGAACGGCCTAGGGGAAACCTACACATACCTTTGTAATCGGGCGAGTTTCTACTTTCAGATGCAACAGAAATTTTGCGGATTGGTCAATCCGTTCGCGAGATATGGCAGTTTGGAGGTAAGAAACGCTTGAGAAACTCAAAATTTTCGCAGTTCTGATGCTCGAAACGAATAACTAGAACGGCCTAGGGGAAAAGTACGCATACTGATGTAATCGGGCGTGTTTCTACTTTCAGATGCAACAGAAATTTTGCGGATTTATCCATCCGTTCGCGAGATATGGCAGTTTGGAGATAAGAAACGCTTGAGAAGCTCAAAATTTTCGCAGTTCTGATGCTCGAAACGAATAACTAGAACGGCCTAGGGGAAACCTACACCTACCTTTGTAATCGGGCGAGTTTCTACTTTCAGATGCAACAGAAATTTTGCGGATTGGTCAATCCGTTCGCGAGATATGGCAGTTTGGAGGGAAGAAACGCTTGAGAAACACAAAATTTTCGCAGTTTTGATGCTCGAAACGAATAACTAGAACGGCCTAGGGGAAAAGTACGCATACCGTTGTAATCGGGCGAGTTTCTACTTTCAGATGCAACAGAAATTTTGCGGATTGATCAATCCGTTCGCGAGATATGGCAGTTTGGAGATAAGAAACGCTTGAGAAACACAAAATTTTCGCAGTTCTGATGCTCGAAACGAGTAACTAGAACGGCGTAGGGGAAAAGCACGCATACTGTTGTAATCGGGCGAGTTTCTGCTTTCAGATGCAACAGAAATTTTGCGGATTGGTCAATCCGTTCGCGAGATATGGCAGTTTGGAGGTAAGAAACGCTTGAGAAACTCAAAATTTTCGCAGTTCTGATGCTCGAAACGAATAACTAGAACGGCCTAGTGGAAAACTACACCTACCGTTGTAATCGGATGAGTTTCTACTTTCAGATGCAACAGAAATTTTGCGGATTGATCAATCCGTTCGCGAGATATGGCAGTTTGGAGATAAGAAACGCTTGAGAAACTCAAAATTTTCGCAGTTCTGATGCTCGAAACGAATAACTAGAACGGCCTAGGGGAAACCTACACCTACCTTTGTAATCGGGCGAGTTTCTACTTTCAGATGCAACAGAAATTTTGCGGATTGGTCAATCCGTTCGCGAGATATGGCAGTTTGGAGGTAAGAAACGCTTGAGAAACACAAAATTTTCGCAGTTCTGATGCTCGAAACGAATAACTAGAACGGCCTAGGGGAAAAGTACGCATACCGTTGTAATCTGGCGAGTTTCTATTTTCAGATGCAACAGAAATTTTGCGGATTGATCAATCCGTTCGCGAGATATGGCAGTTTGGAGATAAGAAACGCTTGAGAAACTCAAAATTTTCGCAGTTCTGATGCTCGAAACGAATAACTAGAACGGCCTAGGGGAAACCTACACCTACCTTTGTAATCGGGCGAGTTTCTACTTTCAGATGCAACAGAAATTTTGCGGATTGGTCAATCCGTTCGCGAGATATGGCAGTTTGGAGGTAAGAAACGCTTGAGAAACACAAAATTTTCGCAGTTCTGATGCTCGAAACGAATAACTAGAACGGCCCAGGGGAAAAGTACGCATACCGTTGTAATCTGGCGAGTTTCTATTTTCAGATGCAACAGAAATTTTGCGGATTGGTCAATCCGTTCGCGAGATATGGCAGTTTGGAGGTAAGAAACGCTTGAGAAACTCAAAATTTTCGCAGTTCTGATGCTCGAAATGAATAACTGGAACGGCCTAGGGGAAAACTACACATACCGTTGTAATCGGGCGAGTTTCTACTTTCAGATGCAACAGAAATTTTGCGGATTGATCAATCCGTTCGCGAGATATGGCAGTTTGGAGATAAGAAACGCTTGAGAAACACAAAATTTTCGCAGTTCTGATGCTCGAAACGAGTAACTAGAACGGCCTAGGGGAAAAGTACGCTTACCGTTGTAATCGGGCGAGTTTCTACTTTCAGATGCAACAGAAATTTTGCGGATTAGTCAATCCGTTCGCGAGATATGGCAGTTTGGAGGTAAGAAACGCTTGAGAAACTCAAAATTTTCGCAGTTATGATGCTCGAAACGAGTAACTAGAACAGCCTAGGGGAAAAGTACGCATACCGTTGTAATCGGGCGAGTTTCTGCTTTCAGATGCAACAGAAATTTTGCGGATTGGTCAATCCGTTCGCGAGATATGGCAGTTTGCAGGTAAGAAACGCTTGAGAAACTCAAAATTTGCGCAGTTCTGATGCTCGAAACGAATAACTAGAATGGCCTAGGGGAAAAGTGCGCATACCGTTGTAATCGGGCGAGTTTCTACTTTCAGACGCAACAGAAATTTTGCGGATTGGTCAATGCGTTCGCGACATATGGCAGTTTGGAGGTAAGAAACGCTTGAGAAACTCAAAATTTTCGCAGTTCTGATGCTCGAAATGAATAACTGGAACGGCCTAGGGGAAAACTACACATACCGTTGTAATCGGGCGAGTTTCTACTTTCAGATGCAACAGAAATTTTGCGGATTGATCAATCCGTTCGCGAGATATGGCAGTTTGGAGATAAGAAACGCTTGAGAAACACAGAATTTTCGCAGTTCTGATGCTCGAAACGAGTAACTAGAACGGCCTAGGGGAAAAGTACGCTTACCGTTGTAATCGGGCGAGTTTCTACTTTCAGATGCAACAGAAATTTTGCGGATTGGTCAATCCGTTCGCGAGATATGGCAGTTTGGAGGGAAGAAACGCTTGAGAAACACAAAATTTTCGCAGTTTTGATGCTCGAAACGAATAACTAGAACGGCCTAGGGGAAAAGTACGCATACCGATTTAATCGGGCGAGTTTCTATTTTCAGATGCAACAGAAATTTTGCGGATTGGTCAATCCGTTCGCGAGATATGGCAGTTTGGAGGTAAGAAACGCTTGAGAAACTCAAAATTTTCGCAGTTCTGATGCTCGAAATGAATAACTGGAACGGCCTAGGGGAAAACTACACATACCGTTGTAATCGGGCGAGTTTCTACTTTCAGATGCAACAGAAATTTTGCGGATTGATCAATCCGTTCGCGAGATATGGCAGTTTGGAGATAAGAAACGCTTGAGAAACACAAAATTTTCGCAGTTCTGATGCTCGAAACGAGTAACTAGAACGGCGTAGGGGAAAAGCACGCATACTGTTGTAATCGGGCGAGTTTCTGCTTTCAGATGCAACAGAAATTTTGCGGATTGGTCAATCCGTTCGCGAGATATGGCAGTTTGGAGGTAAGAAACGCTTGAGAAACTCAAAATTTTCGCAGTTCTGATGCTCGAAACGAATAACTAGAACGGCCTAGGGGAAAACTACACCTACCGTTGTAATCGGGCGAGTTTCTACTTTCAGATGCAACAGAAATTTTGCGGATTGATCAATCCGTTCGCGAGATATGGCAGTTTGGAGATAAGAAACGCTTGAGAAACTCAAAATTTTCGCAGTTCTGATGCTCGAAACGAATAACTAGAACGGCCTAGGGGAAACCTACACATACCTTTGTAATCGGGCGAGTTTCTACTTTCAGATGCAACAGAAATTTTGCGGATTGGTCAATCCGTTCGCGAGATATGGCAGTTTGGAGGTAAGAAACGCTTGAGAAACTCAAAATTTTCGCAGTTCTGATGCTCGAAACGAATAACTAGAACGGCCTAGGGGAAAAGTACGCATACTGATGTAATCGGGCGTGTTTCTACTTTCAGATGCAACAGAAATTTTGCGGATTTATCCATCCGTTCGCGAGATATGGCAGTTTGGAGATAAGAAACGCTTGAGAAGCTCAAAATTTTCGCAGTTCTGATGCTCGAAACGAATAACTAGAACGGCCTAGGGGAAACCTACACCTACCTTTGTAATCGGGCGAGTTTCTACTTTCAGATGCAACAGAAATTTTGCGGATTGGTCAATCCGTTCGCGAGATATGGCAGTTTGGAGGGAAGAAACGCTTGAGAAACACAAAATTTTCGCAGTTTTGATGCTCGAAACGAATAACTAGAACGGCCTAGGGGAAAAGTACGCATACCGTTGTAATCGGGCGAGTTTCTACTTTCAGATGCAACAGAAATTTTGCGGATTGATCAATCCGTTCGCGAGATATGGCAGTTTGGAGATAAGAAACGCTTGAGAAACACAAAATTTTCGCAGTTCTGATGCTCGAAACGAGTAACTAGAACGGCGTAGGGGAAAAGCACGCATACTGTTGTAATCGGGCGAGTTTCTGCTTTCAGATGCAACAGAAATTTTGCGGATTGGTCAATCCGTTCGCGAGATATGGCAGTTTGGAGGTAAGAAACGCTTGAGAAACTCAAAATTTTCGCAGTTCTGATGCTCGAAACGAATAACTAGAACGGCCTAGGGGAAAACTACACCTACCGTTGTAATCGGATGAGTTTCTACTTTCAGATGCAACAGAAATTTTGCGGATTGATCAATCCGTTCGCGAGATATGGCAGTTTGGAGATAAGAAACGCTTGAGAAACTCAAAATTTTCGCAGTTCTGATGCTCGAAACGAATAACTAGAACGGCCTAGGGGAAACCTACACCTACCTTTGTAATCGGGCGAGTTTCTACTTTCAGATGCAACAGAAATTTTGCGGATTGGTCAATCCGTTCGCGAGATATGGCAGTTTGGAGGTAAGAAACGCTTGAGAAACACAAAATTTTCGCAGTTCTGATGCTCGAAACGAATAACTAGAACGGCCTAGGGGAAAAGTACGCATACCGTTGTAATCTGGCGAGTTTCTATTTTCAGATGCAACAGAAATTTTGCGGATTGGTCAATCCGTTCGCGAGATATGGCAGTTTGGAGGTAAGAAACGCTTGAGAAACTCAAAATTTTCGCAGTTCTGATGCTCGAAATGAATAACTGGAACGGCCTAGGGGAAAACTACACATACCGTTGTAATCGGGCGAGTTTCTACTTTCAGATGCAACAGAAATTTTGCGGATTGATCAATCCGTTCGCGAGATATGGCAGTTTGGAGATAAGAAGCGCTTGAGAAACACAAAATTTTCGCAGTTCTGATGCTCGAAACGAGTAACTAGAACGGCCTAGGGGAAAAGTACACTTACCGTTGTAATCGGGCGAGTTTCTACTTTCAGATGCAACAGAAATTTTGAGGATTAGTCAATCCGTTCGCGAGATATGGCAGTTTGGAGGTAAGAAACGCTTGAGAAACTCAAAATTTTCGCCGTTCTGATGCTCGAAACGAATAACTAGAACGGCCTAGGGGAAAAGTACGCATACCGTTGTAATCGGGCGAGTTTCTGCTTTCAGATGCAACAGAAATTTTGCGGATTGGTCAATCCGTTCGCGAGATACGGCAGTTTGCAGGTAAGAAACGCTTGAGAAACTCAAAATTTGCGCAGTTCTGATGCTCGAAACGAATAACTAGAATGGCCTAGGGGAAAAGTGCGCATACCGTTGTAATCGGGCGAGTTTCTACTTTCAGACGCAACAGAAATTTTGCGGATTGGTCAATCCGTTCGCGAGATATGGCAGTTTGGAGGTAAGAAACCATTGAGAAACTCAAAATTTTCGCAGTTCTGATGCTCGAAATGAATAACTGGAACGGCCTAGGGGAAAACTACACATACCGTTGTAATCGGGCAAGTTTCTACTTTCAGATGCAACAGAAATTTTGCGGATTGGTCAAACCGTTCGCGAGATATGGCAGTTTGGAGGTAAGAAACGCTTGAGAAACTCAAAATTTTCGCAGTTCTGATGCTCGAAACGAATAACTAGAACGGCCTAGGGGAAAAGTACGCATACTGATGTAATCGGGCGTGTTTCTACTTTCAGATGCAACAGAAATTTTGCGGATTTATCCATCCGTTCGCGAGATATGGCAGTTTGGAGATAAGAAACGCTTGAGAAGCTCAAAATTTTCGCAGTTCTGATGCTCGAAACGAATAACTAGAACGGCCTAGGGGAAACCTACACCTACCTTTGTAATCGGGCGAGTTTCTACTTTCAGATGCAACAGAAATTTTGCGGATTGGTCAATCCGTTCGCGAGATATGGCAGTTTGGAGGTAAGAAACGCTTGAGAAACACAAAATTTTCGCAGTTCTGATGCTCGAAACGAATAACTAGAACGGCCCAGGGGAAAAGTACGCATACCGTTGTAATCTGGCGAGTTTCTATTTTCAGATGCAACAGAAATTTTGCGGATTGGTCAATCCGTTCGCGAGATATGGCAGTTTGGAGGTAAGAAACGCTTGAGAAACTCAAAATTTTCGCAGTTCTGATGCTCGAAATGAATAACTGGAACGGCCTAGGGGAAAACTACACATACCGTTGTAATCGGGCGAGTTTCTACTTTCAGATGCAACAGAAATTTTGCGGATTGATCAATCCGTTCGCGAGATATGGCAGTTTGGAGATAAGAAACGCTTGAGAAACACAAAATTTTCGCAGTTCTGATGCTCGAAACGAGTAACTAGAACGGCCTAGGGGAAAAGTACGCTTACCGTTGTAATCGGGCGAGTTTCTACTTTCAGATGCAACAGAAATTTTGCGGATTAGTCAATCCGTTCGCGAGATATGGCAGTTTGGAGGTAAGAAACGCTTGAGAAACTCAAAATTTTCGCAGTTATGATGCTCGAAACGAGTAACTAGAACAGCCTAGGGGAAAAGTACGCATACCGTTGTAATCGGGCGAGTTTCTGCTTTCAGATGCAACAGAAATTTTGCGGATTGGTCAATCCGTTCGCGAGATATGGCAGTTTGCAGGTAAGAAACGCTTGAGAAACTCAAAATTTGCGCAGTTCTGATGCTCGAAACGAATAACTAGAATGGCCTAGGGGAAAAGTGCGCATACCGTTGTAATCGGGCGAGTTTCTACTTTCAGACGCAACAGAAATTTTGCGGATTGGTCAATGCGTTCGCGACATATGGCAGTTTGGAGGTAAGAAACGCTTGAGAAACTCAAAATTTTCGCAGTTCTGATGCTCGAAATGAATAACTGGAACGGCCTAGGGGAAAACTACACATACCGTTGTAATCGGGCGAGTTTCTACTTTCAGATGCAACAGAAATTTTGCGGATTGATCAATCCGTTCGCGAGATATGGCAGTTTGGAGATAAGAAACGCTTGAGAAACACAAAATTTTCGCAGTTCTGATGCTCGAAACGAGTAACTAGAACGGCCTAGGGGAAAAGTACGCTTACCGTTGTAATCGGGCGAGTTTCTACTTTCAGATGCAACAGAAATTTTGCGGATTGGTCAATCCGTTCGCGAGATATGGCAGTTTGGAGGGAAGAAACGCTTGAGAAACACAAAATTTTCGCAGTTTTGATGCTCGAAACGAATAACTAGAACGGCCTAGGGGAAAAGTACGCATACCGATTTAATCGGGCGAGTTTCTATTTTCAGATGCAACAGAAATTTTGCGGATTGGTCAATCCGTTCGCGAGATATGGCAGTTTGGAGGTAAGAAACGCTTGAGAAACTCAAAATTTTCGCAGTTCTGATGCTCGAAATGAATAACTGGAACGGCCTAGGGGAAAACTACACATACCGTTGTAATCGGGCGAGTTTCTACTTTCAGATGCAACAGAAATTTTGCGGATTGATCAATCCGTTCGCGAGATATGGCAGTTTGGAGATAAGAAACGCTTGAGAAACACAAAATTTTCGCAGTTCTGATGCTCGAAACGAGTAACTAGAACGGCGTAGGGGAAAAGCACGCATACTGTTGTAATCGGGCGAGTTTCTGCTTTCAGATGCAACAGAAATTTTGCGGATTGGTCAATCCGTTCGCGAGATATGGCAGTTTGGAGGTAAGAAACGCTTGAGAAACTCAAAATTTTCGCAGTTCTGATGCTCGAAACGAATAACTAGAACGGCCTAGGGGAAAACTACACCTACCGTTGTAATCGGGCGAGTTTCTACTTTCAGATGCAACAGAAATTTTGCGGATTGATCAATCCGTTCGCGAGATATGGCAGTTTGGAGATAAGAAACGCTTGAGAAACTCAAAATTTTCGCAGTTCTGATGCTCGAAACGAATAACTAGAACGGCCTAGGGGAAACCTACACATACCTTTGTAATCGGGCGAGTTTCTACTTTCAGATGCAACAGAAATTTTGCGGATTGGTCAATCCGTTCGCGAGATATGGCAGTTTGGAGGTAAGAAACGCTTGAGAAACTCAAAATTTTCGCAGTTCTGATGCTCGAAACGAATAACTAGAACGGCCTAGGGGAAAAGTACGCATACTGATGTAATCGGGCGTGTTTCTACTTTCAGATGCAACAGAAATTTTGCGGATTTATCCATCCGTTCGCGAGATATGGCAGTTTGGAGATAAGAAACGCTTGAGAAGCTCAAAATTTTCGCAGTTCTGATGCTCGAAACGAATAACTAGAACGGCCTAGGGGAAACCTACACCTACCTTTGTAATCGGGCGAGTTTCTACTTTCAGATGCAACAGAAATTTTGCGGATTGGTCAATCCGTTCGCGAGATATGGCAGTTTGGAGGGAAGAAACGCTTGAGAAACACAAAATTTTCGCAGTTTTGATGCTCGAAACGAATAACTAGAACGGCCTAGGGGAAAAGTACGCATACCGTTGTAATCGGGCGAGTTTCTACTTTCAGATGCAACAGAAATTTTGCGGATTGATCAATCCGTTCGCGAGATATGGCAGTTTGGAGATAAGAAACGCTTGAGAAACACAAAATTTTCGCAGTTCTGATGCTCGAAACGAGTAACTAGAACGGCGTAGGGGAAAAGCACGCATACTGTTGTAATCGGGCGAGTTTCTGCTTTCAGATGCAACAGAAATTTTGCGGATTGGTCAATCCGTTCGCGAGATATGGCAGTTTGGAGGTAAGAAACGCTTGAGAAACTCAAAATTTTCGCAGTTCTGATGCTCGAAACGAATAACTAGAACGGCCTAGGGGAAAACTACACCTACCGTTGTAATCGGATGAGTTTCTACTTTCAGATGCAACAGAAATTTTGCGGATTGATCAATCCGTTCGCGAGATATGGCAGTTTGGAGATAAGAAACGCTTGAGAAACTCAAAATTTTCGCAGTTCTGATGCTCGAAACGAATAACTAGAACGGCCTAGGGGAAACCTACACCTACCTTTGTAATCGGGCGAGTTTCTACTTTCAGATGCAACAGAAATTTTGCGGATTGGTCAATCCGTTCGCGAGATATGGCAGTTTGGAGGTAAGAAACGCTTGAGAAACACAAAATTTTCGCAGTTCTGATGCTCGAAACGAATAACTAGAACGGCCTAGGGGAAAAGTACGCATACCGTTGTAATCTGGCGAGTTTCTATTTTCAGATGCAACAGAAATTTTGCGGATTGGTCAATCCGTTCGCGAGATATGGCAGTTTGGAGGTAAGAAACGCTTGAGAAACTCAAAATTTTCGCAGTTCTGATGCTCGAAATGAATAACTGGAACGGCCTAGGGGAAAACTACACATACCGTTGTAATCGGGCGAGTTTCTACTTTCAGATGCAACAGAAATTTTGCGGATTGATCAATCCGTTCGCGAGATATGGCAGTTTGGAGATAAGAAGCGCTTGAGAAACACAAAATTTTCGCAGTTCTGATGCTCGAAACGAGTAACTAGAACGGCCTAGGGGAAAAGTACACTTACCGTTGTAATCGGGCGAGTTTCTACTTTCAGATGCAACAGAAATTTTGAGGATTAGTCAATCCGTTCGCGAGATATGGCAGTTTGGAGGTAAGAAACGCTTGAGAAACTCAAAATTTTCGCCGTTCTGATGCTCGAAACGAATAACTAGAACGGCCTAGGGGAAAAGTACGCATACCGTTGTAATCGGGCGAGTTTCTGCTTTCAGATGCAACAGAAATTTTGCGGATTGGTCAATCCGTTCGCGAGATACGGCAGTTTGCAGGTAAGAAACGCTTGAGAAACTCAAAATTTGCGCAGTTCTGATGCTCGAAACGAATAACTAGAATGGCCTAGGGGAAAAGTGCGCATACCGTTGTAATCGGGCGAGTTTCTACTTTCAGACGCAACAGAAATTTTGCGGATTGGTCAATCCGTTCGCGAGATATGGCAGTTTGGAGGTAAGAAACCATTGAGAAACTCAAAATTTTCGCAGTTCTGATGCTCGAAATGAATAACTGGAACGGCCTAGGGGAAAACTACACATACCGTTGTAATCGGGCAAGTTTCTACTTTCAGATGCAACAGAAATTTTGCGGATTGGTCAAACCGTTCGCGAGATATGGCAGTTTGGAGGTAAGAAACGCTTGAGAAACTCAAAATTTTCGCAGTTCTGATGCTCGAAACGAATAACTAGAACGGCCTAGGGGAAAAGTACGCATACTGATGTAATCGGGCGTGTTTCTACTTTCAGATGCAACAGAAATTTTGCGGATTTATCCATCCGTTCGCGAGATATGGCAGTTTGGAGATAAGAAACGCTTGAGAAGCTCAAAATTTTCGCAGTTCTGATGCTCGAAACGAATAACTAGAACGGCCTAGGGGAAACCTACACCTACCTTTGTAATCGGGCGAGTTTCTACTTTCAGATGCAACAGAAATTTTGCGGATTGATCAATCCGTTCGCGAGATATGGCAGTTTGGAGATAAGAAACCATTGAGAAACTCAAAATTTTCGCAGTTCTGATGCTCGAAATGAATAACTGGAACGGCCTAGGGGAAAACTACACATACCGTTGTAATCGGGCAAGTTTCTACTTTCAGATGCAACAGAAATTTTGCGGATTGGTCAAACCGTTCGCGAGATATGGCAGTTTGGAGGTAAGAAACGCTTGAGAAACACAAAATTTTCGCAGTTCTGATGCTCGAAACGAATAACTAGAACGGCCCAGGGGAAAAGTACGCATACCGTTGTAATCTGGCGAGTTTCTATTTTCAGATGCAACAGAAATTTTGCGGATTGGTCAATCCGTTCGCGAGATATGGCAGTTTGGAGGTAAGAAACGCTTGAGAAACTCAAAATTTTCGCAGTTCTGATGCTCGAAATGAATAACTGGAACGGCCTAGGGGAAAACTACACATACCGTTGTAATCGGGCGAGTTTCTACTTTCAGATGCAACAGAAATTTTGCGGATTGATCAATCCGTTCGCGAGATATGGCAGTTTGGAGATAAGAAACGCTTGAGAAACACAAAATTTTCGCAGTTCTGATGCTCGAAACGAGTAACTAGAACGGCCTAGGGGAAAAGTACGCTTACCGTTGTAATCGGGCGAGTTTCTACTTTCAGATGCAACAGAAATTTTGCGGATTAGTCAATCCGTTCGCGAGATATGGCAGTTTGGAGGTAAGAAACGCTTGAGAAACTCAAAATTTTCGCAGTTCTGATGCTCGAAACGAGTAACTAGAACGGCCTAGGGGAAAAGTACGCATACCGTTGTAATCGGGCGAGTTTCTGCTTTCAGATGCAACAGAAATTTTGCGGATTGGTCAATCCGTTCGCGAGATATGGCAGTTTGCAGGTAAGAAACGCTTGAGAAACTCAAAATTTGCGCAGTTCTGATGCTCGAAACGAATAACTAGAATGGCCTAGGGGAAAAGTGCGCATACCGTTGTAATCGGGCGAGTTTCTACTTTCAGACGCAACAGAAATTTTGCGGATTGGTCAATGCGTTCGCGACATATGGCAGTTTGGAGGTAAGAAACGCTTGAGAAACTCAAAATTTTCGCAGTTCTGATGCTCGAAATGAATAACTGGAACGGCCTAGGGGAAAACTACACATACCGTTGTAATCGGGCGAGTTTCTACTTTCAGATGCAACAGAAATTTTGCGGATTGATGAATCCGTTCGCGAGATATGGCAGTTTGCAGGTAAGAAACGCTTGAGAAACTCAAAATTTGCGCAGTTCTGATGCTCGAAACGAATAACTAGAATGGCCTAGGGGAAAAGTACGCATACCGTTTTAATCGGGCGAGTTTCTATTTTCAGATGCAACAGAAATTTTGCGGATTGGTCAATCCGTTCGCGAGATATGGCAGTTTGGAGGTAAGAAACGCTTGAGAAACACAAAATTTTCGCAGTTCTGATGCTCGAAACGAGTAACTAGAACGGCCTAGGGGAAAAGTACGCTTACCGTTGTAATCGGGCGAGTTTCTACTTTCAGATGCAACAGAAATTTTGCGGATTGGTCAATCCGTTCGCGAGATATGGCAGTTTGGAGGGAAGAAACGCTTGAGAAACACAAAATTTTCGCAGTTTTGATGCTCGAAACGAATAACTAGAACGGCCTAGGGGAAAAGTACGCATACCGTTTTAATCGGGCGAGTTTCTATTTTCAGATGCAACAGAAATTTTGCGGATTGGTCAATCCGTTCGCGAGATATGGCAGTTTGGAGGTAAGAAACGCTTGAGAAACTCAAAATTTTCGCAGTTCTGATGCTCGAAATGAATAACTGGAACGGCCTAGGGGAAAACTACACATACCGTTGTAATCGGGCGAGTTTCTACTTTCAGATGCAACAGAAATTTTGCGGATTGATCAATCCGTTCGCGAGATATGGCAGTTTGGAGATAAGAAACGCTTGAGAAACACAAAATTTTCGCAGTTCTGATGCTCGAAACGAGTAACTAGAACGGCGTAGGGGAAAAGCACGCATACTGTTGTAATCGGGCGAGTTTCTGCTTTCAGATGCAACAGAAATTTTGCGGATTGGTCAATCCGTTCGCGAGATATGGCAGTTTGGAGGTAAGAAACGCTTGAGAAACTCAAAATTTTCGCAGTTCTGATGCTCGAAACGAATAACTAGAACGGCCTAGGGGAAAACTACACCTACCGTTGTAATCGGGCGAGTTTCTACTTTCAGATGCAACAGAAATTTTGCGGATTGATCAATCCGTTCGCGAGATATGGCAGTTTGGAGATAAGAAACGCTTGAGAAACTCAAAATTTTCGCAGTTCTGATGCTCGAAACGAATAACTAGAACGGCCTAGGGGAAACCTACACATACCTTTGTAATCGGGCGAGTTTCTACTTTCAGATGCAACAGAAATTTTGCGGATTGGTCAATCCGTTCGCGAGATATGGCAGTTTGGAGGTAAGAAACGCTTGAGAAACTCAAAATTTTCGCAGTTCTGATGCTCGAAACGAATAACTAGAACGGCCTAGGGGAAAAGTACGCATACTGATGTAATCGGGCGTGTTTCTACTTTCAGATGCAACAGAAATTTTGCGGATTTATCCATCCGTTCGCGAGATATGGCAGTTTGGAGATAAGAAACGCTTGAGAAGCTCAAAATTTTCGCAGTTCTGATGCTCGAAACGAATAACTAGAACGGCCTAGGGGAAACCTACACCTACCTTTGTAATCGGGCGAGTTTCTACTTTCAGATGCAACAGAAATTTTGCGGATTGGTCAATCCGTTCGCGAGATATGGCAGTTTGGAGGGAAGAAACGCTTGAGAAACACAAAATTTTCGCAGTTTTGATGCTCGAAACGAATAACTAGAACGGCCTAGGGGAAAAGTACGCATACCGTTGTAATCGGGCGAGTTTCTACTTTCAGATGCAACAGAAATTTTGCGGATTGATCAATCCGTTCGCGAGATATGGCAGTTTGGAGATAAGAAACGCTTGAGAAACACAAAATTTTCGCAGTTCTGATGCTCGAAACGAGTAACTAGAACGGCGTAGGGGAAAAGCACGCATACTGTTGTAATCGGGCGAGTTTCTGCTTTCAGATGCAACAGAAATTTTGCGGATTGGTCAATCCGTTCGCGAGATATGGCAGTTTGGAGGTAAGAAACGCTTGAGAAACTCAAAATTTTCGCAGTTCTGATGCTCGAAACGAATAACTAGAACGGCCTAGGGGAAAACTACACCTACCGTTGTAATCGGATGAGTTTCTACTTTCAGATGCAACAGAAATTTTGCGGATTGATCAATCCGTTCGCGAGATATGGCAGTTTGGAGATAAGAAACGCTTGAGAAACTCAAAATTTTCGCAGTTCTGATGCTCGAAACGAATAACTAGAACGGCCTAGGGGAAACCTACACCTACCTTTGTAATCGGGCGAGTTTCTACTTTCAGATGCAACAGAAATTTTGCGGATTGGTCAATCCGTTCGCGAGATATGGCAGTTTGGAGGTAAGAAACGCTTGAGAAACACAAAATTTTCGCAGTTCTGATGCTCGAAACGAATAACTAGAACGGCCTAGGGGAAAAGTACGCATACCGTTGTAATCTGGCGAGTTTCTATTTTCAGATGCAACAGAAATTTTGCGGATTGGTCAATCCGTTCGCGAGATATGGCAGTTTGGAGGTAAGAAACGCTTGAGAAACTCAAAATTTTCGCAGTTCTGATGCTCGAAATGAATAACTGGAACGGCCTAGGGGAAAACTACACATACCGTTGTAATCGGGCGAGTTTCTACTTTCAGATGCAACAGAAATTTTGCGGATTGATCAATCCGTTCGCGAGATATGGCAGTTTGGAGATAAGAAGCGCTTGAGAAACACAAAATTTTCGCAGTTCTGATGCTCGAAACGAGTAACTAGAACGGCCTAGGGGAAAAGTACACTTACCGTTGTAATCGGGCGAGTTTCTACTTTCAGATGCAACAGAAATTTTGAGGATTAGTCAATCCGTTCGCGAGATATGGCAGTTTGGAGGTAAGAAACGCTTGAGAAACTCAAAATTTTCGCCGTTCTGATGCTCGAAACGAATAACTAGAACGGCCTAGGGGAAAAGTACGCATACCGTTGTAATCGGGCGAGTTTCTGCTTTCAGATGCAACAGAAATTTTGCGGATTGGTCAATCCGTTCGCGAGATACGGCAGTTTGCAGGTAAGAAACGCTTGAGAAACTCAAAATTTGCGCAGTTCTGATGCTCGAAACGAATAACTAGAATGGCCTAGGGGAAAAGTGCGCATACCGTTGTAATCGGGCGAGTTTCTACTTTCAGACGCAACAGAAATTTTGCGGATTGGTCAATCCGTTCGCGAGATATGGCAGTTTGGAGGTAAGAAACCATTGAGAAACTCAAAATTTTCGCAGTTCTGATGCTCGAAATGAATAACTGGAACGGCCTAGGGGAAAACTACACATACCGTTGTAATCGGGCAAGTTTCTACTTTCAGATGCAACAGAAATTTTGCGGATTGGTCAAACCGTTCGCGAGATATGGCAGTTTGGAGGTAAGAAACGCTTGAGAAACTCAAAATTTTCGCAGTTCTGATGCTCGAAACGAATAACTAGAACGGCCTAGGGGAAAAGTACGCATACTGATGTAATCGGGCGTGTTTCTACTTTCAGATGCAACAGAAATTTTGCGGATTTATCCATCCGTTCGCGAGATATGGCAGTTTGGAGATAAGAAACGCTTGAGAAGCTCAAAATTTTCGCAGTTCTGATGCTCGAAACGAATAACTAGAACGGCCTAGGGGAAACCTACACCTACCTTTGTAATCGGGCGAGTTTCTACTTTCAGATGCAACAGAAATTTTGCGGATTGATCAATCCGTTCGCGAGATATGGCAGTTTGGAGATAAGAAACGCTTGAGAAACTCAAAATTTTCGCAGTTCTGATGCTCGAAACGAATAACTAGAACGGCCTAGGGGAAACCTACACATACCTTTGTAATCGGGCGAGTTTCTACTTTCAGATGCAACAGAAATTTTGCGGATTGGTCAATCCGTTCGCGAGATATGGCAGTTTGGAGGTAAGAAACGCTTGAGAAACTCAAAATTTTCGCAGTTCTGATGCTCGAAACGAATAACTAGAACGGCCTAGGGGAAAAGTACGCATACTGATGTAATCGGGCGTGTTTCTACTTTCAGATGCAACAGAAATTTTGCGGATTTATCCATCCGTTCGCGAGATATGGCAGTTTGGAGATAAGAAACGCTTGAGAAGCTCAAAATTTTCGCAGTTCTGATGCTCGAAACGAATAACTAGAACGGCCTAGGGGAAACCTACACCTACCTTTGTAATCGGGCGAGTTTCTACTTTCAGATGCAACAGAAATTTTGCGGATTGGTCAATCCGTTCGCGAGATATGGCAGTTTGGAGGGAAGAAACGCTTGAGAAACACAAAATTTTCGCAGTTTTGATGCTCGAAACGAATAACTAGAACGGCCTAGGGGAAAAGTACGCATACCGTTTTAATCGGGCGAGTTTCTATTTTCAGATGCAACAGAAATTTTGCGGATTGGTCAATCCGTTCGCGAGATATGGCAGTTTGGAGGTAAGAAACGCTTGAGAAACACAAAATTTTCGCAGTTCTGATGCTCGAAACGAATAACTTGAACGGCCTAGGGGAAAAGTACGCATACCGTTGTAATCGGGCGAGTTTCTGCTTTCAGATGCAACAGAAATTTTGCGGATTGGTCAATCCGTTCGCGAGATATGGCAGTTTGGAGGTAAGAAACGCTTGAGAAACTCAAAATTTTCGCAGTTCTGATGCTCGAAATGAATAACTGGAACGGCCTAGGGGAAAACTACACATACCGTTGTAATCGGGCAAGTTTCTACTTTCAGATGCAACAGAAATTTTGCGAATTGGTCAATCCGTTCGCGAGATATGGCAGTTTGGAGGTAAGAAACGCTTGAGAAACTCAAAATTTTCGCAGTTCTGATGCTCGAAACGAATAACTAGAACGGCCTAGGGGAAAAGTACGCATACCGTTTTAATCGGGCGAGTTTCTATTTTCAGATGCAACAGAAATTTTGCGGATTGGTCAATCCGTTCGCGAGATATGGCAGTTTGGAGGTAAGAAACGCTTGAGAAACACAAAATTTTCGCAGTTCTGATGCTCGAAACGAATAACTTGAACGGCCTAGGGGAAAAGTACGCATACCGTTGTAATCGGGCGAGTTTCTGCTTTCAGATGCAACAGAAATTTTGCGGATTGGTCAATCCGTTCGCGAGATATGGCAGTTTGGAGGTAAGAAACGCTTGAGAAACTCAAAATTTTCGCAGTTCTGATGCTCGAAATGAATAACTGGAACGGCCTAGGGGAAAACTACACATACCGTTGTAATCGGGCAAGTTTCTACTTTCAGATGCAACAGAAATTTTGCGGATTGGTCAATCCGTTCGCGAGATATGGCAGTTTGGAGGTAAGAAACGCTTGAGAAACTCAAAATTTTCGCAGTTCTGATGCTCGAAACGAATAACTAGAACGGCCTAGGGGAAAAGTACGCATACCGTTTTAATCGGGCGAGTTTCTATTTTCAGATGCAACAGAAATTTTGCGGATGGATCAATCCGTTCGCGAGATATGGCAGTTTGGAGATAAGAAACGCTTGAGAAACTCAAAATTTTCGCAGTTCTGATGCTCGAAACGAGTAACGGAAACGGCCTAGGGGAAAAGCACGCATACTGTTGTAATCGGGCGAGTTTCTACTTTCAGATGCAACAGAAATTTTGCGGATTGATCAATCCGTTCGCGAGATATGGCAGTTTGGATATAAGAAACGCTTGAGAAGCTCAAAATTTTCGCAGTTCTGATGCTCGAAACGAATAACTAGAACGGCCTAGGGGAAACCTACACCTACCTTTGTAATCGGGCGAGTTTCTACTTTCAGATGCAACAGAAATTTTGCGGATTGGTCAATACGTTCGCGAGATATGGCAGTTTGTAGGTAAGAAACGCTTGAGAAACTCAAAATTTTCGCAGTTCTGATGCTCGAAACGAATAACTGGAACGGCCTAGGGGAAAACTACACATACCGTTGTAATCGGGCGAGTTTCTGCTTTCAGATGCAACAGAAATTTTGCGGATTGGTCAATCCGTTCGCGAGATATGGCAGTTTGGAGGTAAGAAACGCTTGAGAAACTCAAAATTTTCGCAGTTCTGATGCTCGAAATGAATAACTAGAACGGCCTAGGGGAAAAGCACGCATAGCGTTGTAATCGGGCGAGTTTCTACTTTCAGATGCAACAGAAATTTTGCGGATTGGTCAAACCGTTCGCGAGATATGGCAGTTTGGAGGTAAGAAACGCTTGAGAAACTCAAAATTTTCGCAGTTCTGATGCTCGAAACGAATAACTAGAACGGCCTAGGGGAAAAGTACGCATACTGATGTAATCGGGCGTGTTTCTACTTTCAGATGCAACAGAAATTTTGCGGATTTATCCATCCGTTCGCGAGATATGGCAGTTTGGAGATAAGAAGCGCTTGAGAAGCTCAAAATTTTCGCAGTTCTGATGCTCGAAACGAATAACTAGAACGGCCTAGGGGAAACCTACACCTACCTTTGTAATCGGGCGAGTTTCTACTTTCAGATGCAACAGAAATTTTGCGGATTGGTCAATCCGTTCGCGAGATATGGCAGTTTGGAGGGAAGAAACGCTTGAGAAACACAAAATTTTCGCAGTTTTGATGCTCGAAACGAATAACTAGAACGGCCTAGGGGAAAAGTACGCATACCGTTTTAATCGGGCGAGTTTCTATTTTCAGATGCAACAGAAATTTTGCGGATTGGTCAATCCGTTCGCGAGATATGGCAGTTTGGAGGTAAGAAACGCTTGAGAAACTCAAAATTTTCGCAGTTCTGATGCTCGAAATGAATAACTGGAACGGCCTAGGGGAAAACTACACATACCGTTGTAATCGGGCGAGTTTCTACTTTCAGATGTAACAGAAATTTTGCGGATTGATCAATCCGTTCGCGAGATATGGCAGTTTGGAGATAAGAAACGCTTGAGAAACACAAAATTTTCGCAGTTCTGATGCTCGAAACGAGTAACTAGAACGGCGTAGGGGAAAAGCACGCATACTGTTGTAATCGGGCGAGTTTCTGCTTTCAGATGCAACAGAAATTTTGCGGATTGGTCAATCCGTTCGCGAGATATGGCAGTTTGGAGGTAAGAAACGCTTGAGAAACTCAAAATTTTCGCAGTTCTGATGCTCGAAACGAATAACTAGAACGGCCTAGGGGAAAACTACACCTACCGTTGTAATCGGGCGAGTTTCTACTTTCAGATGCAACAGAAATTTTGCGGATTGATCAATCCGTTCGCGAGATATGGCAGTTTGGAGATAAGAAACGCTTGAGAAACTCAAAATTTTCGCAGTTCTGATGCTCGAAACGAATAACTAGAACGGCCTAGGGGAAACCTACACATACCTTTGTAATCGGGCGAGTTTCTACTTTCAGATGCAACAGAAATTTTGCGGATTGGTCAATCCGTTCGCGAGATATGGCAGTTTGGAGGTAAGAAACGCTTGAGAAACTCAAAATTTTCGCAGTTCTGATGCTCGAAACGAATAACTAGAACGGCCTAGGGGAAAAGTACGCATACTGATGTAATCGGGCGTGTTTCTACTTTCAGATGCAACAGAAATTTTGCGGATTTATCCATCCGTTCGCGAGATATGGCAGTTTGGAGATAAGAAACGCTTGAGAAGCTCAAAATTTTCGCAGTTCTGATGCTCGAAACGAATAACTAGAACGGCCTAGGGGAAACCTACACCTACCTTTGTAATCGGGCGAGTTTCTACTTTCAGATGCAACAGAAATTTTGCGGATTGGTCAATCCGTTCGCGAGATATGGCAGTTTGGAGGGAAGAAACGCTTGAGAAACACAAAATTTTCGCAGTTTTGATGCTCGAAACGAATAACTAGAACGGCCTAGGGGAAAAGTACGCATACCGTTTTAATCGGGCGAGTTTCTATTTTCAGATGCAACAGAAATTTTGCGGATTGGTCAATCCGTTCGCGAGATATGGCAGTTTGGAGGTAAGAAACGCTTGAGAAACTCAAAATTTTCGCAGTTCTGATGCTCGAAATGAATAACTGGAACGGCCTAGGGGAAAACTACGCATACCGTTGTAATCGGGCGAGTTTCTGCTTTCAGATGCAACAGAAATTTTGCGGATTGGTCAATCCGTTCGCGAGATATGGCAGTTTGGAGGTAAGAAACGCTTGAGAAACTCAAAATTTTCGCAGTTCTGATGCTCGAAACGAATAACTAGAACGGCCTAGGGGAAAACTACACCTACCGTTGTAATCGGGCGAGTTTCTACTTTCAGATGCAACAGAAATTTTGCGGATTGATCAATCCGTTCGCGAGATATGGCAGTTTGGAGATAAGAAACGCTTGAGAAACTCAAAATTTTCGCAGTTCTGATGCTCGAAACGAATAACTAGAACGGCCTAGGGGAAACCTACACCTACCTTTGTAATCGGGCGAGTTTCTACTTTCAGATGCAACAGAAATTTTGCGGATTGGTTAATCCGTTCGCGAGATATGGCAGTTTGGAGGTAAGAAACGCTTGAGAAACACAAAATTTTCGCAGTTCTGATGCTCGAAACGAATAACTAGAACGGCCTAGGGGAAAACTACGCATACCGTTGTAATCTGGCGAGTTTCTATTTTCAGATGCAACAGAAATTTTGCGGATTGGTCAATCCGTTCGCGAGATATGGCAGTTTGGAGGTAAGAAACGCTTGAGAAACTCAAAATTTTCGCAGTTCTGATGCTCGGAATGAATAACTGGAACGGCCTAGGGGAAAACTACACATACCGTTGTAATCGGGCGAGTTTCTACTTTCAGATG
Source organism: Ptiloglossa arizonensis (assembly GCF_051014685.1). Classification (NCBI taxonomy): domain Eukaryota; kingdom Metazoa; phylum Arthropoda; class Insecta; order Hymenoptera; family Colletidae; genus Ptiloglossa; species Ptiloglossa arizonensis. Next base: position 214,765 of record NW_027478681.1, on the reverse strand, counting down.
CAACAGAAATTTTGCGGATTGATCAATCCGGTCGCGAGATATGGCAGTTTGGAGATAAGAAACGCTTGAGAAACACAAAATTTTCGCAGTTCTGATGCTCGAAACGAGTAACTAGAACGGCCTAGGGGAAAAGTACGCTTACGGTTGTAATCGGGCGAGTTTCTACTTTCAGATGCAACAGAAATTTTGCGGATTAGTCAATCCGTTCGCGAGATATGGCAGTTTGGAGGTAAGAAACGCTTGAGAAACTCAAAATTTTCGCAGTTCTGATGCTCGAAATGAATAACTGGAACGGCCTAGGGGAAAACTACACATACCGTTGTAATCGGGCAAGTTTCTACTTTCAGATGCAACAGAAATTTTGCGGATTGGTCAATCCGTTCGCGAGATATGGCAGTTTGGAGGTAAGAAACCATTGAGAAACTCTAAATTTTCCCAGTTCTGATGCTCGAAACGAATAACTAGAACGGCCTAGGGGAAAACTACGCATACTGATGTAATCGGGCGTGTTTCTACTTTCAGATGCAACAGAAATTTTGCGGATTTATCCATCCGTTCGCGAGATATGGCAGTTTGGAGATAAGAAACGCTTGAGAAGCTCAAAATTTTCGCAGTTCTGATGCTCGAAACGAGTAACTAGAACGGCCTAGGGGAAAAGTACGCATAGCGTTGTAATCGGGCGAGTTTCTACTTTCAGATGCAACAGAAATTTTGCGGATTGGTCGAACCGTTCGCGAGATATGGCAGTTTGGAGGTAAGAAACGCTTGAGAAACACAAAATTTTGGCAGTTCTGATGCTCGAAACGAGTAACTAGAACGGCCTAGGGGAAAAGTACGCTTACCGTTGTAATCGGGCGAGCTTCTACTTTCAGATGCAACAGAAATTTTGCGGATTAGTCAATCCGTTCGCGAGATATGGCAGTTTGGAGGTAAGAAATGCTTGAGAAACACAAAATTTTCGCAGTTCTGATGCTCGAAACGAATAACTAGAACGGCCTAGGAGAAAAGTACGCATACCGTTGTAATCTGGCGAGTTTCTATTTTCAGATGCAACAGAAATTTTGCGGATTGGTCAATCCGTTCGCGAGATATGGCAGTTTGGAGGTAAGAAACGCTTGAGAAATTCAAAATTTTCGCAGTTCTGATGCTCGAAATGAATAACTGGAACGGCCTAGGGGAAAACTACACATACCGTTGTAATCGGGCGAGTTTCTACTTTCAGATGCAACAGAAATTTTGCGGATTGATCAATCCGTTCGCGAGATATGGCAGTTTGGAGATAAGAAGCGCTTGAGAAACACAAAATTTTCGCAGTTCTGATGCTCGAAACGAGTAACTAGAACGGCCTAGGGGAAAAGTACACTTACCGTTGTAATCGGGCGAGTTTCTACTTTCAGATGCAACAGAAATTTTGAGGATTAGTCAATCTGTTCGCGAGATATGGCAGTTTGGAGGTAAGAAACGCTTGAGAAACTCAAAATTTTCGCCGTTCTGATGCTCGAAACGAATAACTAGAACGGCCTAGGGGAAAAGTACGCATACCGTTGTAATCGGGCGAGTTTCTGCTTTCAGATGCAACAGAAATTTTGCGGATTGGTCAATCCGTTCGCGAGATACGGCAGTTTGCAGGTAAGAAACGCTTGAGAAACTCAAAATTTGCGCAGTTCTGATGCTCGAAACGAATAACTAGAATGGCCTAGGGGAAAAGTGCGCATACCGTTGTAATCGGGCGAGTTTCTACTTTCAGACGCAACAGAAATTTTGCGGATTGGTCAATCCGTTCGCGAGATATGGCAGTTTGGAGGTAAGAAACCATTGAGAAACTCAAAATTTTCGCAGTTCTGATGCTCGAAATGAATAACTGGAACGGCCTAGGGGAAAAGTACGCATACCGTTGTAATCGGGCGAGTTTCTGCTTTCAGATGCTACAGAAATTTTGCGGATTGGTCAATCCGTTCGCGAGATATGGCAGTTTGGAGGTAAGAAACGCTTGAGAAACTCAAAATTTTCGCAGTTCTGATGCTCGAAATGAATAACTGGAACGGCCTAGGGGAAAACTACACATACCGTTGTAATCGGGCAAGTTTCTACTTTCAGATGCAACAGAAATTTTGCGGATTGGTCAATCCGTTCGCGAGATATGGCAGTTTGGAGGTAAGAAACGCTTGAGAAACTCAAAATTTTCGCAGTTCTGATGCTCGAAACGAATAACTAGAACGGCCTAGGGGAAAACTACACCTACCGTTGTAATCGGGCGAGTTTCTACTTTCAGATGCAACAGAAATTTTGCGGATGGATCAATCCGTTCGCGAGATATGGCAGTTTGGAGATAAGAAACGCTTGAGAAACTCAAAATTTTCGCAGTTCTGATGCTCGAAACGAGTAACGGAAACGGCCTAGGGGAAAAGCACGCATACTGTTGTAATCGGGCGAGTTTCTACTTTCAGATGCAACAGAAATTTTGCGGATTGGTCAATACGTTCGCGAGATATGGCAGTTTGTAGGTAAGAAACGCTTGAGAAACTCAAAATTTTCGCAGTTCTGATGCTCGAAACGAATAACTGGAACGGCCTAGGGGAAAACTACACATACCGTTGTAATCGGGCGAGTTTCTGCTTTCAGATGCAACAGAAATTTTGCGGATTGGTCAATCCGTTCGCGAGATATGGCAGTTTGGAGGTAAGAAACGCTTGAGAAACTCAAAATTTTCGCAGTTCTGATGCTCGAAATGAATAACTAGAACGGCCTAGGGGAAAAGCACGCATACCGTTGTAATCGGGCGAGTTTCTGCTTTCAGATGCAACAGAAATTTTGCGGATTGGTCAATCCGTTCGCGAGATACGGCAGTTTGCAGGTAAGAAACGCTTGAGAAACTCAAAATTTGCGCAGTTCTGATGCTCGAAACGAATAACTAGAATGGCCTAGGGGAAAAGTGCGCATACCGTTGTAATAGGGCGAGTTTCTACTTTCAGACGCAACAGAAATTTTGCGGATTGGTCAATCCGTTCGCGAGATATGGCAGTTTGGAGGTAAGAAACGCTTGAGAAACTCAAAATTTTCGCAGTTCTGATGCTCGAAATGAATAACTGGAACGGCCTAGGGGAAAACTACACATACCGTTGTAATCGGGCGAGTTTCTACTTTCAGATGCAACAGAAATTTTGCGGATTGATCAATCCGTTCGCGAGATATGGCAGTTTGGAGATAAGAAGCGCTTGAGAAACACAAAATTTTCGCAGTTCTGATGCTCGAAACGAGTAACTAGAACGGCCTAGGGGAAAAGTACACTTACCGTTGTAATCGGGCGAGTTTCTACTTTCAGATGCAACAGAAATTTTGAGGATTAGTCAATCCGTTCGCGAGATATGGCAGTTTGGAGGTAAGAAACGCTTGAGAAACTCAAAATTTTCGCCGTTCTGATGCTCGAAACGAATAACTAGAACGTCCTAGGGGAAAAGTACGCATACCGTTGTAATCGGGCGAGTTTCTGCTTTCAGATGCAACAGAAATTTTGCGGATTGGTCAATCCGTTCGCGAGATACGGCAGTTTGCAGGTAAGAAACGCTTGAGAAACTCAAAATTTGCGCAGTTCTGATGCTCGAAACGAATAACTAGAATGGCCTAGGGGAAAAGTGCGCATACCGTTGTAATCGGGCGAGTTTCTACTTTCAGACGCAACAGAAATTTTGCGGATTGGTCAATCCGTTCGCGAGATATGGCAGTTTGGAGGTAAGAAACCATTGAGAAACTCAAAATTTTCGCAGTTCTGATGCTCGAAATGAATAACTGAAACGGCCTAGGGGAAAACTACACATACCGTTGTAATCGGGCGAGTTTCTACTTTCAGATGCAACAGAAATTTTGCGGATTGGTCAAACCGTTCGCGAGATATGGCAGTTTGGAGGTAAGAAACGCTTGAGAAACTCAAAATTTTCGCAGTTCTGATGCTCGAAACGAATAACTAGAACGGCCTAGGGGAAAAGTACGCATACTGATGTAATCGGGCGTGTTTCTACTTTCAGATGCAACAGAAATTTTGCGGATTTATCCATCCGTTCGCGAGATATGGCAGTTTGGAGATAAGAAACGCTTGAGAAGCTCAAAATTTTCGCAGTTCTGATGCTCGAAACGAGTAACGGAAACGGCCTAGGGGAAAAGCACGCATACTGTTGTAATCGGGCGAGTTTCTACTTTCAGATGCAACAGAAATTTTGCGGATTGATCAATCCGTTCGCGAGATATGGCAGTTTGGATATAAGAAACGCTTGTGAAGCTCAAAATTTTCGCAGTTCTGATGCTCGAAACGAATAACTAGAACGGCCTAGGGGAAACCTACACCTACCTTTGTAATCGGGCGAGTTTCTACTTTCAGATGCAACAGAAATTTTGCGGATTGGTCAATACGTTCGCGAGATATGGCAGTTTGTAGGTAAGAAACGCTTGAGAAACTCAAAATTTTCGCAGTTCTGATGCTCGAAACGAATAACTGGAACGGCCTAGGGGAAAACTACACATACCGTTGTAATCGGGCGAGTTTCTGCTTTCAGATGCAACAGAAATTTTGCGGATTGGTCAATCCGTTCGCGAGATATGGCAGTTTGGAGGTAAGAAACGCTTGAGAAACTCAAAATTTTCGCAGTTCTGATGCTCGAAATGAATAACTAGAACGGCCTAGGGGAAAAGCACGCATAGCGTTGTAATCGGGCGAGTTTCTACTTTCAGATGCAACAGAAATTTTGCGGATTGGTCAAACCGTTCGCGAGATATGGCAGTTTGGAGGTAAGAAACGCTTGAGAAACTCAAAATTTTCGCAGTTCTGATGCTCGAAACGAATAACTAGAACGGCCTAGGGGAAAAGTACGCATACTGATGTAATCGGGCGTGTTTCTACTTTCAGATGCAACAGAAATTTTGCGGATTTATCCATCCGTTCGCGAGATATGGCAGTTTGGAGATAAGAAGCGCTTGAGAAGCTCAAAATTTTCGCAGTTCTGATGCTCGAAACGAATAACTAGAACGGCCTAGGGGAAACCTACACCTACCTTTGTAATCGGGCGAGTTTCTACTTTCAGATGCAACAGAAATTTTGCGGATTGGTCAATCCGTTCGCGAGATATGGCAGTTTGGAGGGAAGAAACGCTTGAGAAACACAAAATTTTCGCAGTTTTGATGCTCGAAACGAATAACTAGAACGGCCTAGGGGAAAAGTACGCATACCGTTTTAATCGGGCGAGTTTCTATTTTCAGATGCAACAGAAATTTTGCGGATTGGTCAATCCGTTCGCGAGATATGGCAGTTTGGAGGTAAGAAACGCTTGAGAAACTCAAAATTTTCGCAGTTCTGATGCTCGAAATGAATAACTGGAACGGCCTAGGGGAAAACTACACATACCGTTGTAATCGGGCGAGTTTCTACTTTCAGATGCAACAGAAATTTTGCGGATTGATCAATCCGTTCGCGAGATATGGCAGTTTGGAGATAAGAAACGCTTGAGAAACACAAAATTTTCGCAGTTCTGATGCTCGAAACGAGTAACTAGAACGGCGTAGGGGAAAAGCACGCATACTGTTGTAATCGGGCGAGTTTCTGCTTTCAGATGCAACAGAAATTTTGCGGATTGGTCAATCCGTTCGCGAGATATGGCAATTTGGAGGTAAGAAACGCTTGAGAAACTCAAAATTTTCGCAGTTCTGATGCTCGAAACGAATAACTAGAACGGCCTAGGGGAAAACTACACCTACCGTTGTAATCGGGCGAGTTTCTACTTTCAGATGCAACAGAAATTTTGCGGATTGATCAATCCGTTCGCGAGATATGGCAGTTTGGAGATAAGAAACGCTTGAGAAACACAAAATTTTCGCAGTTCTGATGCTTGAAACGAATAACTAGAACGGCCTAGGGGAAAAGTACGCACACCGTTGTAATCGGGCGAGTTTCTATTTTCAGATGCAACAGAAATTTTGCGGATTGGTCAATCCGTTCGCGAGATATGGCAGTTTGGAGGTAAGAAACGCTTGAGAAACTCAAAATTTTCGCAGTTCTGATGCTCGAAACGAATAACTAGAACGGCCTAGGGGAAACCTACACATACCTTTGTAATCGGGCGAGTTTCTACTTTCAGATGCAACAGAAATTTTGCGGATTGGTCAATCCGTTCGCGAGATATGGCAGTTTGGAGGTAAGAAACGCTTGAGAAACTCAAAATTTTCGCAGTTCTGATGCTCGAAACGAATAACTAGAACGGCCTAGGGGAAAAGTACGCATACTGATGTAATCGGGCGTGTTTCTACTTTCAGATGCAACAGAAATTTTGCGGATTTATCCATCCGTTCGCGAGATATGGCAGTTTGGAGATAAGAAACGCTTGAGAAGCTCAAAATTTTCACAGTTCTGATGCTCGAAACGAATAACTAGAACGGCCTAGGGGAAACCTACACCTACCTTTGTAATCGGGCGAGTTTCTACTTTCAGATGCAACAGAAATTTTGCGGATTGGTCAATCCGTTCGCGAGATATGGCAGTTTGGAGGGAAGAAACGCTTGAGAAACACAAAATTTTCGCAGTTTTGATGCTCGAAACGAATAACTAGAACGGCCTAGGGGAAAAGTACGCATACCGTTTTAATCGGGCGAGTTTCTATTTTCAGATGCAACAGAAATTTTGCGGATTGGTCAATCCGTTCGCGAGATATGGCAGTTTGGAGGTAAGAAACGCTTGAGAAACTCAAAATTTTCGCAGTTCTGATGCTCGAAATGAATAACTGGAACGGCCTAGGGGAAAACTACACATACCGTTGTAATCGGGCGAGTTTCTACTTTCAGATGCAACAGAAATTTTGCGGATTGATCAATCCGTTCGCGAGATATGGCAGTTTGGAGATAAGAAACGCTTGAGAAACACAAAATTTTCGCAGTTCTGATGCTCGAAACGAGTAACTAGAACGGCGTAGGGGAAAAGCACGCATACTGTTGTAATCGGGCGAGTTTCTGCTTTCAGATGCAACAGAAATTTTGCGGATTGGTCAATCCGTTCGCGAGATATGGCAGTTTGGAGGTAAGAAACGCTTGAGAAACTCAAAATTTTCGCAGTTCTGATGCTCGAAACGAATAACTAGAACGGCCTAGGGGAAAACTACACCTACCGTTGTAATCGGGCGAGTTTCTACTTTCAGATGCAACAGAAATTTTGCGGATTGATCAATCCGTTCGCGAGATATGGCAGTTTGGAGATAAGAAACGCTTGAGAAACTCAAAATTTTCGCAGTTCTGATGCTCGAAACGAATAACTAGAACGGCCTAGGGGAAACCTACACCTACCTTTGTAATCGGGCGAGTTTCTACTTTCAGATGCAACAGAAATTTTGCGGATTGGTCAATCCGTTCGCGAGATATGGCAGTTTGGAGGTAAGAAACGCTTGAGAAACACAAAATTTTCGCAGTTCTGATGCTCGAAACGAATAACTAGAACGGCCTAGGGGAAAAGTACGCATACCGTTGTAATCTGGCGAGTTTCTATTTTCAGATGCAACAGAAATTTTGCGTATTGGTCAATCCGTTCGCGAGATATGGCAGTTTGGAGGTAAGAAACGCTTGAGAAACTCAAAATTTTCGCAGTTCTGATGCTCGGAATGAATAACTGGAACGGCCTAGGGGAAAACTACACATACCGTTGTAATCGGGCGAGTTTCTACTTTCAGATGCAACAGAAATTTTGCGGATTGATCAATCCGTTCGCGAGATATGGCAGTTTGGAGATAAGAAACGCTTGAGAAACACAAAATTTTCGCAGTTCTGATGCTCGAAACGAGTAACTAGAACGGCCTAGGGGAAAAGTACGCTTACGGTTGTAATCGGGCGAGTTTCTACTTTCAGATGCAACAGAAATTTTGCGGATTAGTCAATCCGTTCGCGAGATATGGCAGTTTGGAGGTAAGAAACGCTTGAGAAACTCAAAATTTTCGCAGTTCTGATGCTCGAAATGAATAACTGGAACGGCCTAGGGGAAAACTACACATACCGTTGTAATCGGGCAAGTTTCTACTTTCAGATGCAACAGAAATTTTGCGGATTGGTCAATCCGTTCGCGAGATATGGCAGTTTGGAGGTAAGAAACCATTGAGAAACTCTAAATTTTCGCAGTTCTGATGCTCGAAACGAATAACTAGAACGGCCTAGGGGAAAACTACGCATACTGATGTAATCGGGCGTGTTTCTACTTTCAGATGCAACAGAAATTTTGCGGATTTATCCATCCGTTCGCGAGATATGGCAGTTTGGAGATAAGAAACGCTTGAGAAGCTCAAAATTTTCGCAGTTCTGATGCTCGAAACGAGTAACTAGAACGGCCTAGGGGAAAAGTACGCATAGCGTTGTAATCGGGCGAGTTTCTACTTTCAGATGCAACAGAAATTTTGCGGATTGGTCAAACCGTTCGCGAGATATGGCAGTTTGGAGGTAAGAAACGCTTGAGAAACTCAAAATTTTCGCAGTTCTGATGCTCGAAACGAATAACTAGAACGGCCTAGGGGAAAAGTACGCATACTGATGTAATCGGGCGTGTTTCTACTTTCAGATGCAACAGAAATTTTGCGGATTTATCCATCCGTTCGCGAGATATGGCAGTTTGGAGATAAGAAACGCTTGAGAAGCTCAAAATTTTCGCAGTTCTGATGCTCGAAACGAATAACTAGAACGGCCTAGGGGAAACCTACACCTACCTTTGTAATCGGGCGAGTTTCTACTTTCAGATGCAACAGAAATTTTGCGGATTGGTCAATCCGTTCGCGAGATATGGCAGTTTGGAGGGAAGAAACGCTTGAGAAACACAAAATTTTCGCAGTTTTGATGCTCGAAACGAATAACTAGAACGGCCTAGGGGAAAAGTACGCATACCGTTTTAATCGGGCGAGTTTCTATTTTCAGATGCAACAGAAATTTTGCGGATTGGTCAATCCGTTCGCGAGATATGGCAGTTTGGAGGTAAGAAACGCTTGAGAAACTCAAAATTTTCGCAGTTCTGATGCTCGAAATGAATAACTGGAACGGCCTAGGGGAAAACTACACATACCGTTGTAATCGGGCGAGTTTCTACTTTCAGATGCAACAGAAATTTTGCGGATTGATCAATCCGTTCGCGAGATATGGCAGTTTGGAGATAAGAAACGCTTGAGAAACACAAAATTTTCGCAGTTCTGATGCTCGAAACGAGTAACTAGAACGGCGTAGGGGAAAAGCACGCATACTGTTGTAATCGGGCGAGTTTCTGCTTTCAGATGCAACAGAAATTTTGCGGATTGGTCAATCCGTTCGCGAGATATGGCAGTTTGGAGGTAAGAAACGCTTGAGAAACTCAAAATTTTCGCAGTTCTGATGCTCGAAACGAATAACTAGAACGGCCTAGGGGAAAACTACACCTACCGTTGTAATCGGGCGAGTTTCTACTTTCAGATGCAACAGAAAGTTTGCGGATTGATCAATCCGTTCGCGAGATATGGCAGTTTGGAGATAAGAAACGCTTGAGAAACTCAAAATTTTCGCAGTTCTGATGCTCGAAACGAATAACTAGAACGGCCTAGGGGAAAAGTACGCATACTGATGTAATCGGGCGTGTTTCTACTTTCAGATGCAACAGAAATTTTGCGGATTTATCCATCCGTTCGCGAGATATGGCAGTTTGGAGATAAGAAACGCTTGAGAAGCTCAAAATTTTCGCAGTTCTGATGCTCGAAACGAGTAACTAGAACGGCCTAGGGGAAAAGTACGCATAGCGTTGTAATCGGGCGAGTTTCTACTTTCAGATGCAACAGAAATTTTGCGGATTGGTCAAACCGTTCGCGAGATATGGCAGTTTGGAGGTAAGAAACGCTTGAGAAACTCAAAATTTTCGCAGTTCTGATGCTCGAAACGAATAACTAGAACGGCCTAGGGGAAAAGTACGCATACTGATGTAATCGGGCGTGTTTCTACTTTCAGATGCAACAGAAATTTTGCGGATTTATCCATCCGTTCGCGAGATATGGCAGTTTGGAGATAAGAAACGCTTGAGAAGCTCAAAATTTTCGCAGTTCTGATGCTCGAAACGAATAACTAGAACGGCCTAGGGGAAACCTACACCTACCTTTGTAATCGGGCGAGTTTCTACTTTCAGATGCAACAGAAATTTTGCGGATTGGTCAATCCGTTCGCGAGATATGGCAGTTTGGAGGGAAGAAACGCTTGAGAAACACAAAATTTTCGCAGTTTTGATGCTCGAAACGAATAACTAGAACGGCCTAGGGGAAAAGTACGCATACCGTTTTAATCGGGCGAGTTTCTATTTTCAGATGCAACAGAAATTTTGCGGATTGGTCAATCCGTTCGCGAGATATGGCAGTTTGGAGGTAAGAAACGCTTGAGAAACTCAAAATTTTCGCAGTTCTGATGCTCGAAATGAATAACTGGAACGGCTTAGGGGAAAACTACACATACCGTTGTAATCGGGCGAGTTTCTACTTTCAGATGCAACAGAAATTTTGCGGATTGATCAATCCGTTCGCGAGATATGGCAGTTTGGAGATAAGAAACGCTTGAGAAACACAAAATTTTCGCAGTTCTGATGCTCGAAACGAGTAACTAGAACGGCGTAGGGGAAAAGCACGCATACTGTTGTAATCGGGCGAGTTTCTGCTTTCAGATGCAACAGAAATTTTGCGGATTGGTCAATCCGTTCGCGAGATATGGCAGTTTGGAGGTAAGAAACGCTTGAGAAACTCAAAATTTTCGCAGTTCTGATGCTCGAAACGAATAACTAGAACGGCCTAGGGGAAAACTACACCTACCGTTGTAATCGGGCGAGTTTCTACTTTCAGATGCAACAGAAAGTTTGCGGATTGATCAATCCGTTCGCGAGATATGGCAGTTTGGAGATAAGAAACGCTTGAGAAACTCAAAATTTTCGCAGTTCTGATGCTCGAAACGAATAACTAGAACGGCCTAGGGGAAACCTACACCTACCTTTGTAATCGGGCGAGTTTCTACTTTCAGATGCAACAGAAATTTTGCGGATTGGTCAATCCGTTCGCGAGATATGGCAGTTTGGAGGTAAGAAACGCTTGAGAAACACAAAATTTTCGCAGTTCTGATGCTCGAAACGAATAACTAGAACGGCCTAGGGGAAAAGTACGCATACCGTTGTAATCTGGCGAGTTTCTATTTTCAGATGCAACAGAAATTTTGCGTATTGGTCAATCCGTTCGCGAGATATGGCAGTTTGGAGGTAAGAAACGCTTGAGAAACTCAAAATTTTCGCAGTTCTGATGCTCGGAATGAATAACTGGAACGGCCTAGGGGAAAACTACACATACCGTTGTAATCGGGCGAGTTTCTACTTTCAGATGCAACAGAAATTTTGCGGATTGATCAATCCGTTCGCGAGATATGGCAGTTTGGAGATAAGAAACGCTTGAGAAACACAAAATTTTCGCAGTTCTGATGCTCGAAACGAGTAACTAGAACGGCCTAGGGGAAAAGTACGCTTACGGTTGTAATCGGGCGAGTTTCTACTTTCAGATGCAACAGAAATTTTGCGGATTAGTCAATCCGTTCGCGAGATATGGCAGTTTGGAGGTAAGAAACGCTTGAGAAACTCAAAATTTTCGCAGTTCTGATGCTCGAAATGAATAACTGGAACGGCCTAGGGGAAAACTACACATACCGTTGTAATCGGGCAAGTTTCTACTTTCAGATGCAACAGAAATTTTGCGGATTGGTCAATCCGTTCGCGAGATATGGCAGTTTGGAGGTAAGAAACCATTGAGAAACTCTAAATTTTCGCAGTTCTGATGCTCGAAACGAATAACTAGAACGGCCTAGGGGAAAACTACGCATACTGATGTAATCGGGCGTGTTTCTACTTTCAGATGCAACAGAAATTTTGCGGATTTATCCATCCGTTCGCGAGATATGGCAGTTTGGAGATAAGAAACGCTTGAGAAGCTCAAAATTTTCGCAGTTCTGATGCTCGAAACGAGTAACTAGAACGGCCTAGGGGAAAAGTACGCATAGCGTTGTAATCGGGCGAGTTTCTACTTTCAGATGCAACAGAAATTTTGCGGATTGGTCAAACCGTTCGCGAGATATGGCAGTTTGGAGGTAAGAAACGCTTGAGAAACTCAAAATTTTCGCAGTTCTGATGCTCGAAACGAATAACTAGAACGGCCTAGGGGAAAAGTACGCATACTGATGTAATCGGGCGTGTTTCTACTTTCAGATGCAACAGAAATTTTGCGGATTTATCCATCCGTTCGCGAGATATGGCAGTTTGGAGATAAGAAACGCTTGAGAAGCTCAAAATTTTCGCAGTTCTGATGCTCGAAACGAATAACTAGAACGGCCTAGGGGAAACCTACACCTACCTTTGTAATCGGGCGAGTTTCTACTTTCAGATGCAACAGAAATTTTGCGGATTGGTCAATCCGTTCGCGAGATATGGCAGTTTGGAGGGAAGAAACGCTTGAGAAACACAAAATTTTCGCAGTTTTGATGCTCGAAACGAATAACTAGAACGGCCTAGGGGAAAAGTACGCATACCGTTTTAATCGGGCGAGTTTCTATTTTCAGATGCAACAGAAATTTTGCGGATTGGTCAATCCGTTCGCGAGATATGGCAGTTTGGAGGTAAGAAACGCTTGAGAAACTCAAAATTTTCGCAGTTCTGATGCTCGAAATGAATAACTGGAACGGCCTAGGGGAAAACTACACATACCGTTGTAATCGGGCGAGTTTCTACTTTCAGATGCAACAGAAATTTTGCGGATTGATCAATCCGTTCGCGAGATATGGCAGTTTGGAGATAAGAAACGCTTGAGAAACACAAAATTTTCGCAGTTCTGATGCTCGAAACGAGTAACTAGAACGGCGTAGGGGAAAAGCACGCATACTGTTGTAATCGGGCGAGTTTCTGCTTTCAGATGCAACAGAAATTTTGCGGATTGGTCAATCCGTTCGCGAGATATGGCAGTTTGGAGGTAAGAAACGCTTGAGAAACTCAAAATTTTCGCAGTTCTGATGCTCGAAACGAATAACTAGAACGGCCTAGGGGAAAACTACACCTACCGTTGTAATCGGGCGAGTTTCTACTTTCAGATGCAACAGAAAGTTTGCGGATTGATCAATCCGTTCGCGAGATATGGCAGTTTGGAGATAAGAAACGCTTGAGAAACTCAAAATTTTCGCAGTTCTGATGCTCGAAACGAATAACTAGAACGGCCTAGGGGAAAAGTACGCATACTGATGTAATCGGGCGTGTTTCTACTTTCAGATGCAACAGAAATTTTGCGGATTTATCCATCCGTTCGCGAGATATGGCAGTTTGGAGATAAGAAACGCTTGAGAAGCTCAAAATTTTCGCAGTTCTGATGCTCGAAACGAGTAACTAGAACGGCCTAGGGGAAAAGTACGCATAGCGTTGTAATCGGGCGAGTTTCTACTTTCAGATGCAACAGAAATTTTGCGGATTGGTCAAACCGTTCGCGAGATATGGCAGTTTGGAGGTAAGAAACGCTTGAGAAACTCAAAATTTTCGCAGTTCTGATGCTCGAAACGAATAACTAGAACGGCCTAGGGGAAAAGTACGCATACTGATGTAATCGGGCGTGTTTCTACTTTCAGATGCAACAGAAATTTTGCGGATTTATCCATCCGTTCGCGAGATATGGCAGTTTGGAGATAAGAAACGCTTGAGAAGCTCAAAATTTTCGCAGTTCTGATGCTCGAAACGAATAACTAGAACGGCCTAGGGGAAACCTACACCTACCTTTGTAATCGGGCGAGTTTCTACTTTCAGATGCAACAGAAATTTTGCGGATTGGTCAATCCGTTCGCGAGATATGGCAGTTTGGAGGGAAGAAACGCTTGAGAAACACAAAATTTTCGCAGTTTTGATGCTCGAAACGAATAACTAGAACGGCCTAGGGGAAAAGTACGCATACCGTTTTAATCGGGCGAGTTTCTATTTTCAGATGCAACAGAAATTTTGCGGATTGGTCAATCCGTTCGCGAGATATGGCAGTTTGGAGGTAAGAAACGCTTGAGAAACTCAAAATTTTCGCAGTTCTGAAGCTCGAAATGAATAACTGGAACGGCTTAGGGGAAAACTACACATACCGTTGTAATCGGGCGAGTTTCTACTTTCAGATGCAACAGAAATTTTGCGGATTGATCAATCCGTTCGCGAGATATGGCAGTTTGGAGATAAGAAACGCTTGAGAAACACAAAATTTTCGCAGTTCTGATGCTCGAAACGAGTAACTAGAACGGCGTAGGGGAAAAGCACGCATACTGTTGTAATCGGGCGAGTTTCTGCTTTCAGATGCAACAGAAATTTTGCGGATTGGTCAATCCGTTCGCGAGATATGGCAGTTTGGAGGTAAGAAACGCTTGAGAAACTCAAAATTTTCGCAGTTCTGATGCTCGAAACGAATAACTAGAACGGCCTAGGGGAAAACTACACCTACCGTTGTAATCGGGCGAGTTTCTACTTTCAGATGCAACAGAAAGTTTGCGGATTGATCAATCCGTTCGCGAGATATGGCAGTTTGGAGATAAGAAACGCTTGAGAAACTCAAAATTTTCGCAGTTCTGATGCTCGAAACGAATAACTAGAACGGCCTAGGGGAAACCTACACCTACCTTTGTAATCGGGCGAGTTTCTACTTTCAGATGCAACAGAAATTTTGCGGATTGGTCAATCCGTTCGCGAGATATGGCAGTTTGGAGGTAAGAAACGCTTGAGAAACACAAAATTTTCGCAGTTCTGATGCTCGAAACGAATAACTAGAACGGCCTATGGGAAAAGTACGCATACCGTTGTAATCTGGCGAGTTTCTATTTTCAGATGCAACAGAAATTTTGCGGATTGGTCAATCCGTTCGCGAGATATGGCAGTTTGGAGGTAAGAAACGCTTGAGAAACTCAAAATTTTCGCAGTTCTGATGCTCGGAATGAATAACTGGAACGGCCTAGGGGAAAACTACACATACCGTTGTAATCGGGCGAGTTTCTACTTTCAGATGCAACAGAAATTTTGCGGATTGATCAATCCGTTCGCGAGATATGGCAGTTTGGAGATAAGAAACGCTTGAGAAACACAAAATTTTCGCAGTTCTGATGCTCGAAACGAGTAACTAGAACGGCCTAGGGGAAAAGTACGCTTACGGTTGTAATCGGGCGAGTTTCTACTTTCAGATGCAACAGAAATTTTGCGGATTAGTCAATCCGTTCGCGAGATATGGCAGTTTGGAGGTAAGAAACGCTTGAGAAACTCAAAATTTTCGCAGTTCTGATGCTCGAAATGAATAACTGGAACGGCCTAGGGGAAAACTACACATACCGTTGTAATCGGGCAAGTTTCTACTTTCAGATGCAACAGAAATTTTGCGGATTGGTCAATCCGTTCGCGAGATATGGCAGTTTGGAGGTAAGAAACCATTGAGAAACTCTAAATTTTCGCAGTTCTGATGCTCGAAACGAATAACTAGAACGGCCTAGGGGAAAACTACGCATACTGATGTAATCGGGCGTGTTTCTACTTTCAGATGCAACAGAAATTTTGCGGATTTATCCATCCGTTCGCGAGATATGGCAGTTTGGAGATAAGAAACGCTTGAGAAGCTCAAAATTTTCGCAGTTCTGATGCTCGAAACGAGTAACTAGAACGGCCTAGGGGAAAAGTACTCATAGCGTTGTAATCGGGCGAGTTTCTACTTTCAGATGCAACAGAAATTTTGCGGATTGGTCAAACCGTTCGCGAGATATGGCAGTTTGGAGGTAAGAAACGCTTGAGAAACTCAAAATTTTCGCAGTTCTGATGCTCGAAACGAATAACTAGAACGGCCTAGGGGAAAAGTACGGATACTGATGTAATCGGGCGTGTTTCTACTTTCAGATGCAACAGAAATTTTGCGGATTTATCCATCCGTTCGCGAGATATGGCAGTTTGGAGATAAGAAACGCTTGAGAAGCTCAAAATTTTCGCAGTTCTGATGCTCGAAACGAATAACTAGAACGGCCTAGGGGAAACCTACACCTACCTTTGTAATCGGGCGAGTTTCTACTTTCAGATGCAACAGAAATTTTGCGGATTGGTCAATCCGTTCGCGAGGTATGGCAGTTTGGAGATAAGAAACGCTTGAGAAACACAAAATTTTCGCAGTTCTGATGCTCGAAACGAGTAACTAGAACGGCCTAGGGGAAAAGTACGCTTACCATTGTAATCGGGCGAGCTTCTACTTTCAGATGCAACAGAAATTTTGCGGATTAGTCAATCCGTTCGCGAGATATGGCAGTTTGGAGGTAAGAAACGCTTGAGAAACTCAAAATTTTCGCCGTTCTGATGCTCGAAACGAATAACTAGAACGGCCTAGGGGAAAAGTACGCATACCGTTGTAATCGGGCGAGTTTCTGCTTTCAGATGCAACAGAAATTTTGCGGATTGGTCAATCCGTTCGCGAGATATGGCAGTTTGGAGGTAAGAAACGCTTGAGAAACTCAAAATTTTCGCAGTTCTGATGCTCGAAATGAATAACTGGAACGGCCTAGGGGAAAACTACACATACCGCTGTAATCGGGCAAGTTTCTACTTTCAGATGCAACAGAAATTTTGCGGTTTGGTCAATCCGTTCGCGAGATATGGCAGTTTGGAGATAAGAAACGCTTGAGAAGCTCAAAATTTTCGCAGTTCTGATGCTCGAAACGAGTAACTAGAACGGCCTAGGGGAAAAGTACGCATAGCGTTGTAATCGGGCGAGTTTCTACTTTCAGATGCAACAGAAATTTTGCGGATTGGTCAAACCGTTCGCGAGATATGGCATTTTGGAGGTAAGAAACGCTTGAGAAACTCAAAATTTTCGCAGTTCTGATGCTCGAAACGAATAACTAGAACGGCCTAGGGGAAAAGTACGCATACTGATGTAATCGGGCGTGTTTCTACTTTCAGATGCAACAGAAATTTTGCGGATTTATCCATCCGTTCGCGAGATATGGCAGTTTGGAGATAAGAAACGCTTGAGAAGCTCAAAATTTTCGCAGTTCTGATGCTCGAAACGAATAACTAGAACGGCCTAGGGGAAACCTACACCTACCTTTGTAATCGGGCGAGTTTCTACTTTCAGATGCAACAGAAATTTTGCGGATTGGTCAATCCGTTCGCGAGATATGGCAGTTTGGAGATAAGAAACGCTTGAGAAACACAAAATTTTCGCAGTTCTGATGCTCGAAACGAGTAACTAGAACGGCCTAGGGGAAAAGTACGCTTACCGTTGTAATCGGGCGAGTTTCTACTTTCAGATGCAACAGAAATTTTGCGGATTAGTCAATCCGTTCGCGAGATATGGCAGTATGGAGGTAAGAAACGCTTGAGAAACTCAAAATTTTCGCCGTTCTGATGCTCGAAACGAATAACTAGAACGGCCTAGGGGAAAAGTACGCATACCGTTGTAATCGGGCGAGTTTCTGCTTTCAGATGCAACAGAAATTTTGCGGATTGGTCAATCCGTTCGCGAGATATGGCAGTTTGGAGGTAAGAAACGCTTGAGAAACTCAAAATTTTCGCAGTTCTGATGCTCGAAATGAATAACTGGAACGGCCTAGGGGAAAACTACACATACCGCTGTAATCGGGCAAGTTTCTACTTTCAGATGCAACAGAAATTTTGCGGTTTGGTCAATCCGTTCGCGAGATATGGCAGTTTGGAGGTAAGAAACGCTTGAGAAACTCAAAATTTTCGCAGTTCTGATGCTCGAAACGAATAACTAGAACGGCCTAGGGGAAAACTACACCTACCGTTGTAATCGGGCGAGTTTCTACTTTCAGATGCAACAGAAATTTTGCGGATGGATCAATCCGTTCGCGAGATATGGCAGTTTGGAGGTAAGAAACGCTTGAGAAACTCAAAATTTTCGCAGTTCTGATGCTCGAAACGAATAACTAGAACGGCCTAGGGGAAAAGTACGCATACTGATGTAATCGGGCGTGTTTCTACTTTCAGATGCAACAGAAATTTTGCGGATTTATCCATCCGTTCGCGAGATATGGCAGTTTGGAGATAAGAAACGCTTGAGAAGCTCAAAATTTTCGCAGTTCTGATGCTCGAAACGAATAACTAGAACGGCCTAGGGGAAACCTACACCTACCTTTGTAATCGGGCGAGTTTCTACTTTCAGATGCAACAGAAATTTTGCGGATTGGTCAATCCGTTCGCGAGATATGGCAGTTTGGAGATAAGAAACGCTTGAGAAACACAAAATTTTCGCAGTTCTGATGCTCGAAACGAGTAACTAGAACGGCCTAGGGGAAAAGTACGCTTACCGTTGTAATCGGGCGAGTTTCTACTTTCAGATGCAACAGAAATTTTGCGGATTAGTCAATCCGTTCGCGAGATATGGCAGTTTGGAGGTAAGAAACGCTTGAGAAACTCAAAATTTTCGCCGTTCTGATGCTCGAAACGAATAACTAGAACGGCCTAGGGGAAAAGTACACCTACCGTTGTAATCGGGCGAGTTTCTACTTTCAGATGCAACAGAAATTTTGCGGATGGATCAATCCGTTCGCGAGATATGGCAGTTTGGAGATAAGAAACGCTTGAGAAACTCAAAATTTTCGCAGTTCTGATGCTCGAAACGAGTAACGGAAACGGCCTAGGGGAAAAGCACGCATACTGTTGTAATCGGGCGAGTTTCTACTTTCAGATGCAACAGAAATTTTGCGGATTGATCAATCCGTTCGCGAGATATGGCAGTTTGGATATAAGAAACGCTTGAGAAGCTCAAAATTTTCGCAGTTCTGATGCTCGAAACGAATAACTAGAACGGCCTAGGGGAAACCTACACCTACCTTTGTAATCGGGCGAGTTTCTACTTTCAGATGCAACAGAAATTTTGCGGATTGGTCAATCCGTTCGCGAGATATGGCAGTTTGTAGGTAAGAAACGCTTGAGAAACTCAAAATTTTCGCAGTTCTGATGCTCGAAACGAATAACTGGAACGGCCTAGGGGAAAACTACACATACCGTTGTAATCGGGCGAGTTTCTGCTTTCAGATGCAACAGAAATTTTGCGGATTGGTCAATCCGTTCGCGAGATATGGCAGTTTGGAGGTAAGAAACGCTTGAGAAACTCAAAATTTTCGCAGTTCTGATGCTCGAAATGAATAACTAGAACGGCCTAGGGGAAAAGCACGCATAGCGTTGTAATCGGGCGAGTTTCTACTTTCAGATGCAACAGAAATTTTGCGGATTGGTCAAACCGTTCGCGAGATATGGCAGTTTGGAGGTAAGAAACGCTTGAGAAACTCAAAATTTTCGCAGTTCTGATGCTCGAAACGAATAACTAGAACGGCCTTGGGGAAAAGTACGCATACTGATGTAATCGGGCGTGTTTCTACTTTCAGATGCAACAGAAATTTTGCGGATTTATCCATCCGTTCGCGAGATATGGCAGTTTGGAGATAAGAAACGCTTGAGAAGCTCAAAATTTTCGCAGTTCTGATGCTCGAAACGAATAACTAGAACGGCCTAGGGGAAACCTACACCTACCTTTGTAATCGGGCGAGTTTCTACTTTCAGATGCAACAGAAATTTTGCGGATTGGTCAATCCGTTCGCGAGATATGGCAGTTTGGAGGGAAGAAACGCTTGAGAAACACAAAATTTTCGCAGTTTTGATGCTCGAAACGAATAACTAGAACGGCCTAGGGGAAAAGTACGCATACCGTTTTAATCGGGCGAGTTTCTATTTTCAGATGCAACAGAAATTTTGCGGATTGGTCAATCCGTTCGCGAGATATGGCAGTTTGGAGGTAAGAAACGCTTGAGAAACTCAAAATTTTCGCAGTTCTGATGCTCGAAATGAATAACTGGAACGGCCTAGGGGAAAACTACACATACCGTTGTAATCGGGCGAGTTTCTATTTTCAGATGCAACAGAAATTTTGCGGATTGATCAATCCGTTCGCGAGATATGGCAGTTTGGAGATAAGAAACGCTTGAGAAACACAAAATTTTCGCAGTTCTGATGCTCGAAACGAGTAACTAGAACGGCGTAGGGGAAACGCACGCATACTGTTGTAATCGGGCGAGTTTCTGCTTTCAGATGCAACAGAAATTTTGCGGATTGGTCAATCCGTTCGCGAGATATGGCAGTTTGGAGGTAAGAAACGCTTGAGAAACTCAAAATTTTCGCAGTTCTGATGCTCGAAACGAATAACTAGAACGGCCTAGGGGAAAACTACACCTACCGTTGTAATCGGGCGAGTTTCTACTTTCAGATGAAACAGAAATTTTGCGGATTGATCAATCCGTTCGCGAGATATGGCAGTTTGGAGATAAGAAACGCTTGAGAAACTCAAAATTTTCGCAGTTCTGATGCTCGAAACGAATAACTAGAACGGCCTAAGGGAAACCTACACCTACCTTTGTAATCGGGCGAGTTTCTACTTTCAGATGCAACAGAAATTTTGCGGATTGGTCAATCCGTTCGCGAGATATGGCAGTTTGGAGGTAAGAAACGCTTGAGAAACACAAAATTTTCGCAGTTCTGATGCTCGAAACGAATAACTAGAACGGCCTAGGGGAAAAGTACGCATACCGTTGTAATCTGGCGAGTTTCTATTTTCAGATGCAACAGAAATTTTGCGGATTGGTCAATCCGTTCGCGAGATATGGCAGTTTGGAGGTAAGAAACGCTTGAGAAACTCAAAATTTTCGCAGTTCTGATGCTCGGAATGAATAACTGGAACGGCCTAGGGGAAAACTACACATACCGTTGTAATCG
Organism: Ptiloglossa arizonensis; assembly: GCF_051014685.1. Lineage (NCBI taxonomy): Eukaryota > Metazoa > Arthropoda > Insecta > Hymenoptera > Colletidae > Ptiloglossa > Ptiloglossa arizonensis. The sequence goes on along the minus strand of NW_027478681.1, from coordinate 193,962 downwards.
GGCGAGTTTCTACTTTCAGATGCAACAGAAATTTTGCGGATTGATCAATCCGTTCGCGAGATATGGCAGTTTGGAGATAAGAAACGCTTGAGAAACACAAAATTTTCGCAGTTCTGATGCTCGAAACGAGTAACTAGAACGGCCTAGGGGAAAAGTACGCTTACGTTTGTAATCGGGCGAGTTTCTACTTTCAGATGCAACAGAAATTTTGCGGATTAGTCAATCCGTTCGCGAGATATGGCAGTTTGGAGGTAAGAAACGCTTGAGAAACTCAAAATTTTCGCAGTTCTGATGCTCGAAATGAATAACTGGAACGGCCTAGGGGAAAACTACACATACCGTTGTAATCGGGCAAGTTTCTACTTTCAGATGCAACAGAAATTTTGCGGATTGGTCAATCCGTTCGCGAGATATGGCAGTTTGGAGGTAAGAAACCATTGAGAAACTCAAAATTTTCGCAGTTCTGATGCTCGAAACGAATAACTAGAACGGCCTAGGGGAAAACTACACCTACCGTTGTAATCGGGCGAGTTTCTACTTTCAGATGCAACAGAAATTTTGCGGATTGATCAATCCGTTCGCGAGATATGGCAGTTTGGAGATAAGAAACGCTTGAGAAACTCAAAATTTTCGCAGTTCTGATGCTCGAAACGAGTAACTAGAACGGCCTAGGGGAAAAGTACGCATAGCGTTGTAATCGGGCGAGTTTCTACTTTCAGATGCAACAGAAATTTTGCGGATTGGTCAAACCGTTCGCGAGATATGGCAGTTTGGAGGTAAGAAACGCTTGAGAAACTCAAAATTTTCGCAGTTCTGATGCTCGAAACGAATAACTAGAACGGCCTAGGGGAAAAGTACGCATACTGATGTAATCGGGCGTGTTTCTACTTTCAGATGCAACAGAAATTTTGCGGATTTATCCATCCGTTCGCGAGATATGGCAGTTTGGAGATAAGAAACGCTTGAGAAGCTCAAAATTTTCGCAGTTCTGATGCTCGAAACGAATAACTAGAACGGCCTAGGGGAAACCTACACCTACCTTTGTAATCGGGCGAGTTTCTACTTTCAGATGCAACAGAAATTTTGCGGATTGGTCAATCCGTTCGCGAGATATGGCAGTTTGGAGATAAGAAACGCTTGAGAAACACAAAATTTTCGCAGTTCTGATGCTCGAAACGAGTAACTAGAACGGCCTAGGGGAAAAGTACGCTTACCGTTGTAATCGGGCGAGTTTCTACTTTCAGATGCAACAGAAATTTTGCGGATTAGTCAATCCGTTCGCGAGATATGGCAGTTTGGAGGTAAGAAACGCTTGAGAAACTCAAAATTTTCGCCGTTCTGATGCTCGAAACGAATAACTAGAACGGCCTAGGGGAAAAGTACGCATACCGTTGTAATCGGGCGAGTTTCTGCTTTCAGATGCAACAGAAATTTTGCGGATTGGTCAATCCGTTCGCGAGATATGGCAGTTTGGAGGTAAGAAACGCTTGAGAAACTCAAAATTTTCGCAGTTCTGATGCTCGAAATGAATAACTGGAACGGCCTAGGGGAAAACTACACATACCGTTGTAATCGGGCTAGTTTCTACTTTCAGATGCAACAGAAATTTTGCGGATTGGGCAATCCGTTCGCGAGATATGGCAGTTTGGAGGTAAGAAACGCTTGAGAAACTCAAAATTTTCGCAGTTCTGATGCTCGAAACGAATAACTAGAACGGCCTAGGGGAAAACTACACCTACCGCTGTAATCGGGCGAGTTTCTACTTTCAGATGCAACAGAAATTTTGCGGATGGATCAATCCGTTCGCGAGATATGGCAGCTTGTAGGTAAGAAACGCTTGAGAAACTCAAAATTTTCGCAGTTCTGATGCTCGAAACGAATAACTGGAACGGCCTAGGGGAAAACTACACATACCGTTGTAATCGGGCGAGTTTCTACATTCAGATGCAACAGAAATTTTGCGGATTGATCAATCCGTTCGCGAGATATGGCAGTTTGGAGATAAGAAACGCTTGAGAAACACAAAATTTTCGCAGTTCTGATGCTCGAAACGAGTAACTAGAACGGCCTAGGGGAAAAGCACGCATAGCGTTGTAATCGGGCGAGTTTCTACTTTCAGATGCAACAGAAATTTTGCGGATTGGTCAAACCGTTCGCGAGATATGGCAGTTTGGAGGTAAGAAACGCTTGAGAAACTCAAAATTTTCGCAGTTCTGATGCTCGAAACGAATAACTAGAACGGCCTAGGGGAAAAGTACGCATACCGATGTAATCGGGCGTGTTTCTACTTTCAGATGCAACAGAAATTTTGCGGATTTATCCATCCGTTCGCGAGATATGGCAGTTTGGAGATAAGAAACGCTTGAGAAGCTCAAAATTTTCGGAGTTCTGATGCTCGAAACGAATAACTAGAACGGCCTAGGGGAAACCTACACCTACCTTTGTAATCGGGCGAGTTTCTACTTTCAGATGCAACAGAAATTTTGCGGATTGGTCAATCCGTTCGCGAGATATGGCAGTTTGGAGGTAAGAAACGCTTGAGAAACACAAAATTTTCGCAGTTCTGATGCTCGAAACGAATAACTAGAACGGCCTAGGGGAAAAGTACGCATACCGATGTAATCGGGCGTGTTTCTACTTTCAGATGCAACAGAAATTTTGCGGATTAGTCAATCCGTTCGCGAGATATGGCAGTTTGGAGGTAAGAAACGCTTGAGAAACTCAAAATTTTCGCAGTTCTGATGCTCGAAATGAATAACTGGAACGGCCTAGGGGAAAACTACACATACCGTTGTAATCGGGCGAGTTTCTACTTTCAGATGCAACAGAAATTTTGCGGATTTATCCATCCGTTCGCGAGATATGGCAGTTTCGAGATAAGAAACGCTTGAGAAGCTCAAAATTTTCGCAGTTCTGATGCTCGAAACGAATAACTAGAACGGCCTAGGGGAAACCTACACCTACCTTTGTAATCGGGCGAGTTTCTACTTTCAGATGCAACAGAAATTTTGCGGATTGGTCAATCCGTTCGCGAGATATGGCAGTTTGGAGGTAAGAAACGCTTGAGAAACACAAAATTTTCGCAGTTCTGATGCTCGAAACGAATAACTAGAACGGCCTAGGGGAAAAGTACGCATACCGTTGTAATCGGGCGAGTTTCTATTTTCAGATGCAACAGAAATTTTGCGGATTGGTCAATCCGTTCGCGAGATATGGCAGTTTGGATGTAAGAAACGCTTGAGAAACTCAAAATTTTCGCAGTTCTGATGCTCGAAATGAATAACTGGAACGGCCTCGGGGAAAACTACACATACCGTTGTAATCGGGCAAGTTTCTACTTTCAGATGCAACAGAAATTTTGCGGATTGGTCAATCCGTTCGCGAGATATGGCAGTTTGGAGGTAAGAAACGCTTGAGAAACTCAAAATTTTCGCAGTTCTGATGCTCGAAACGAATAACTAGAACGGCCTAGGGGAAAACTACACCTACCGTTGTAATCGGGCGAGTTTCTACTTTCAGATGCAACAGAAATTTTGCGGATGGATCAATCCGTTCGCGAGATATGGCAGTTTGGAGATAAGAAACGCTTGAGAAACTCAAAATTTTCGCAGTTCTGATGCTCGAAACGAGTAACGGAAACGGCCTAGGGGAAAAGCACGCATACTGTTGTAATCGGGCGAGTTTCTACTTTCAGATGCAACAGAAATTTTGCGGATTGATCAATCCGTTCGCGAGATATGGCAGTTTGGATATAAGAAACGCTTGAGAAACTCAAAATTTTCTCAGTTCTGATGCTCGAAACGAGTAACTAGAACGGCCTAGGGGAAAAGTACGCCTACCGTTGTAATCGGGCGAGTCTCTACTTTCAGATGCAACAGAAATTTTGCGGATTGGTCAATCCGTTCGCGAGATATGGCAGTTTGGAAATAAGAAACGCTTGAGAAACTCAAAATTTTCGCAGTTCTGATGCTCGAAACGAATAACTGGAACGGCCTAGGGGAAAACTACACATACCGTTGTAATCGGGCGAGTTTCTACATTCAGATGCAACAGAAATTTTGCGGATTGATCAATCCGTTCGCGAGATATGGCAGTTTGGAGATAAGAAACGCTTGAGAAACACAAAATTTTCGCAGTTCTGATGCTCGAAACGAGTAACTAGAACGGCCTAGGGGAAAAGCACGCATAGCGTTGTAATCGGGCGAGTTTCTACTTTCAGATGCAACAGAAATTTTGCGGATTGGTCAAACCGCTCGCGAGATATGGCAGTTTGGAGGTAAGAAACGCTAGAGAAACTCAAAATTTTCGCAGTTCTGATGCTCGAAACGAATAACTAGAACGGCCTAGGGGAAAAGTACGCATACTGATGTAATCGGGCGTGTTTCTACTTTCAGATGCAACAGAAATTTTGCGGATTTATCCATCCGTTCGCGAGATATGGCAGTTTCGAGATAAGAAACGCTTGAGAAGCTCAAAATTTTCGCAGTTCTGATGCTCGAAACGAATAACTAGAACGGCCTAGGGGAAACCTACACCTACCTTTGTAATCGGGCGAGTTTCTACTTTCAGATGCAACAGAAATTTTGCGGAATGGTCAATCCGTTCGCGAGATATGGCAGTTTGGAGGTAAGAAACGCTTGAGAAACACAAAATTTTCGCAGTTCTGATGCTCGAAACGAATAACTAGAACGGCCTAGGGGAAAAGTACGCATACCGTTGTAATCGGGCGAGTTTCTATTTTCAGATGCAACAGAAATTTTGCGGATTGGTCAATCCGTTCGCGAGATATGGCAGTTTGGAGGTAAGAAACGCTTGAGAAACTCAAAATTTTCGCAGTTCTGATGCTCGAAATGAATAACTGGAACGGCCTAGGGGAAAAGTACGCTTACCGTTGTAATCGGGCGAGTTTCTACTTTCAGATGCAACAGAAATTTTGCGGATTAGTCAATCCGTTCGCGAGATATGGCAGTTTGGAGGTAAGAAACGCTTGAGAAACTCAAAATTTTCGCCGTTCTGATGCTCGAAACGAATAACTAGAACGGCCTAGGGGAAAAGTACGCATACCGTTGTAATCGGGCGAGTTTCTGCTTTCAGATGCAACAGAAATTTTGCGGATTGGTCAAACCGCTCGCGAGATATGGCAGTTTGGAGGTAAGAAACGCTTGAGAAACTCAAAATTTTCGCAGTTCTGATGCTCGAAACGAATAACTAGAACGGCCTAGGGGAAAAGTACGCATACTGATGTAATCGGGCGTGTTTCTACTTTCAGATGCAACAGAAATTTTGCGGATTTATCCATCCGTTCGCGAGATATGGCAGTTTCGAGATAAGAAACGCTTGAGAAGCTCAAAATTTTCGCAGTTCTGATGCTCGAAACGAATAACTAGAACGGCCTAGGGGAAACCTACACCTACCTTTGTAATCGGGCGAGTTTCTACTTTCAGATGCAACAGAAATTTTGCGGATTGGTCAATCCGTTCGCGAGATATGGCAGTTTGGAGGTAAGAAACGCTTGAGAAACACAAAATTTTCGCAGTTCTGATGCTCGAAACGAATAACTAGAACGGCCTAGGGGAAAAGTACGCATACCGTTGTAATCGGGCGAGTTTCTATTTTCAGATGCAACAGAAATTTTGCGGATTGGTCAATCCGTTCGCGAGATATGGCAGTTTGGAGGTAAGAAACGCTTGAGAAACTCAAAATTTTCGCAGTTCTGATGCTCGAAATGAATAACTGGAACGGCCTAGGGGAAAACTACACATACCGTTGTAATCGGGCGAGTTTCTACTTTCAGATGCAACAGAAATTTTGCGGATTGATCAATCCGTTCGCGAGATATGGCAGTTTGGAGATAAGAAACGCTTGAGAAACACAAAATTTTCGCAGTTCTGATGCTCGAAACGAGTAACTAGAACGGCCTAGGGGAAAAGTACGCTTACCGTTGTAATCGGGCGAGTTTCTACTTTCAGATGCAACAGAAATTTTGCGGATTAGTCAATCCGTTCGCGAGATATGGCAGTTTGGAGGTAAGAAACGCTTGAGAAACTCAAAATTTTCGCCGTTCTGATGCTCGAAACGAATAACTAGAACGGCCTAGGGGAAAAGTACGCATACCGTTGTAATCGGGCGAGTTTCTGCTTTCAGATGCAACAGAAATTTTGCGGATTGGTCAAACCGCTCGCGAGATATGGCAGTTTGGAGGTAAGAAACGCTAGAGAAACTCAAAATTTTCGCAGTTCTGATGCTCGAAACGAATAACTAGAACGGCCTAGGGGAAAAGTACGCATACTGATGTAATCGGGCGTGTTTCTACTTTCAGATGCAACAGAAATTTTGCGGATTTATCCATCCGTTCGCGAGATATGGCAGTTTCGAGATAAGAAACGCTTGAGAAGCTCAAAATTTTCGCAGTTCTGATGCTCGAAACGAATAACTAGAACGGCCTAGGGGAAACCTACACCTACCTTTGTAATCGGGCGAGTTTCTACTTTCAGATGCAACAGAAATTTTGCGGATTGGTCAATCTGTTCGCGAGATATGGCAGTTTGGAGGTAAGAAACGCTTGAGAAACACAAAATTTTCGCAGTTCTGATGCTCGAAACGAATAACTAGAACGGCCTAGGGGAAAAGTACGCATACCGTTGTAATCGGGCGAGTTTCTACTTTCAGATGCAACAGAAATTTTGCGGATTGGTCAATCCGTTCGCGAGATATGGCAGTTTGGAGGTAAGAAACGCTTGAGAAACTCAAAATTTTCGCAGTTCTGATGCTCGAAACGAATAACTAGAACGGCCAAGGGGAAAACTACACCTACCGTTGTAATCGGGCGAGTTTCTACTTTCAGATGCAACAGAAATTTTGCGGATGGATCAATCCGTTCGCGAGATATGGCAGTTTGGAGATAAGAAACGCTTGAGAAACTCAAAATTTTCGCAGTTCTGATGCTCGAAACGAGTAACGGAAACGGCCTAGGGGAAAAGCACGCATACTGTTGTAATCGGGCGAGTTTCTACTTTCAGATGCAACAGAAATTTTGCGGATTGATCAATCCGTTCGCGAGATATGGCAGTTTGGATATAAGAAACGCTTGAGAAACTCAAAATTTTCTCAGTTCTGATGCTCGAAACGAGTAACTAGAACGGCCTAGGGGAAAAGTACGCCTACCGTTGTAACCGGGCGAGTCTCTACTTTCAGATGCAACAGAAATTTTGCGGATTGGTCAATCCGTTCGCGAGATATGGCAGTTTGGAAATAAGAAACGCTTGAGAAACTCAAAATTTTCGCAGTTCTGATGCTCGAAACGAATAACTGGAACGGCCTAGGGGAAAACTACACATACCGTTGTAATCGGGCGAGTTTCTACATTCAGATGCAACAGAAATTTTGCGGATTGATCAATCCGTTCGCGAGATATGGCAGTTTGGAGATAAGAAACGCTTGAGAAACACAAAATTTTCGCAGTTCTGATGCTCGAAACGAGTAACTAGAACGGCCTAGGGGAAAAGCACGCATAGCGTTGTAATCGGGCGAGTTTCTACTTTCAGATGCAACAGAAATTTTGCGGATTGGTCAAACCGCTCGCGAGATATGGCAGTTTGGAGGTAAGAAACGCTAGAGAAACTCAAAATTTTCGCAGTTCTGATGCTCGAAACGAATAACTAGAACGGCCTAGGGGAAAAGTACGCATACTGATGTAATCGGGCGTGTTTCTACTTTCAGATGCAACAGAAATTTTGCGGATTTATCCATCCGTTCGCGAGATATGGCAGTTTCGAGATAAGAAACGCTTGAGAAGCTCAAAATTTTCGCAGTTCTGATGCTCGAAACGAATAACTAGAACGGCCTAGGGGAAACCTACACCTACCTTTGTAATCGGGCGAGTTTCTACTTTCAGATGCAACAGAAATTTTGCGGATTGGTCAATCCGTTCGCGAGATATGGCAGTTTGGAGGTAAGAAACGCTTGAGAAACACAAAATTTTCGCAGTTCTGATGCTTGAAACGAATAACTAGAACGGCCTAGGGGAAAAGTACGCATACCGTTGTAATCGGGCGAGTTTCTATTTTCAGATGCAACAGAAATTTTGCGGATTGGTCAATCCGTTCGCGAGATATGGCAGTTTGGAGGTAAGAAACGCTTGAGAAACTCAAAATTTTCGCAGTTCTGATGCTCGAAATGAATAACTGGAACGGCCTAGGGGAAAACTACACATACCGTTGTAATCGGGCGAGTTTCTACTTTCAGATGCAACAGAAATTTTGCGGATTGATCAATCCGTTCGCGAGATATGGCAGTTTGGAGATAAGAAACGCTTGAGAAACACAAAATTTTCGCAGTTCTGATGCTCGAAACGAGTAACTAGAACGGCCTAGGGGAAAAGTACGCTTACCGTTGTAATCGGGCGAGTTTCTACTTTCAGATGCAACAGAAATTTTGCGGATTAGTCAATCCGTTCGCGAGATATGGCAGTTTGGAGGTAAGAAACGCTTGAGAAACTCAAAATTTTCGCCGTTCTGATGCTCGAAACGAATAACTAGAACGGCCTAGGGGAAAAGTACGCATACCGTTGTAATCGGGCGAGTTTCTGCTTTCAGATGCAACAGAAATTTTGCGGATTGGTCAAACCGCTCGCGAGATATGGCAGTTTGGAGGTAAGAAACGCTTGAGAAACTCAAAATTTTCGCAGTTCTGATGCTCGAAACGAATAACTAGAACGGCCTAGGGGAAAAGTACGCATACTGATGTAATCGGGCGTGTTTCTACTTTCAGATGCAACAGAAATTTTGCGGATTTATCCATCCGTTCGCGAGATATGGCAGTTTCGAGATAAGAAACGCTTGAGAAGCTCAAAATTTTCGCAGTTCTGATGCTCGAAACGAATAACTAGAACGGCCTAGGGGAAACCTACACCTACCTTTGTAATCGGGCGAGTTTCTACTTTCAGATGCAACAGAAATTTTGCGGATGGATCAATCCGTTCGCGAGATATGGCAGTTTGGAGATAAGAAACGCTTGAGAAACTCAAAATTTTCGCAGTTCTGATGCTCGAAACGAGTAACGGAAACGGCCTAGGGGAAAAGCACGCATACTGTTGTAATCGGGCGAGTTTCTACTTTCAGATGCAACAGAAATTTTGCGGATTGATCAATCCGTTCGCGAGATATGGCAGTTTGGATATAAGAAACGCTTGAGAAACTCAAAATTTTCTCAGTTCTGATGCTCGAAACGAGTAACTAGAACGGCCTAGGGGAAAAGTACGCCTACCGTTGTAATCGGGCGAGTCTCTACTTTCAGATGCAACAGAAATTTTGCGGATTGGTCAATCCGTTCGCGAGATATGGCAGTTTGGAAATAAGAAACGCTTGAGAAACTCAAAATTTTCGCAGTTCTGATGCTCGAAACGAATAACTGGAACGGCCTAGGGGAAAACTACACATACCGTTCTAATCGGGCGAGTTTCTACATTCAGATGCAACAGAAATTTTGCGGATTGATCAATCCGTTCGCGAGATATGGCAGTTTGGAGATAAGAAACGCTTGAGAAACACAAAATTTTCGCAGTTCTGATGCTCGAAACGAGTAACTAGAACGGCCTAGGGGAAAAGCACGCATAGCGTTGTAATCGGGCGAGTCTCTACTTTCAGATGCAACAGAAATTTTGCGGATTGGTCAATCCGTTCGCGAGATATGGCAGTTTGTAGGTAAGAAACGCTTGCGAAACTCAAAATTTTCGCAGTTCTGATGCTCGAAACGAATAACTAGAACGGCCTAGGGGAAACCTACACCTACCTTTGTAATCGGGCGAGTTTCTACTTTCAGATGCAACAGAAATTTTGCGGATTGATCAATCCGTTCGCGAGATATGGCAGTTTGGACATAAGAAACGCTTGAGAAACAGAAAATTTTCGCAGTTCTGATGCTCGAAACGAGTAACTAGAACGGCCTAGGGGAAAAGCACGCATACTGTTGTAATCGGGCGAGTTTCTGCTTTCAGATGCAACAGAAATTTTGCGGATTGGTCAATCCGTTCGCGAGATATGGCAGTTTGGAGGTAAGAAACGCTTGAGAAACTCAAAATTTTCGCAGTTCTGATGCTCGAAATGAATAACTGGAACGGCCTAGGGGAAAACTACACATACCGTTGTAATCGGGCAAGTTTCTACTTTCAGATGCAACAGAAATTTTGCGGATTGGTCAATCCGTTCGCGAGATATGGCAGTTTGGAGGTAAGAAACGCTTGAGAAACTCAAAATTTTCGCAGTTCTGATGCTCGAAACGAATAACTAGAACGGCCTAGGGGAAAAGTACGCATACTGATGTAATCGGGCGTGTTTCTTCTTTCAGATGCAACAGAAATTTTGCGGATTTATCCATCCGTTCGCGAGATATGGCAGTTTCGAGATAAGAAACGCTTGAGAAGCTCAAAATTTTCGCAGTTCTGATGCTCGAAACGAATAACTAGAACGGCCTAGGGGAAACCTACACCTACCTTTGTAATCGGGCGAGTTTCTACTTTCAGATGCAACAGAAATTTTGCGGATTGGTCAATCCGTTCGCGAGATATGGCAGTTTGGAGGTAAGAAACGCTTGAGAAACACAAAATTTTCGCAGTTCTGATGCTCGAAACGAATAACTAGAACGGCCTAGGGGAAAAGTACGCATACCGTTGTAATCGGGCGAGTTTCTATTTTCAGATGCAACAGAAATTTTGCGGATTAGTCAATCCGTTCGCGAGATATGGCAGTTTGGAGGTAAGAAACGCTTGAGAAACTCAAAATTTTCGCAGTTCTGATGCTCGAAATGAATAACTGGAACGGCCTAGGGGAAAACTACACATACCGTTGTAATCGGGCGAGTTTCTACTTTCAGATGCAACAGAAATTTTGCGGATTGATCAATCCGTTCGCGAGATATGGCAGTTTGGAGATAAGAAACGCTTGAGAAACACAAAATTTTCGCAGTTCTGATGCTCGAAACGAGTAACTAGAACGGCCTAGGGGAAAAGTACGCTTACCGTTGTAATCGGGCGAGTTTCTACTTTCACATGCAACAGAAATTTTGCGGATTAGTCAATCCATTCGCGAGATATGGCAGTTTGGAGGTAAGAAACGCCTGAGAAACTCAAAATTTTCGCCGTTCTGATGCTCGAAACGAATAACTAGAACGGCCTAGGGGAAAAGTACGCATACCGTTGTAATCGGGCGAGTTTCTGCTTTCAGATGCAACAGAAATTTTGCGGATTGGTCAATCCGTTCGCGAGATATGGCAGTTTGGAGGTAAGAAACGCTTGAGAAACTCAAAATTTTCGCAGTTCTGATGCTCGAAACGAATAACTAGAACGGCCTAGGGGAAACCTACACCTACCTTTGTAATCGGGCGAGTTTCTACTTTCAGATGCAACAGAAATTTTGCGGATTGGTCAATCCGTTCGCGAGATATGGCAGTTTGGAGGTAAGAAACGCTTGAGAAACACAAAATTTTCGCAGTTCTGATGCTCGAAACGAATAACTAGAACGGCCTAGGGGAAAAGTACGCATACCGTTGTAATCGGGCGAGTTTCTGCTTTCAGATGCAACAGAAATTTTGCGGATTGGTCAATCCGTTCGCGAGATATGGCAGTTTGGAGGTAAGAAACGCTTGAGAAACTCAAAATTTTCGCAGTTCTGATGCTCGAAATGAATAACTGGAACGGCCTAGGGGAAAACTACACATACCGTTGTAATCGGGCAAGTTTCTACTTTCAGATGCAACAGAAATTTTGCGGATTGGTCAATCCGTTCGCGAGATATGGCAGTTTGGAGGTAAGAAACGCTTGAGAAACTCAAAATTTTCGCAGTTCTGATGCTCGAAACGAATAACTAGAACGGCCTAGGGGAAAACTACACCTACCGTTGTAATCGGGCGAGTTTCTACTTTCAGATGCAACAGAAATTTTGCGGATTGATCAATCCGTTCGCGATATATGGCAGTTTGGAGGTAAGAAACGCTTGAGAAACTCAAAATTTTCGCAGTTCTGATGCTCGAAACGAATAACTAGAACGGCCTAGGGGAAAAGTACGCATACTGATGTAATCGGGCGTGTTTCTTCTTTCAGATGCAACAGAAATTTTGCGGATTTATCCATCCGTTCGCGAGATATGGCAGTTTCGAGATAAGAAACGCTTGAGAAGCTCAAAATTTTCGCAGTTCTGATGCTCGAAACGAATAACTAGAACGGCCTAGGGGAAACCTACACCTACCTTTGTAATCGGGCGAGTTTCTACTTTCAGATGCAACAGAAATTTTGCGGATTGGTCAATCCGTTCGCGAGATATGGCAGTTTGGAGGTAAGAAACGCTTGAGAAACACAAAATTTTCGCAGTTCTGATGCTCGAAACGAATAACTAGAACGGCCTAGGGGAAAAGTACGCATACCGTTGTAATCGGGCGAGTTTCTATTTTCAGATGCAACAGAAATTTTGCGGATTGGTCAATCCGTTCGCGAGATATGGCAGTTTGGAGGTAAGAAACGCTTGAGAAACTCAAAATTTTCGCAGTTCTGATGCTCGAAATGAATAACTGGAACGGCCTAGGGGAAAACTACACATACCGTTGTAATCGGGCGAGTTTCTACTTTCAGATGCAACAGAAATTTTGCGGATTGATCAATCCGTTCGCGAGATATGGCAGTTTGGAGATAAGAAACGCTTGAGAAACACAAAATTTTCGCAGTTCTGATGCTCGAAACGAGTAACTAGAACGGCCTAGGGGAAAAGTACGCTTACCGTTGTAATCGGGCGAGTTTCTACTTTCACATGCAACAGAAATTTTGCGGATTAGTCAATCCATTCGCGAGATATGGCAGTTTGGAGGTAAGAAACGCCTGAGAAACTCAAAATTTTCGCCGTTCTGATGCTCGAAACGAATAACTAGAACGGCCTAGGGGAAAAGTACGCATACCGTTGTAATCGGGCGAGTTTCTGCTTTCAGATGCAACAGAAATTTTGCGGATTGGTCAATCCGTTCGCGAGATATGGCAGTTTGGAGGTAAGAAACGCTTGAGAAACTCAAAATTTTCGCAGTTCTGATGCTCGAAACGAATAACTAGAACGGCCTAGGGGAAACCTACACCTACCTTTGTAATCGGGCGAGTTTCTACTTTCAGATGCAACAGAAATTTTGCGGATTGGTCAATCCGTTCGCGAGATATGGCAGTTTGGAGGTAAGAAACGCTTGAGAAACACAAAATTTTCGCAGTTCTGATGCTCGAAACGAATAACTAGAACGGCCTAGGGGAAAAGTACGCATACCGTTGTAATCGGGCGAGTTTCTGCTTTCAGATGCAACAGAAATTTTGCGGATTGGTCAATCCGTTCGCGAGATATGGCAGTTTGGAGGTAAGAAACGCTTGAGAAACTCAAAATTTTCGCAGTTCTGATGCTCGAAATGAATAACTGGAACGGCCTAGGGGAAAACTACACATACCGTTGTAATCGGGCAAGTTTCTACTTTCAGATGCAACAGAAATTTTGCGGATTGGTCAATCCGTTCGCGAGATATGGCAGTTTGGAGGTAAGAAACGCTTGAGAAACTCAAAATTTTCGCAGTTCTGATGCTCGAAACGAATAACTAGAACGGCCTAGGGGAAAACTACACCTACCGTTGTAATCGGGCGAGTTTCTACTTTCAGATGCAACAGAAATTTTGCGGATGGATCAATCCGTTCGCGAGATATGGCAGTTTGGAGATAAGAAACGCTTGAGAAACTCAAAATTTTCGCAGTTCTGATGCTCGAAACGAGTAACGGAAACGGCCTAGGGGAAAACTACACCTACCGTTGTAATCGGGCGAGTTTCTACTTTCAGATGCAACAGAAATTTTGCGGATGGATCAATCCGTTCGCGAGATATGGCAGTTTGGAGATAAGAAACGCTTGAGAAACTCAAAATTTTCGCAGTTCTGATGCTCGAAACGAGTAACGGAAACGGCCTAGGGGAAAAGCACGCATACTGTTGTAATCGGGCGAGTTTCTACTTTCAGATGCAACAGAAATTTTGCGGATTGATCAATCCGTTCGCGAGATATGGCAGTTTGGATATAAGAAACGCTTGAGAAACTCAAAATTTTCTCAGTTCTGATGCTCGAAACGAGTAACTAGAACGGCCTAGGGGAAAAGTACGCCTACCGTTGTAATCGGGCGAGTCTCTACTTTCAGATGCAACAGAAATTTTGCGGATTGGTCAATCCGTTCGCGAGATATGGCAGTTTGGAAATAAGAAACGCTTGAGAAACTCAAAATTTTCGCAGTTCTGATGCTCGAAACGAATAACTGGAACGGCCTAGGGGAAAACTACACATACCGTTGTAATCGGGCGAGTTTCTACATTCAGATGCAACAGAAATTTTGCGGATTGATCAATCCGTTCGCGAGATATGGCAGTTTGGAGATAAGAAACGCTTGAGAAACACAAAATTTTCGCAGTTCTGATGCTCGAAACGAGTAACTAGAACGGCCTAGGGGAAAAGCACGCATAGCGTTGTAATCGGGCGAGTCTCTACTTTCAGATGCAACAGAAATTTTGCGGATTGGTCAATCCGTTCGCGAGATATGGCAGTTTGTAGGTAAGAAACGCTTGAGAAACTCAAAATTTTCGCAGTTCTGATGCTCGAAACGAATAACTAGAACGGCCTAGGGGAAACCTACACCTACCTTTGTAATCGGGCGAGTTTCTACTTTCAGATGCAACAGAAATTTTGCGGATTGATCAATCCGTTCGCGAGATATGGCAGTTTGGACATAAGAAACGCTTGAGAAACACAAAATTTTCGCAGTTCTGATGCTCGAAACGAGTAACTAGAACGGCCTAGGGGAAAAGCACGCATACTGTTGTAATCGGGCGAGTTTCTGCTTTCAGATGCAACAGAAACTTTGCGGATTGGTCAATCCGTTCGCGAGATATGGCAGTTTGGAGGTAAGAAACGCTTGAGAAACTCAAAATTTTCGCAGTTCTGATGCTCGAAATGAATAACTGGAACGGCCTAGGGGAAAACTACACATACCGTTGTAATCGGGCAAGTTTCTACTTTCAGATGCAACAGAAATTTTGCGGATTGGTCAATTCGTTCGCGAGATATGGCAGTTTGGAGGTAAGAAACGCTTGAGAAACTCCAAATTTTCGCAGTTCTGATGCTCGAAATGAATAACTGGAACGGCCTAGGGGAAAACTACACATACCGTTGTAATCGGGCGAGTTTCTACTTTCAGATGCAAAAGAAATTTTGCGGATTGATCAATCCGTTCGCGATATATGGCAGTTTGGAGGTAAGAAACGCTTGAGAAACTCAAAATTTTCGCAGTTCTGATGCTCGAAACGAATAACTAGAACGGCCTAGGGGAAAAGTACGCATACTGATGTAATCGGGCGTGTTTCTACTTTCAGATGCAACAGAAATTTTGCGGATTTATCCATCCGTTCGCGAGATATGGCAGTTTCGAGATAAGAAACGCTTGAGAAGCTCAAAATTTTCGCAGTTCTGATGCTCGAAACGAATAACTAGAACGGCCTAGGGGAAACCTACACCTACCTTTGTAATCGGGCGAGTTTCTACTTTCAGATGCAATAGAAATTTTGCGGATTGGTCAATCCGTTCGCGAGATATGGCAGTTTGGAGGTAAGAAACGCTTGAGAAACACAAAATTTTCGCAGTTCTGATGCTCGAAACGAATAACTAGAACGGCCTAGGGGAAAAGTACGCATACCGTTGTAATCGGGCGAGTTTCTATTTTCAGATGCAACAGAAATTTTGCGGATTGGTCAATCCGTTCGCGAGATATGGCAGTTTGGAGGTAAGAAACGCTTGAGAAACTCAAAATTTTCGCAGTTCTGATGCTCGAAATGAATAACTGGAACGGCCTAGGGGAAAACTACACATACCGTTGTAATCGGGCGAGTTTCTACTTTCAGATGCAACAGAAATTTTGCGGATTGATCAATCCGTTCGCGAGATATGGCAGTTTGGAGATAAGAAACGCTTGAGATACACAAAATTTTCGCAGTTCTGATGCTCGAAACGAGTAACTAGAACGGCCTAGGGGAAAAGTACGCTCACCGTTGTAATCGGGCGAGTTTCTACTTTCAGATGCAACAGAAATTTTGCGGATTAGTCAATCCATTCGCGAGATATGGCAGTTTGGAGGTAAGAAACGCTTGAGAAACTCAAAATTTTCGCCGTTCTGATGCTCGAAACGAATAACTAGAACGGCCTAGGGGAAAAGTACGCATACCGTTGTAATCGGGCGAGTTTCTGCTTTCAGATGCAACAGAAATTTTGCGGATTGGTCAATCCGTTCGCGAGATATGGCAGTTTGGAGGTAAGAAACGCTTGAGAAACTCAAAATTTTCGCAGTTCTGATGCTCGAAACGAATAACTAGAACGGCCTAGGGGAAACCTACACCTACCTTTGTAATCGGGCGAGTTTCTCCTTTCAGATGCAACAGAAATTTTGCGGATTGGTCAATCCGTTCGCGAGATATGGCAGTTTGGAGATAAGAAACGCTTGAGAAACTCAAAATTTTCGCAGTTCTGATGCTCGAAACGAATAACTAGAACGGCCTAGGGGAAAAGTACGCATACCGTTGTAATCGGGCGAGTTTCTATTTTCAGATGCAACAGAAATTTTGCGGATTGATCAATCCGTTCGCGAGATATGGCAGTTTGGAGATAAGAAACGCTTGAGAAACACAAAATTTTCGCAGTTCTGATGCCCGAAACGAGTAACTAGAACGGCCTAGGGGAAAAGTACGCTCACCGTTGTAATCGGGCGAGTTTCTACTTTCAGATGCAACAGAAATTTTGCGGATTAGTCAATCCATTCGCGAGATATGGCAGTTTGGAGGTAAGAAACGCTTGAGAAACTCAAAATTTTCGCCGTTCTGATGCTCGAAACGAATAACTAGAACGGCCTAGGGGAAAAGTACGCATACCGTTGTAATCGGGCGAGTTTCTGCTTTCAGATGCAACAGAAATTTTGCGGATTGGTCAATCCGTTCGCGAGATATGGCAGTTTGGAGGTAAGAAACGCTTGAGAAACTCAAAATTTTCGCAGTTCTGATGCTCGAAACGAATAACTAGAACGGCCTAGGGGAAACCTACACCTACCTTTGTAATCGGGCGAGTTTCTCCTTTCAGATGCAACAGAAATTTTGCGGATTGGTCAATCCGTTCGCGAGATATGGCAGTTTGGAGATAAGAAACGCTTGAGAAACTCAAAATTTTCGCAGTTCTGATGCTCGAAACGAGTAACGGAAACGGCCTAGGGGAAAAGCACGCATACTGTTGTAATCGGGCGAGTTTCTACTTTCAGATGCAACAGAAATTTTGCGGATTGATCAATCCGTTCGCGAGATATGGCAGTTTGGATATAAGAAACGCTTGAGAAACTCAAAATTTTCTCAGTTCTGATGCTCGAAACGAGTAACTAGAACGGCCTAGGGGAAAAGTACGCATACCGTTGTAATCGGGCGAGTCTCTACTTTCAGATGCAACAGAAATTTTGCGGATTTGTCTATCCGTTCGCGAGATATGGCAGTTTGTAGGTAAGAAACGCTTGAGAAACTCAAAATTTTCGCAGTTCTGATGCTCGAAACGAATAACTGGAACGGCCTAGGGGAAAACTACACATACCGTTGTAATCGGGCGAGTTTCTACATTCAGATGCAACAGAAACTTTGCGGATTGATCAATCCGTTCGCGAGATATGGCAGTTTGGACATAAGAAACGCTTGAGAAACACAAAATTTTCGCAGTTCTGATGCTCGAAACGAGTAACTAGAACGGCCTAGGGGAAAAGCACGCATACTTTTGTAATCGGGCGAGTTTCTGCTTTCAGATGCAACAGAAATTTTGCGGATTGGTCAATCCGTTCGCGAGATATGGCAGTTTGGAGGTAAGAAACGCTTGAGAAACTCAAAATTTTCGCAGTTCTGATGCTCGAAACGAATAACTAGAACGGCCTAGGGGAAACCTACACCTACCTTTGTAATCGGGCGAGTTTCTCCTTTCAGATGCAACAGAAATTTTGCGGATTGGTCAATCCGTTCGCGAGATATGGCAGTTTGGAGATAAGAAACGCTTGAGAAACTCAAAATTTTCGCAGTTCTGATGCTCGAAACGAGTAACGGAAACGGCCTAGGGGAAAAGCACGCATACTGTTGTAATCGGGCGAGTTTCTACTTTCAGATGCAACAGAAATTTTGCGGATTGATCAATCCGTTCGCGATATATGGCAGTTTGGAGGTAAGAAACGCTTGAGAAACTCAAAATTTTCGCAGTTCTGATGCTCGAAACGAATAACTAGAACGGCCTAGGGGAAAAGTACGCATACTGATGTAATCGGGCGTGTTTCTACTTTCAGATGCAACAGAAATTTTGCGGATTTATCCATCCGTTCGCGAGATATGGCAGTTTCGAGATAAGAAACGCTTGAGAAGCTCAAAATTTTCGCAGTTCTGATGCTCGAAACGAATAACTAGAACGGCCTAGGGGAAACCTACACCTACCTTTGTAATCGGGCGAGTTTCTACTTTCAGATGCAATAGAAATTTTGCGGATTGGTCAATCCGTTCGCGAGATATGGCAGTTTGCAGGTAAGAAACGCTTGAGAAACACAAAATTTTCGCAGTTCTGATGCTCGAAACGAATAACTAGAACGGCCTAGGGGAAAAGTACGCATACCGTTGTAATCGGGCGAGTTTCTATTTTCAGATGCAACAGAAATTTTGCGGATTGGTCAATCCGTTCGCGAGATATGGCAGTTTGGAGGTAAGAAACGCTTGAGAAACTCAAAATTTTCGCAGTTCTGATGCTCGAAATGAATAACTGGAACGGCCTAGGGGAAAACTACACATACCGTTGTAATCGGGCGAGTTTCTACTTTCAGATGCAACAGAAATTTTGCGGATTGATCAATCCGTTCGCGAGATATGGCAGTTTGGAGATAAGAAACGCTTGAGAAACACAAAATTTTCGCAGTTCTGATGCTCGAAACGAGTAACTAGAACGGCCTAGGGGAAAAGTACGCTCACCGTTGTAATCGGGCGAGTTTCTACTTTCAGATGCAACAGAAATTTTGCGGATTAGTCAATCCATTCGCGAGATATGGCAGTTTGGAGGTAAGAAACGCTTGAGAAACTCAAAATTTTCGCCGTTCTGATGCTCGAAACGAATAACTAGAACGGCCTAGGGGAAAAGTACGCATACCGTTGTAATCGGGCGAGTTTCTGCTTTCAGATGCAACAGAAATTTTGCGGATTGGTCAATCCGTTCGCGAGATATGGCAGTTTGGAGGTAAGAAACGCTTGAGAAACTCAAAATTTTCGCAGTTCTGATGCTCGAAACGAATAACTAGAACGGCCTAGGGGAAACCTACACCTACCTTTGTAATCGGGCGAGTTTCTCCTTTCAGATGCAACAGAAATTTTGCGGATTGGTCAATCCGTTCGCGAGATATGGCAGTTTGGAGATAAGAAACGCTTGAGAAACTCAAAATTTTCGCAGTTCTGATGCTCGAAACGAGTAACGGAAACGGCCTAGGGGAAAAGCACGCATACTGTTGTAATCGGGCGAGTTTCTACTTTCAGATGCAACAGAAATTTTGCGGATTGATCAATCCGTTCGCGATATATGGCAGTTTGGAGGTAAGAAACGCTTGAGAAACTCAAAATTTTCGCAGTTCTGATGCTCGAAACGAATAACTAGAACGGCCTAGGGGAAAAGTACGCATACTGATGTAATCGGGCGTGTTTCTACTTTCAGATGCAACAGAAATTTTGCGGATTTATCCATCCGTTCGCGAGATATGGCAGTTTCGAGATAAGAAACGCTTGAGAAGCTCAAAATTTTCGCAGTTCTGATGCTCGAAACGAATAACTAGAACGGCCTAGGGGAAACCTACACCTACCTTTGTAATCGGGCGAGTTTCTACTTTCAGATGCAATAGAAATTTTGCGGATTGGTCAATCCGTTCGCGAGATATGGCAGTTTGGAGGTAAGAAACGCTTGAGAAACACAAAATTTTCGCAGTTCTGATGCTCGAAACGAATAACTAGAACGGCCTAGGGGAAAAGTACGCATACCGTTGTAATCGGGCGAGTTTCTATTTTCAGATGCAACAGAAATTTTGCGGATTGGTCAATCCGTTCGCGAGATATGGCAGTTTGGAGGTAAGAAACGCTTGAGAAACTCAAAATTTTCGCAGTTCTGATGCTCGAAATGAATAACTGGAACGGCCTAGGGGAAAACTACACATACCGTTGTAATCGGGCGAGTTTCTACTTTCAGATGCAACAGAAATTTTGCGGATTGATCAATCCGTTCGCGAGATATGGCAGTTTGGAGATAAGAAACGCTTGAGAAACACAAAATTTTCGCAGTTCTGATGCCCGAAACGAGTAACTAGAACGGCCTAGGGGAAAAGTACGCTCACCGTTGTAATCGGGCGAGTTTCTACTTTCAGATGCAACAGAAATTTTGCGGATTAGTCAATCCATTCGCGAGATATGGCAGTTTGGAGGTAAGAAACGCTTGAGAAACTCAAAATTTTCGCCGTTCTGATGCTCGAAACGAATAACTAGAACGGCCTAGGGGAAAAGTACGCATACCGTTGTAATCGGGCGAGTTTCTGCTTTCAGATGCAACAGAAATTTTGCGGATTGGTCAATCCGTTCGCGAGATATGGCAGTTTGGAGGTAAGAAACGCTTGAGAAACTCAAAATTTTCGCAGTTCTGATGCTCGAAACGAATAACTAGAACGGCCTAGGGGAAACCTACACCTACCTTTGTAATCGGGCGAGTTTCTCCTTTCAGATGCAACAGAAATTTTGCGGATTGGTCAATCCGTTCGCGAGATATGGCAGTTTGGAGATAAGAAACGCTTGAGAAACTCAAAATTTTCGCAGTTCTGATGCTCGAAACGAGTAACGGAAACGGCCTAGGGGAAAAGCACGCATACTGTTGTAATCGGGCGAGTTTCTACTTTCAGATGCAACAGAAATTTTGCGGATTGATCAATCCGTTCGCGAGATATGGCAGTTTGGATATAAGAAACGCTTGAGAAACTCAAAATTTTCTCAGTTCTGATGCTCGAAACGAGTAACTAGAACGGCCTAGGGGAAAAGTACGCATACCGTTGTAATCGGGCGAGTCTCTACTTTCAGATGCAACAGAAATTTTGCGGATTTGTCTATCCGTTCGCGAGATATGGCAGTTTGTAGGTAAGAAACGCTTGAGAAACTCAAAATTTTCGCAGTTCTGATGCTCGAAACGAATAACTGGAACGGCCTAGGGGAAAACTACACATACCGTTGTAATCGGGCGAGTTTCTACATTCAGATGCAACAGAAACTTTGCGGATTGATCAATCCGTTCGCGAGATATGGCAGTTTGGACATAAGAAACGCTTGAGAAACACAAAATTTTCGCAGTTCTGATGCTCGAAACGAGTAACTAGAACGGCCTAGGGGAAAAGCACGCATACTTTTGTAATCGGGCGAGTTTCTGCTTTCAGATGCAACAGAAATTTTGCGGATTGGTCAATCCGTTCGCGAGATATGGCAGTTTGGAGGTAAGAAACGCTTGAGAAACTCCAAATTTTCGCAGTTCTGATGCTCGAAATGAATAACTGGAACGGCCTAGGGGAAAACTACACATACCGTTGTAATCGGGCGAGTTTCTACTTTCAGATGCAACAGAAATTTTGCGGATTGATCAATCCGTTCGCGATATATGGCAGTTTGGAGGTAAGAAACGCTTGAGAAACTCAAAATTTTCGCAGTTCTGATGCTCGAAACGAATAACTAGAACGGCCTAGGGGAAAAGTACGCATACTGATGTAATCGGGCGTGTTTCTACTTTCAGATGCAACAGAAATTTTGCGGATTTATCCATCCGTTCGCGAGATATGGCAGTTTCGAGATAAGAAACGCTTGAGAAGCTCAAAATTTTCGCAGTTCTGATGCTCGAAACGAATAACTAGAACGGCCTAGGGGAAACCTACACCTACCTTTGTAATCGGGCGAGTTTCTACTTTCAGATGCAACAGAAATTTTGCGGATTGGTCAATCCGTTCGCGAGATATGGCAGTTTGGAGGTAAGAAACGCTTGAGAAACACAAAATTTTCGCAGTTCTGATGCTCGAAACGAATAACTAGAACGGCCTAGGGGAAAAGTACGCATACCGTTGTAATCGGGCGAGTTTCTATTTTCAGATGCAACAGAAATTTTGCGGATTGGTCAATCCGTTCGCGAGATATGGCAGTTTGGAGGTAAGAAACGCTTGAGAAACTCAAAATTTTCGCAGTTCTGATGCTCGAAATGAATAACTGGAACGGCCTAGGGGAAAACTACACATACCGTTGTAATCGGGCGAGTTTCTACTTTCAGATGCAACAGAAATTTTGCGGATTGATCAATCCGTTCGCGAGATATGGCAGTTTGGATATAAGAAACGCTTGAGAAACACAAAATTTTCGCAGTTCTGATGCTCGAAACGAGTAACTAGAACGGCCTAGGGGAAAAGTACGCTTACCGTTGTAATCGGGCGTGTTTCTACTTTCAGATGCAACAGAAATTTTGCGGATTAGTCAATCCATTCGCGAGATATGGCAGTTTGGAGGTAAGAAACGCTTGAGAAACTCAAAATTTTCGCCGTTCTGATGCTCGAAACGAATAACTAGAACGGCCTAGGGGAAAAGTACGCATACCGTTGTAATCGGGCGAGTTTCTGCTTTCAGATGCAACAGAACTTTTGCGGATTGGTCAATCCGTTCGCGAGATATGGCAGTTTGGAGGTAAGAAACGCTTGAGAAACTCAAAATTTTCGCAGTTCTGATGCTCGAAACGAATAACTAGAACGGCCTAGGGGAAACCTACACCTACCTTTGTAATCGGGCGAGTTTCTACTTTCAGATGCAACAGAAATTTTGCGGATTGGTCAATCCGTTCGCGAGATATGGCAGTTTGGAGATAAGAAACGCTTGAGAAACTCAAAATTTTCGCAGTTCTGATGCTCGAAACGAGTAACGGAAACGGCCTAGGGGAAAAGCACGCATACTGTTGTAATCGGGCGAGTTTCTACTTTCAGATGCAACAGAAATTTTGCGGATTGATCAATCCGTTCGCGAGATATGGCAGTTTGGATATAAGAAACGCTTGAGAAACTCAAAATTTTCTCAGTTCTGATGCTCGAAACGAGTAACTAGAACGGCCTAGGGGAAAAGTACGCATACCGTTGTAATCGGGCGAGTCTCTACTTTCAGATGCAACAGAAATTTTGCGGATTGGTCTATCCGTTCGCGAGATATGGCAGTTTGTAGGTAAGAAACGCTTGAGAAACTCAAAATTTTCGCAGTTCTGATGCTCGAAACGAATAACTGGAACGGCCTAGGGGAAAACTACACATACCGTTGTAATCGGGCGAGTTTCTACATTCAGATGCAACAGAAATTTTGCGGATTGATCAATCCGTTCGCGAGATATGGCAGTTTGGACATAAGAAACGCTTGAGAAACACAAAATTTTCGCAGTTCTGATGCTCGAAACGAGTAACTAGAACGGCCTAGGGGAAAAGCACGCATACTTTTGTAATCGGGCGAGTTTCTGCTTTCAGATGCAACAGAAATTTTGCGGATTGGTCAATCCGTTCGCGAGATATGGCAGTTTGGAGGTAAGAAACGCTTGAGAAACTCCAAATTTTCGCAGTTCTGATGCTCGAAATGAATAACTGGAACGGCCTAGGGGAAAACTACACATACCGTTGTAATCGGGCGAGTTTCTACTTTCAGATGCAACAGAAATTTTGCGGATTGATCAATCCGTTCGCGATATATGGCAGTTTGGAGGTAAGAAACGCTTGAGAAACTCAAAATTTTCGCAGTTCTGATGCTCGAAACGAATAACTAGAACGGCCTAGGGGAAAAGTACGCATACTGATGTAATCGGGCGTGTTTCTACTTTCAGATGCAACAGAAATTTTGCGGATTTATCCATCCGTTCGCGAGATATGGCAGTTTCGAGATAAGAAACGCTTGAGAAGCTCAAAATTTTCGCAGTTCTGATGCTCGAAACGAATAACTAGAACGGCCTAGGGGAAACCTACACCTACCTTTGTAATCGGGCGAGTTTCTACTTTCAGATGCAACAGAAATTTTGCGGATTGGTCAATCCGTTCGCGAGATATGGCAGTTTGGAGGTAAGAAACGCTTGAGAAACACAAAATTTTCGCAGTTCTGATGCTCGAAACGAATAACTAGAACGGCCTAGGGGAAAAGTACGCATACCGTTGTAATCGGGCGAGTTTCTATTTTCAGATGCAACAGAAATTTTGCGGATTGGTCAATCCGTTCGCGAGATATGGCAGTTTGGAGGTAAGAAACGCTTGAGAAACACAAAATTTTCGCAGTTCTGATGCTCGAAATGAATAACTGGAACGGCCTAGGGGAAAACTACACATACCGTTGTAATCGGGCGAGTTTCTACTTTCAGATGCAACAGAAATTTTGCGGATTGATCAATCCGTTCGCGAGATATGGCAGTTTGGAGATAAGAAACGCTTGAGAAACACAAAATTTTCGCAGTTCTGATGCTCGAAACGAGTAACTAGAACGGCCTAGGGGAAAAGTACGCTTACCGTTGTAATCGGGCGAGTTTCTACTTTCAGATGCAACAGAAATTTTGCGGATTAGTCAATCCATTCGCGAGATATGGCAGTTTGGAGGTAAGAAACGCTTGAGAAACTCAAAATTTTCGCCGTTCTGATGCTCGAAACGAATAACTAGAACGGCCTAGGGGAAAAGTACGCATACCGTTGTAATCGGGCGAGTTTCTGCTTTCAGATGCAACAGAAATTTTGCGGATTGGTCAATCCGTTCGCGAGATATGGCAGTTTGGAGGTAAGAAACGCTTGAGAAACTCAAAATTTTCGCAGTTCTGATGCTCGAAACGAATAACTAGAACGGCCTAGGGGAAAACTACACCTACCGTTGTAATCGGGCGAGTTTCTACTTTCAGATGCAACAGAAATCTTGCGGATTGGTCAATCCGTTCGCGAGATATGGCAGTTTGGAGGTAAGAAACGCTTGAGAAACACAAAATTTTCGCAGTTCTGATGCTCGAAACGAATAACTAGAACGGCCTAGGGGAAAAGTACGCATACCGTTGTAATCGGGCGAGTTTCTATTTTCAGATGCAACAGAAATTTTGCGGATTGGTCAATCCGTTCGCGAGATATGGCAGTTTGGAGGTAAGAAACGCTTGAGAAACCCAAAATTTTCGCAGTTCTGATGCTCGAAATGAATAACTGGAACGGCCTAGGGGAAAACTACACATACCGTTGTAATCGGGCAAGTTTCTACTTTCAGATGCAACAGAAATTTTGCGAATTGGTCAATCCGTTCGCGAGATATGGCAGTTTGGAGGTAAGAAACGCATGAGAAACTCAAAATTTTCGCAGTTCTGATGCTCGAAACGAATAACTAGAACGGCCTAGGGGAAAACTACACCTACCGTTGTAATCGGGCGAGTTTCTACTTTCAGATGCAACAGAAATTTTGCGGATGGATCAATCCGTTCGCGAGATATGGCAGTTTGGAGATAAGAAACGCTTGGGAAACTCAAAATTTTCGCAGTTCTGATGCTCGAAACGAGTAACTGAAACGGCCTAGGGGAAAAACACGCATACTGTTGTAATCGGGCGAGTTTCTACTTTCAGATGCAACAGAAATTTTGCGGATTTGTCAATCCGTTCGCGAGATATGGCAGTTTGGAGGTAAGAAACGCTTGAGAAACTCAAAATTTTCGCAGTTCTGATGCTCGAAATGAATAACTGGAACGGCCTAGGGGAAAACTACACATACCGTTGTGATCGGGCAAGTCTCTACTTTCAGATGCAACAGAAATTTTGCGGATTGGTCAATCCGTTCGCGAGATATGGCAGTTTGGAGGTAAGAAACGCTTGAGAAACACAAAATTTTCGCAGTTCTGATGCTCGAAACGAATAACTAGAACGGCCTAGGGGAAAAGTACGCATACCGTTGTAATCGGGCGAGTTTCTGCTTTCAGATGCAACAGAAATTTTGCGGATTGGTCAATCCGTTCGCGAGATATGGCAGTTTGGAGGTAAGGAACGCTTGAGAAACTCAAAATTTTCGCAGTTCTGATGCTCGAAATGAATAACTGGAACGGCCTAGGGGAAAACTACACATACCGTTGTAATCGGGCAAGTTTCTACTTTCAGATGCAACAGAAATTTTGCGGATTGGTCAATCGGTTCGCGAGATATGGCAGTTTGGAGGTAAGAAACGCTTGAGAAACTCAAAATTTTCGCAGTTCTGATGCTCGAAACGAATAACTAGAACGGCCTAGGGGAAAACTACACCTACCGTTGTAATCGGGCGAGTTTCTACTTTCAGATGCAACAGAAATTTTACGGATGGATCAATCCGTTCGCGAGATATGGCAGTTTGGAGATAAGAAACGCTTGAGAAACTCAAAATTTTCGCAGTTCTGATGCTCGAAACGAGTAACGGAAACGGCCTAGGGGAAAAGCACGCATACTGTTGTAATCGGGCGAGTTTCTACTTTCAGATGCAACAGAAATTTTGCGGATTGATCAATCCGTTCGCGAGATATGGCAGTTTGGATATAAGAAACGCTTGAGAAACTCAAAATTTTCTCAGTTCTGATGCTCGAAACGAGTAACTAGAACGGCCTAGGGGAAAAGTACGCATACCGTTGTAATCGGGCGAGTTTCTGCTTTCAGATGCAACAGAAATTTTGCGGATTGGTCAATCTGTTCGCGAGATATGGCAGTTTGGAGGTAAGAAACGCTTGAGAAACTCAAAATTTTCGCAGTTCTGATGCTCGAAACGAATAACTAGAACGGCCTAGGGGAAACCTACACCTACCTTTGTAATCGGGCGAGTTTCTACTTTCAGATGCAACAGAAATTTTGCGGATTGGTCAATCCGTTCGCGAGATATGGCAGTTTGGAGGTAAGAAACGCTTGAGAAACTCAAAATTTTCGCAGTTCTGATGCTCGAAATGAATAACTGGAACGGCCTAGGGGAAAACTACACATACCGTTGTAATCGGGCAAGTTTCTACTTTCAGATGCAACAGAAATTTTGCGGATTGGTCAATCCGTTCGCGAGATATGGCAGTTTGGAGGTAAGAAACGCTTGAGAAACTCAAAATTTTCGCAGTTCTGATGCTCGAAACGAATAACTAGAACGGCCTAGGGGAAAACTACACCTACCGTTGTAATCGGGCGAGTTTCTACTTTCAGATGCAACAGAAATTTTGCGGATGGATCAATCCGTTCGCGAGATATTGCAGTTTGGAGGTAAGAAACGCTTGAGAAACTCAAAATTTTCGCAGTTCTGATGCTCGAAACGAATAACTAGAACGGCCTAGGGGAAAACTACACCTACCGTTGTAATCGGGCGAGTTTCTACTTTCAGATGCAACAGAAATTTTGCGGATGGATCAATCCGTTCGCGAGATATGGCAGTTTGGAGATAAGAAACGCTTGAGAAACTCAAAATTTTCGCAGTTCTGATGCTCGAAACGAGTAACTGAAACGGCCTAGGGGAAAAGCACCCATACTGTTGTAATCGGGCGAGTTTCTACTTTCAGATGCAACAGAAATTTTGCGGATTGGTCAATCCGTTCGCGAGATATGGCAGTTTGGAGGTAAGAAACGCTTGAGAAACTCAAAATTTTCGCAGTTCTGATGCTCGAAATGAATAACTGGAACGGCCTAGTGGAAAACTACACATACCGTTGTAATCGGGCAAGTTTCTACTTTCAGATGCAACAGAAATTTTGCGGATTGGTCAATCCATTCGCGAGATATGGCAGTTTGGAGGTAAGAAACGCTTGAGAAACTCAAAATTTTCGCAGTTCTGATGCTCGAAATGAATAACTGGAACGGCCTAGGGGAAAACTACACATACCGTTGTAATCGGGCAAGTTTCTACTTTCAGATGCAACAGAAATTTTGCGGATTGGTCAATCCGTTCGCGAGATATGGCAGTTTGGAGGTAAGAAACGCTTGAGAAACTCAAAATTTTCGCAGTTCTGATGCTCGAAACGAATAACTAGAACGGCCTAGGGGAAAACTACACCTACCGTTGTAATCGGGCGAGTTTCTACTTTCAGATGCAACAGAAATTTTACGGATGGATCAATCCGTTCGCGAGATATGGCAGTTTGGAGATAAGAAACGCTTGAGAAACTCAAAATTTTCGCAGTTCTGATGCTCGAAACGAGTAACGGAAACGGCCTAGGGGAAAAGCACGCATACTGTTGTAATCGGGCGAGTTTCTACTTTCAGATGCAACAGAAATTTTGCGGATTGATCAATCCGTTCGCGAGATATGGCAGTTTGGATATAAGAAACGCTTGAGAAACTCAAAATTTTCTCAGTTCTGATGCTCGAAACGAGTAACTAGAACGGCCTAGGGGAAAAGTACGAATACCGTTGTAATCGGGCGAGTCTCTACTTTCAGATGCAACAGAAATTTTGCGGATTGGTCTATCCGTTCGCGAGATATGGCAGTTTGTAGGTAAGAAACAATTGAGAAACTCAAAATTTTCGCAGTTCTGGTGCTCGAAACGAATAACTGGAACGGCCTAGGGGAAAACTACACATACCGTTGTAATCGGGCGAGTTTCTACATTCAGATGCAACAGAAATTTTGCGGATTGATCAATCCGTTCGCGAGATATGGCAGTTTGGAGATAAGAAACGCTTGAGAAACACAAAATTTTCGCAGTTCTGATGCTCGAAACGAGTAACTAGAACGGCCTAGGGGAAAAGCACGCATACTGTTGTAATCGGGCGAGTTTCTGCTTTCAGATGCAACAGAAATTTTGCGGATTGGTCAATCCGTTCGCGAGATATTGCAGTTTGGAGGTAAGAAACGCTTGAGAAACTCAAAATTTTCGCAGTTCTGATGCTCGAAACGAATAACTAGAACGGCCTAGGGGAAAACTACACCTACCGTTGTAATCGGGCGAGTTTCTACTTTCAGATGCAACAGAAATCTTGCGGATTGGTCAATCCGTTCGCGAGATATGGCAGTTTGGAGGTAAGAAACGCTTGAGAAACACAAAATTTTCGCAGTTCTGATGCTCGAAACGAATAACTAGAACGGCCTAGGGGAAAAGTACGCATACCGTTGTAATCGGGCGAGTTTCTATTTTCAGATGCAACAGAAATTTTGCGGATTGGTCAATCCGTTCGCGAGATATGGCAGTTTGGATGTAAGAAACGCTTGAGAAACCCCAAATTTTCGCAGTTCTGATGCTCGAAATGAATAACTGGAACGGCCTAGGGGAAAACTACACATACCGTTGTAATCGGGCAAGTTTCTACTTTCAGATGCAACAGAAATTTTGCGAATTGGTCAATCCGTTCGCGAGATATGGCAGTTTGGAGGTAAGAAACGCTTGAGAAACTCAAAATTTTCGCAGTTCTGATGCTCGAAACGAATAACTAGAACAGCCTAGGGGAAAACTACACCTACCGTTGTAATCGGGCGAGTTTCTACTTTCAGATGCAACAGAAATTTTGCGGATGGATCAATCCGTTCGCGAGATATGGCAGTTTGGAGATAAGAAACGCTTGAGAAACTCAAAATTTTCGCAGTTCTGATGCTCGAAACGAGTAACTGAAACGGCCTAGGGGAAAAGCACGCATACTGTTGTAATCGGGCGAGTTTCTACTTTCAGATGCAACAGAAATTTTGCGGATTTGTCAATCCGTTCGCGAGATTTGGCAGTTTGGAGGTAAGAAACGCTTGAGAAACTCAAAATTTTCGCAGTTCTGATGCTCGAAATGAATAACTGGAACTGCCTAGGGGAAAACTACACATACCGTTGTGATCGGGCAAGTTTCTAATTTCAGATGCAACAGAAATTTTGCGGATTGGTCAATCCGTTCGCGAGATATGGCAGTTTGGAGGTAAGAAACGCTTGAGAAACTCAAAATTTTGGCAGTTCTGATGCTCGAAACGAATAACTAGAACGGCCTAGGGGAAAACTACACCTACCGTTGTAATCGGGCGAGTTTCTACTTTCAGATGCAACAGAAATTTTGCGGATGGATCAATCCGTTCGCGAGATATGGCAGTTTGGAGATAAGAAACGCTTGAGAAACTCAAAATTTTCGCAGTTCTGATGCTCGAAACGAGTAACTGAAACGGCCTAGGGGAAAAGCACGCATACTGTTGTAATCGGGCGAGTTTCTACTTTCAGATGCAACAGAAATTTTGCGGATTGATCAATCCGTTCGCGAGATATGGCAGTTTGTAGGTAAGAAACGCTTGAGAAACTCAAAATTTTCGCAGTTCTGATGCTCGAAACGAATAACTGGAACGGCCTAGGGGAAAACTACACATACCGTTGTAATCGGGCGAGTTTCTACATTCAGATGCAACAGAAATTTTGCGGATTGATCAATCCGTTCGCGAGATATGGCAGTTTGGAGATAAGAAACGCTTGAGAAACACAAAATTTTCGCAGTTCTGATGCTCGAAACGAGTAACTAGAGCGGCCTAGGGGAAAAGCACGCATACTGTTGTAATCGGGCGAGTTTCTGCTTTCAGATGCAACAGAAATTTTGCGGATTGGTCAATCCGTTCGCGAGATATGGCAGTTTGGAGGTAAGAAACGCTTGAGAAACTCAAAATTTTCGCAGTTCTGATGCTCGAAACGAATAACTAGAGCGGCCTAGGGGAAAAGCACGCATACTGTTGTAATCGGGCGAGTTTCTGCTTTCAGATGCAACAGAAATTTTGCGGATTGGTCAATCCGTTCGCGAGATATGGCAGTTTGGAGGTAAGAAACGCTTGAGAAACTCAAAATTTTCGCAGTTCTGATGCTCGAAACGAATAACTAGAACGGCCTAGGGGAAAACTACACCTACCGTTGTAATCGGGCGAGTTTCTACTTTCAGATGCAACAGAAATTTTGCGGATTGATCAATCCGTTCGCGAGATATGGCAGTTTGGAGATAAGAAACGCTTGAGAAGCTCAAAATTTTCGCAGTTCTGATGCTCGAAACGAGTAACTAGAACGGCCTAGGGGAAAAGTACGCATACCGTTGTAATCGGGCGAGTTTCTATTTTCAGATGCAACAGAAATTTTGCGGATTGGTCAATCCGTTCGCGAGATATGGCAGTTTGGAGGTAAGAAACGCTTGAGAAACTCAAAATTTTCGCAGTTCTGATGCTCGAAATGAATAACTAGAACGGCCTAGGGGAAAACTACACCTACCGTTGTAATCGGGCGAGTTTCTACTTTCAGATGCAACAGAAATTTTGCGGATGGATCAATCCGTTCGCGAGATATGGCAGTTTGGAGATAAGAAACGCTTGAGAAACTCAAAATTTTCGCAGTTCTGATGCTCGAAACGAGTAACGGAAACGGCCTAGGGGAAAAGCACGCATACTGTTGTAATCGGGCGAGTTTCTACTTTCAGATGCAACAGAAATTTTGCGGATTGATCAATCCGTTCGCGAGATATGGCAGTTTGGATATAAGAAACGCTTGAGAAACTCAAAATTTTCTCAGTTCTGATGCCCGAAACGAGTAACTAGAACGGCCTAGGGGAAAAGTACGCCTACCGTTGTAATCGGGCGAGTCTCTACTTTCAGATGCAACAGAAATTTTGCGGATTGGTCAATCCGTTCGCGAGATATGGCAGTTTGTAGGTAAGAAACGCTTGAGAAACTCAAAATTTTCGCAGTTCTGATGCTCGAAACGAATAACTGGAACGGCCTAGGGGAAAACTACACATACCGTTGTAATCGGGCGAGTTTCTACATTCAGATGCAACAGAAATTTTGCGGATTGATCAATCCGTTCGCGAGATATGGCAGTTTGGAGATAAGAAACGCTTGAGAAACACAAAATTTTCGCAGTTCTGATGCTCGAAACGAGTAACTAGAACGGCCTAGGGGAAAAGCACGCATACTGTTGTAATCGGGCGAGTTTCTGCTTTCAGATGCAACAGAAATTTTGCGGATTGATCAATCCGTTCGCGAGATATGGCAGTTTGGAGGTAAGAAACGCTTGAGAAACTCAATATTTTCGCAGTTCTGATGCTCGAAACGAATAACTAGAACGGCCTAGGGGAAAACTACACCTACCGTTGTAATCGGGCGAGTTTCTACTTTCAGATGCAACAGAAATTTTGCGGATTGATCAATCCGTTCGCGAGATATGGCAGTTTGGAGATAAGAAACGCTTGAGAAACTCAAAATTTTCGCAGTTCTGATGCTCGAAACGAGTAACTAGAACGGCCTAGGGGAAAAGTACGCATAGCGTTGTAATCGGGCGAGTTTCTACTTTCAGATGCAACAGAAATTTTGCGGATTGGTCAATCCGTTCGCGAGATATGGCAGTTTGGAGGTAAGAAACGCTTGAGAAACTCAAAATTTTCGCAGTTCTGATGCTCGAAACGAATAACTAGAACGGCCTAGGGGAAAAGTACGCATACTGATGTAAACGGGCGTGTTTCTACTTTCAGATGCAACAGAAATTTTGCGGATTTATCCATCCGTTCGCGAGATATGGCAGTTTGGAGATAAGAAACGCTTGAGAAACTCAAAATTTTCGCAGTTCTGATGCTCGAAACGAATAACTAGAACGGCCTAGGGGAAACCTACACCTACCTTTGTAATCGGGCGAGTTTCTACTTTCAGATGCAACAGAAATTTTGCGGATTGATCAATCCGTTCGCGAGATATGGCAGTTAGGAGATAAGAAACGCTTGAGAAACTCAAAATTTTCGCAGTTCTGATGCTCGAAACGAGTAACTAGAACGGCCTAGGGGAAAAGTACGCTTACCGTTGTAATCGGGCGAGTTTCTACTTTCAGGTGCAACAGAAATTTTGCGGATTGGTCAAACCGTTCGCGAGATATGGCAGTTTGGAGGTAAGAAACGCTTGAGGAACTCAAAATTTTCGCAGTTCTGATGCTCGAAACGAATAACTAGAACGGCCTAGGGGAAAAGTACGCATACTGATGTAATCGGGCGTGTTTCTACTTTCAGATGCAACAGAAATTTTGCGGATTAGTCAATCCGTTCGCGAGATATGGCAGTTTGGAGGTAAGAAACGCTTGAGAAACTCAAAATTTTGCAGTTCTGATGCTCGAAATGAATAACTGGAACGGCCTAGGGGAAAACTACACATACCGTTGTAATCGGGCGAGTTTCTACTTTCAGATGCAACAGAAATTTTGCGGATTGATCAATCCGTTCGCGAGATATGGCAGTTTGGAGATAAGAAACGCTTGAGAAACACAAAATTTTCGCAGTTCTGATGCTCGAAACGAGTAACTAGAACAGCCTAGGGGAAAAGTACGCTTACCGTTGTAATCGGGCGTGTTTCTACTTTCAGATGCAGCAGAAATTTTGCGGATTAGTCAATCCGTTCGCGAGATATGGCAGTTTGGAGGTAAGAAACGCTTGAGAAACTCAAAATTTTGCAGTTCTGATGCTCGAAACGAATAACTAGAACGGCCTAGGGGAAAACTACACCTTCCGTTGTAATCGGGCGAGTTTCTACTTTCAGATGCAACAGAAATTTTGCGGATGGATCAATCCGTTCGCGAGATATGGCAGTTTGGAGATAAGAAACGCTTGAGAAACTCAAAATTTTCGCAGTTCTGATGCTCGAAACGAGTAACGGAAACGGCCTAGGGGAAAAGCACGCATACTGTTGTAATCGGGCGAGTTTCTACTTTCAGATGCAACAGAAATTTTGCGGATTGATCAATCCGTTCGCGAGATATGGCAGTTTGGATATAAGAAACGCTTGAGAAACTCAAAGTTTTCTCAGTTCTGATGCTCGAAACGAGTAACTAGAACGGCCTAGGGGAAAAGTACGCCTACCGTTGTAATCGGGCGAGTCTCTACTTTCAGATGCAACAGAAATTTTGCGGATTGGTCAATCCGTTCGCGAGATATGGCAGTTTGGAGGTAAGAAACGCTTGAGAAACTCAAAATTTTCGCAGTTCTGATGCTCGAAACGAATAACTAGAACGGCCTAGGGGAAAACTACACCTACCGTTGTAATCGGGCGAGTTTCTACTTTCAGATGCAACAGAAATTTTGCGGATTGGTCAATCCGTTCGCGAGATATGGCAGTTTGGAGGTAAGAAACGCTTGAGAAACACAAAATTTTCGCAGTTCTGATGCTCGAAACGAATAACTAGAACGGCCTAGGGGAAAAGTACGCATACGTTTGTAATCGGGCGAGTTTCTATTTTCAGATGCAACAGAAATTTTGCGGATTGGTCAATCCGTTCGCGAGATATGGCAGTTTGGAGGTAAGAAACGCTTGAGAAACTCAAAATTTTCGCAGTTCTGATGCTCGAAACGAGTAACTAGAACGGCCTAGGGGAAAAGCACGCATACTGTTGTAATCGGGCGAGTTTCTGCTTTCAGATGCAACAGAAATTTTGCGGATTGGTCAATCCGTTCGCGAGATATGGCAGTTTGGATGTAAGAAACGCTTGAGAAACTCAAAATTTTCGCAGTTCTGATGCTCGAAACGAATAACTAGAACAGCCTAGGGGAAAACTACACCTACCGTTGTAATCGGGCGAGTTTCTACTTTCAGATGCAACAGAAATTTTGCGGATGGATCAATCCGTTCGCGAGATATGGCAGTTTGGAGATAAGAAACGCTTGAGAAACTCAAAATTTTCGCAGTTCTGATGCTCGAAACGAGTAACTGAAACGGCCTAGGGGAAAAGCACGCATACTGTTGTAATCGGGCGAGTTTCTACTTTCAGATGCAACAGAAATTTTGCGGATTTGTCAATCCGTTCGCGAGATTTGGCAGTTTGGAGGTAAGAAACGCTTGAGAAACTCAAAATTTTCGCAGTTCTGATGCTCGAAATGAATAACTGGAACGGCCTAGGGGAAAACTACACATACCGTTGTGATCGGGCAAGTTTCTAATTTCAGATGCAACAGAAATTTTGCGGATTGGTCAATCCGTTCGCGAGATATGGCAGTTTGGAGGTAAGAAACGCTTGAGAAACTCAAAATTTTGGCAGTTCTGATGCTCGAAACGAATAACTAGAACGGCCTAGGGGAAAACTACACCTACCGTTGTAATCGGGCGAGTTTCTACTTTCAGATGCAACAGAAATTTTGCGGATGGATCAATCCGTTCGCGAGATATGGCAGTTTGGAGATAAGAAACGCTTGAGAAACTCAAAATTTTCGCAGTTCTGATGCTCGAAACGAGTAACTGAAACGGCCTAGGGGAAAAGCACGCATACTGTTGTAATCGGGCGAGTTTCTACTTTCAGATGCAACAGAAATTTTGCGGATTGATCAATCCGTTCGCGAGATATGGCAGTTTGTAGGTAAGAAACGCTTGAGAAACTCAAAATTTTCGCAGTTCTGATGCTCGAAACGAATAACTGGAACGGCCTAGGGGAAAACTACACATACCGTTGTAATCGGGCGAGTTTCTACATTCAGATGCAACAGAAATTTTGCGGATTGATCAATCCGTTCGCGAGATATGGCAGTTTGGAGATAAGAAACGCTTGAGAAACACAAAATTTTCGCAGTTCTGATGCTCGAAACGAGTAACTAGAGCGGCCTAGGGGAAAAGCACGCATACTGTTGTAATCGGGCGAGTTTCTGCTTTCAGATGCAACAGAAATTTTGCGGATTGGTCAATCCGTTCGCGAGATATGGCAGTTTGGAGGTAAGAAACGCTTGAGAAACTCAAAATTTTCGCAGTTCTGATGCTCGAAACGAATAACTAGAGCGGCCTAGGGGAAAAGCACGCATACTGTTGTAATCGGGCGAGTTTCTGCTTTCAGATGCAACAGAAATTTTGCGGATTGGTCAATCCGTTCGCGAGATATGGCAGTTTGGAGATAAGAAACGCTTGAGAAACTCAAAATTTTCGCAGTTCTGATGCTCGAAACGAGTAACTAGAACGGCCTAGGGGAAAACTACACCTACCGTTGTAATCGGGCGAGTTTCTACTTTCAGATGCAACAGAAATTTTGCGGATTGATCAATCCGTTCGCGAGATATGGCAGTTTGGAGATAAGAAACGCTTGAGAAGCTCAAAATTTTCGCAGTTCTGATGCACGAAACGAGTAACTAGAACGGCCTAGGGGAAAAGTACGCATACCGTTGTAATCGGGCGAGTTTCTATTTTCAGATGCAACAGAAATTTTGCGGATTGGTCAATCCGTTCGCGAGATATGGCAGTTTGGAGGTAAGAAACGCTTGAGAAACTCAAAATTTTCGCAGTTCTGATGCTCGAAATGAATAACTAGAACGGCCTAGGGGAAAACTACACCTACCGTTGTAATCGGGCGAGTTTCTACTTTCAGATGCAACAGAAATTTTGCGGATGGATCAATCCGTTCGCGAGATATGGCAGTTTGGAGATAAGAAACGCTTGAGAAACTCAAAATTTTCGCAGTTCTGATGCTCGAAACGAGTAACGGAAACGGCCTAGGGGAAAAGCACGCATACTGTTGTAATCGGGCGAGTTTCTACTTTCAGATGCAACAGAAATTTTGCGGATTGATCAATCCGTTCGCGAGATATGGCAGTTTGGATATAAGAAACGCTTGAGAAACTCAAAATTTTCTCAGTTCTGATGCCCGAAACGAGTAACTAGAACGGCCTAGGGGAAAAGTACGCCTACCGTTGTAATCGGGCGAGTCTCTACTTTCAGATGCAACAGAAATTTTGCGGATTGGTCAATCCGTTCGCGAGATATGGCAGTTTGTAGGTAAGAAACGCTTGAGAAACTCAAAATTTTCGCAGTTCTGATGCTCGAAACGAATAACTGGAACGGCCTAGGGGAAAACTACACATACCGTTGTAATCGGGCGAGTTTCTACATTCAGATGCAACAGAAATTTTGCGGATTGATCAATCCGTTCGCGAGATATGGCAGTTTGGAGATAAGAAACGCTTGAGAAACACAAAATTTTCGCAGTTCTGATGCTCGAAACGAGTAACTAGAACGGCCTAGGGGAAAAGCACGCATACTGTTGTAATCGGGCGAGTTTCTGCTTTCAGATGCAACAGAAATTTTGCGGATTGATCAATCCGTTCGCGAGATATGGCAGTTTGGAGGTAAGAAACGCTTGAGAAACTCAAAATTTTCGCAGTTCTGATGCTCGAAACGAATAACTAGAACGGCCTAGGGGAAAACTACACCTACCGTTGTAATCGGGCGAGTTTCTACTTTCAGATGCAACAGAAATTTTGCGGATTGATCAATCCGTTCGCGAGATATGGCAGTTTGGAGATAAGAAACGCTTGAGAAACTCAAAATTTTCGCAGTTCTGATGCTCGAAACGAGTAACTAGAACGGCCTAGGGGAAAAGTACGCATAGCGTTGTAATCGGGCGAGTTTCTACTTTCAGATGCAACAGAAATTTTGCGGATTGGTCAATCCGTTCGCGAGATATGGCAGTTTGGAGGTAAGAAACGCTTGAGAAACTCAAAATTTTCGCAGTTCTGATGCTCGAAACGAATAACTAGAACGGCCTAGGGGAAAAGTACGCATACTGATGTAAACGGGCGTGTTTCTACTTTCAGATGCAACAGAAATTTTGCGGATTTATCCATCCGTTCGCGAGATATGGCAGTTTGGAGATAAGAAACGCTTGAGAAACTCAAAATTTTCGCAGTTCTGATGCTCGAAACGAATAACTAGAACGGCCTAGGGGAAACCTACACCTACCTTTGTAATCGGGCGAGTTTCTACTTTCAGATGCAACAGAAATTTTGCGGATTGATCAATCCGTTCGCGAGATATGGCAGTTAGGAGATAAGAAACGCTTGAGAAACTCAAAATTTTCGCAGTTCTGATGCTCGAAACGAGTAACTAGAACGGCCTAGGGGAAAAGTACGCTTACCGATGTAATCGGGCGAGTTTCTACTTTCAGGTGCAACAGAAATTTTGCGGATTGGTCAAACCGTTCGCGAGATATGGCAGTTTGGAGGTAAGAAACGCTTGAGGAACTCAAAATTTTCGCAGTTCTGATGCTCGAAACGAATAACTAGAACGGCCTAGGGGAAAAGTACGCATACTGATGTAATCGGGCGTGTTTCTACTTTCAGATGCAACAGAAATTTTGCGGATTTATCCATCCGTTCGCGAGATATGGCAGTTTGGAGATAAGAAACGCTTGAGAAGCTCAAAATTTTCGCAGTTCTGATGCTCGAAACGAATAACTAGAACGGCCTAGGGGAAACCTACACCTACCTTTGTAATCGGGCGAGTTTCTACTTTCAGATGCAACAGAAATTTTGCGGATTGGTCAATCCGTTAGCGAGATATGGCAGTTTGGAGGTAAGAAACGCTTGAGAAACACAAAATTTTCGCAGTTCTGATGCTCGAAACGAATAACTAGAACGGCCTAGGGGAAAAGTACGCATACCGTTGTAATCGGGCGAGTTTCTATTTTCAGATGCAACAGAAATTTTGCGGATTGGTCAATCCGTTCGCGAGATATGGCAGTTTGGAGGTAAGAAACGCTTGAGAAACTCAAAATTTTCGCAGTTCTGATGCTCGAAATGAATAACTGGAACGGCCTAGGGGAAAACTACACATACCGTTGTAATCGGGCGAGTTTCTACTTTCAGATGCAACAGAAATTTTGCGGATTGATCAATCCGTTCGCGAGATATGGCAGTTTGGAGATAAGAAACGCTTGAGAAACACAAAATTTTCGCAGTTCTGATGCTCGAAACGAGTAACTAGAACAGCCTAGGGGAAAAGTACGCTTACCGTTGTAATCGGGCGTGTTTCTACTTTCAGATGCAGCAGAAATTTTGCGGATTAGTCAATCCGTTCGCGAGATATGGCAGTTTGGAGGTAAGAAACGCTTGAGAAACTCAAAATTTTGCAGTTCTGATGCTCGAAACGAATAACTAGAACGGCCTAGGGGAAAACTACACCTTCCGTTGTAATCGGGCGAGTTTCTACTTTCAGATGCAACAGAAATTTTGCGGATGGATCAATCCGTTCGCGAGATATGGCAGTTTGGAGATAAGAAACGCTTGAGAAACTCAAAATTTTCGCAGTTCTGATGCTCGAAACGAGTAACGGAAACGGCCTAGGGGAAAAGCACGCATACTGTTGTAATCGGGCGAGTTTCTACTTTCAGATGCAACAGAAATTTTGCGGATTGATCAATCCGTTCGCGAGATATGGCAGTTTGGATATAAGAAACGCTTGAGAAACTCAAAGTTTTCTCAGTTCTGATGCTCGAAACGAGTAACTAGAACGGCCTAGGGGAAAAGTACGCCTACCGTTGTAATCGGGCGAGTCTCTACTTTCAGATGCAACAGAAATTTTGCGGATTGGTCAATCCGTTCGCGAGATATGGCAGTTTGGAGGTAAGAAACGCTTGAGAAACTCAAAATTTTCGCAGTTCTGATGCTCGAAACGAATAACTAGAACGGCCTAGGGGAAAACTACACCTACCGTTGTAATCGGGCGAGTTTCTACTTTCAGATGCAACAGAAATTTTGCGGATTGGTCAATCCGTTCGCGAGATATGGCAGTTTGGAGGTAAGAAACGCTTGAGAAACACAAAATTTTCGCAGTTCTGATGCTCGAAACGAATAACTAGAACGGCCTAGGGGAAAAGTACGCATACCGTTGTAATCGGGCGAGTTTCTATTTTCAGATGCAACAGAAATTTTGCGGATTGGTTAATCCGTTCGCGAGATATGGCAGTTTGGAGGTAAGAAACGCTTGAGAAACTCAAAATTTTCGCAGTTCTGATGCTCGAAACGAGTAACTAGAACGGCCTAGGGGAAAAGCACGCATACTGTTGTAATCGGGCGAGTTTCTGCTTTCAGATGCAACAGAAATTTTGCGGATTGATCAATCCGTTCGCGAGATATGGCAGTTTGGAGGTAAGAAACGCTTGAGAAACTCAAAATTTTCGCAGTTCTGATGCTCGAAACGAATAACTAGAACGGCCTAGGGTAAAACTACACCTACCGTTGTAATCGGGCGAGTTTCTACTTTCAGATGCAACAGAAATTTTGCGGATTGGTCAATCCGTTCGCGAGATATGGCAGTTTGGAGATAAGAAACGCTTGAGAAACACAAAATTTTCGCAGTTCTGATGCTCGAAACGAATAACTAGAACGGCCTAGGGGAAAAGTACGCATACCGTTGTAATCGGGCGAGTTTCTATTTTCAGATGCAACAGAAATTTTGCGGATTGGTCAATCCGTTCGCGAGATATGGCAGTTTGGAGGTAAGAAACGCTTGAGAAACTCAAAATTTTCGCAGTTCTGATGCTCGAAATGAATAACTGGAACGGCCTAGGGGAAAACTACACATACCGTTGTAATCGGGCGAGTTTCTACTTTCAGATGCAACAGAAATTTTGCGGATTGATCAATCCGTTCGCGAGATATGGCAGTTTGGAGATAAGAAACGCTTGAGAAACACAAAATTTTCGCAGTTCTGATGCTCGAAACGAGTAACTAGAACGGCCTAGGGGAAAAGTACGCTTACCGTTGTAATCGGGCGAGTTTCTACTTTCAGATGCAACAGAAATTTTGCGGATTAGTCAATCCGTTCGCGAGATATGGCAGTTTGGAGGTAAGAAACGCTTGAGAAACTCAAAATTTTCGCCGTTCTGATGCTCGAAACGAATAACTAGAACGGCCTAGGGGAAAAGTACGCATACCGTTGTAATCGGGCGAGTTTCTGCTTTCAGATGCAACAGAAATTTTGCGGATTGGTCAATCCGTTCGCGAGATATGGCAGTTTGGAGGTAAGAAACGCTCGAGAAACTCAAAATTTTCGCAGTTCTGATGCTCGAAATGAATAACTGGAACGGCCTTGGGGAAAACTACACACACCGTTGTAATCGGGCGAGTTTCTACTTTCAGATGCAACAGAAATTTTGCGGATTGATCAATCCGTTCGCGAGATATGGCAGTTTGGAGATAAGAAACGCTTGAGAAACACAAAATTTTCGCAGTTCTGATGCTCGAAACGAGTAACTAGAACGGCCTAGGGGAAAAGTACGCTTACCGTTGTAATCGGGCGAGTTTCTACTTTCAGATGCAACAGAAATTTTGCGGATTAGTCAATCCGTTCGCGAGATATGGCAGTTTGGAGGTAAGAAACGCTTGAGAAACTCAAAATTTTCGCCGTTCTGATGCTCGAAACGAATAACTAGAACGGCCTAGGGGAAAAGTACGCATACCGTTGTAATCGGGCGAGTTTCTGCTTTCAGATGCAACAGAAATTTTGCGGATTGGTCAATCCGTTCGCGAGATATGGCAGTTTGGAGGTAAGAAACGCTTGAGAAACCCAAAATTTTCGCAGTTCTGATGCTCGAAATGAATAACTGGAACGGCCTAGGGGAAAACTACACATACCGTTGTAATCGGGCAAGTTTCTACTTTCAGATGCAACAGAAATTTTGCGAATTGGTCAATCCGTTCGCGAGATATGGCAGTTTGGAGGTAAGAAACGCTTGAGAAACTCAAAATTTTCGCAGTTCTGATGCTCGAAACGAATAACTAGAACGGCCTAGGGGAAAACTACACCTACCGTTGTAATCGGGCGAGTTTCTACTTTCAGATGCAACAGAAATTTTGCGGATGGATCAATCCGTTCGCGAGATATGGCAGTTTGGAGATAAGAAACGCTTGAGAAACTCAAAATTTTCGCAGTTCTGATGCTCGAAACGAGTAACTGAAACGGCCTAGGGGAAAAGCACGCATACTGTTGTAATCGGGCGAGTTTCTACTTTCAGATGCAACAGAAATTTTGCGGATTTGTCAATCCGTTCG
The DNA here is from genome assembly GCF_051014685.1 of Ptiloglossa arizonensis. Lineage (NCBI taxonomy): Eukaryota > Metazoa > Arthropoda > Insecta > Hymenoptera > Colletidae > Ptiloglossa > Ptiloglossa arizonensis. Next base: position 152,084 of record NW_027478681.1, on the reverse strand, counting down.
CGAGATATGGCAGTTTGGAGGTAAGAAACGCTTGAGAAACTCAAAATTTTCGCAGTTCTGATGCTCGAAATGAATAACTGGAACGGCCTAGGGGAAAACTACACATACCGTTGTAATCGGGCAAGTCTCTACTTTCAGATGCAACAGAAATTTTGCGGATTGGTCAATCCGTTCGCGAGATATGGCAGTTTGGAGGTAAGAAACGCTTGAGAAACTCAAAATTTTCGCAGTTCTGATGCTCGAAACGAATAACTAGAACGGCCTAGGGGAAAAGTACGCATACCGTTGTAATCGGGCGAGTTTCTGCTTTCAGATGCAACAGAAATTTTGCGGATTGGTCAATCCGTTCGCGAGATATGGCAGTTTGGAGGTAAGAAACGCTTGAGAAACTCAAAATTTTCGCAGTTCTGATGCTCGAAACGAATAACTAGAACGGCCTAGGGGAAAACTACACCTACCGTTGTAATCGGGCGAGTTTCTACTTTCAGATGCAACAGAAATTTTGCGGATGGATCAATCCGTTCGCGAGATATGGCAGTTTGGAGATAAGAAACGCTTGAGAAACTCAAAATTTTCGCAGTTCTGATGCTCGAAACGAATAACTAGAACGGCCTAGGGGAAAAGTACGCATACCGTTGTAATCGGGCGAGTTTCTATTTTCAGATGCAACAGAAATTTTGCGGATTGGTCAATCCGTTCGCGAGATATGGCAGTTTGGAGGTAAGAAACGCTTGAGAAACTCAAAATTTTCGCAGTTCTGATGCTCGAAACGAGTAACTAGAACGGCCTAGGGGAAAAGCACGCATACTGTTGTAATCGGGCGAGTTTCTGCTTTCAGATGCAACAGACATTTTGCGGATTGATCAATCCGTTCGCGAGATATGGCAGTTTGGAGGTAAGAAACGCTTGAGAAACTCAAAATTTTCGCAGTTCTGATGCTCGAAACGAATAACTAGAACGGCCTAGGGTAAAACTACACCTACCGTTGTAATCGGGCGAGTTTCTACTTTCAGATGCAACAGAAATTTTGCGGATTGGTCAATCCGTTCGCGAGATATGGCAGTTTGGAGATAAGAAACGCTTGAGAAACACAAAATTTTCGCAGTTCTGATGCTCGAAACGAATAACTAGAACGGCCTAGGGGAAAAGTACGCATACCGTTGTAATCGGGCGAGTTTCTATTTTCAGATGCAACAGAAATTTTGCGGATTGGTCAATCCGTTCGCGAGATATGGCAGTTTGGAGGTAAGAAACGCTTGAGAAACTCAAAATTTTCGCAGTTCTGATGCTCGAAATGAATAACTGGAACGGCCTAGGGGAAAACTACACATACCGTTGTAATCGGGCGAGTTTCTACTTTCAGATGCAACAGAAATTTTGCGGATTAGTCAATCCGTTCGCGAGATATGGCAGTTTGGAGGTAAGAAACGCTTGAGAAACTCAAAATTTTCGCCGTTCTGATGCTCGAAACGAATAACTAGAACGGCCTAGGGGAAAAGTACGCATACCGTTGTAATCGGGCGAGTTTCTGCTTTCAGATGCAACAGAAATTTTGCGGATTGGTCAATCCGTTCGCGAGATATGGCAGTTTGGAGGTAAGAAACGCTTGAGAAACTCAAAATTTTCGCAGTTCTGATGCTCGAAATGAATAACTGGAACGGCCTTGGGGAAAACGACACACACCGTTGTAATCGGGCGAGTTTCTACTTTCAGATGCAACAGAAATTTTGCGGATTGATCAATCCGTTCGCGAGATATGGCAGTTTGGAGGTAAGAAACGCTTGAGAAACTCAAAATTTTCGCAGTTCTGATGCTCGAAACGAGTAACTAGAACGGCCTAGGGGAAAAGCACGCATACTGTTGTAATCGGGCGAGTTTCTGCTTTCAGATGCAACAGACATTTTGCGGATTGGTCAATCCGTTCGCGAGATATGGCAGTTTGGAGGTAAGAAACGCTTGAGAAACTCAAAATTTTCGCAGTTCTGATGCTCGAAATGAATAACTGGAACGGCCTAGGGGAAAACTACACATACCGTTGTAATCGGGCGAGTTTCTACTTTCAGATGCAACAGAAATTTTGCGGATTGATCAATCCGTTCGCGAGATATGGCAGTTTGGAGATAAGAAACGCTTGAGAAACACAAAATTTTCGCAGTTCTGATGCTCGAAACGAGTAACTAGAACGGCCTAGGGGAAAAGTACGCTTACCGTTGTAATCGGGCGAGTTTCTACTTTCAGATGCAACAGAAATTTTGCGGATTAGTCAATCCGTTCGCGAGATATGGCAGTTTGGAGGTAAGAAACGCTTGAGAAACTCAAAATTTTCGCCGTTCTGATGCTCGAAACGAATAACTAGAACGGCCTAGGGGAAAAGTACGCATACCGTTGTAATCGGGCGAGTTTCTGCTTTCAGATGCAACAGAAATTTTGCGGATTGGTCAATCCGTTCGCGAGATATGGCAGTTTGGAGGTAAGAAACGCTTGAGAAACTCAAAATTTTCGCAGTTCTGATGCTCGAAATGAATAACTGGAACGGCCTTGGGGAAAACGACACACACCGTTGTAATCGGGCGAGTTTCTACTTTCAGATGCAACAGAAATTTTGCGGATTGATCAATCCGTTCGCGAGATATGGCAGTTTGGAGATAAGAAACGCTTGAGAAACACAAAATTTTCGCAGTTCTGATGCTCGAAACGAGTAACTAGAACGGCCTAGGGGGAAAGTACGCTTACCGTTGTAATCGGGCGAGTTTCTACTTTCAGATGCAACAGAAATTTTGCGGATTAGTCAATCCGTTCGCGAGATATGGCAGTTTGGAGGTAAGAAACGCTTGAGAAACTCAAAATTTTCGCCGTTCTGATGCTCGAAACGAATAACTAGAACGGCCTAGGGGAAAAGTACGCATACCGTTGTAATCGGGCGAGTTTCTGCTTTCAGATGCAACAGAAATTTTGCGGATTGGTCAATCCGTTCGCGAGATATGGCAGTTTGGAGGTAAGAAACGCTTGAGAAACTCAAAATTTTCGCAGTTCTGATGCTCGAAATGAATAACTGGAACGGCCTAGGGGAAAACTACACATACCGTTGTAATCGGGCAAGTTTCTACTTTCAGATGCAACAGAAATTTTGCGGATTGGTCAATCCGTTCGCGAGATATGGCAGTTTGGAGGTAAGAAACGCTTGAGAAACTCAAAATTTTCGCAGTTCTGATGCTCGAAACGAATAACTAGAACGGCCTAGGGGAAAAGTACGCATACCGTTGTAATCGGGCCAGTTTCTGCTTTCAGATGCAACAGAAATTTTGCGGATTGGTCAATCCGTTCGCGAGATATGGCAGTTTGGAGGTAAGAAACGCTTGAGAAACTCAAAATTTTCGCAGTTCTGATGCTCGAAATGAATAACTGGAACGGCCTAGGGGAAAACTACACATACCGTTGTAATCGGGCAAGTTTCTACTTTCAGATGCAACAGAAATTTTGAGGATTGGTCAATCCGTTCGCGAGATATGGCAGTTTGGAGGTAAGAAACGCTTGAGAAACTCAAAATTTTCGCAGTTCTGATGCTCGAAACGAATAACTAGAACGGCCTAGGGGAAAACTACACCTACCGTTGTAATCGGGCGAGTTTCTACTTTCAGATGCAACAGAAATTTTGCGGATGGATCAATCCGTTCGCGAGATATGGCAGTTTGGAGATAAGAAACGCTTGAGAAACTCAAAATTTTCGCAGTTCTGATGCTCGAAACGAGTAACGGAAACGGCCTAGGGGAAAAGCACGCATACTGTTGTAATCGGGCGAGTTTCTACTTTCAGATGCAACAGAAATTTTGCGGATTGATCAATCCGTTCGCGAGATATGGCAGTTTGGATATAAGAAACGCTTGAGAAACTCAAAATTTTCTCAGTTCTGATGCTCGAAACGAGTAACTAGAACGGCCTAGGGGAAAAGTACGCATACCGTTGTAATCGGGCGAGTCTCTACTTTCAGATGCAACAGAAATTTTGCGGATTGGTCTATCCGTTCGCGAGATATGGCAGTTTGTAGGTAAGAAACGCTTGAGAAACTCAAAATTTTCGCAGTTCTGGTGCTCGAAACGAATAACTGGAACGGCCTAGGGGAAAACTACACATACCGTTGTAATCGGGCGAGTTTCTACATTCAGATGCAACAGAAATTTTGCGGATTGATCAATCCGTTCGCGAGATATGGCAGTTTGGAGATAAGAAACGCTTGAGAAACACAAAATTTTCGCAGTTCTGATGCTCGAAACGAGTAACTAGAACGGCCTAGGGGAAAAGCACGCATACTGTTGTAATCGGGCGAGTTTCTGCTTTCAGATGCAACAGAAATTTTGCGGATTGGTCAATCCGTTCGCGAGATATTGCAGTTTGGAGGTAAGAAACGCTTGAGAAACTCAAAATTTTCGCAGTTCTGATGCTCGAAACGAATAACTAGAACGGCCTAGGGGAAAACTACACCTACCGTTGTAATCGGGCGAGTTTCTACTTTCAGATGCAACAGAAATCTTGCGGATTGGTCAATCCGTTCGCGAGATATGGCAGTTTGGAGGTAAGAAACGCTTGAGAAACACAAAATTTTCGCAGTTCTGATCCTCGAAACGAATAACTAGAACGGCCTAGGGGAAAAGTACGCATACCGTTGTAATCGGGCGAGTTTCTATTTTCAGATGCAACAGAAATTTTGCGGATTGGTCAATCCGTTCGCGAGATATGGCAGTTTGGATGTAAGAAACGCTTGAGAAACCCAAAATTTTCGCAGTTCTGATGCTCGAAATGAATAACTGGAACGGCCTAGGGGAAAACTACACATACCGTTGTAATCGGGCAAGTTTCTACTTTCAGATGCAACAGAAATTTTGCGAATTGGTCTATCCGTTCGCGAGATATGGCAGTTTGGAGGTAAGAAACGCTTGAGAAACTCAAAATTTTCGCAGTTCTGATGCTCGAAACGAATAACTAGAACGGCCTAGGGGAAAACTACACCTACCGTTGTAATCGGGCGAGTTTCTACTTTCAGATGCAACAGAAATTTTGCGGATGGATCAATCCGTTCGCGAGATATGGCAGTTTGGAGATAAGAAACGCTTGAGAAACTCAAAATTTTCGCAGTTCTGATGCTCGAAACGAGTAACTGAAACGGCCTAGGGGAAAAGCACGCATACTGTTGTAATCGGGCGAGTTTCTACTTTCAGATGCAACAGAAATTTTGCGGATTTGTCAATCCGTTCGCGAGATATGGCAGTTTGGAGGTAAGAAACGCTTGAGAAACTCAAAATTTTCGCAGTTCTGATGCTCGAAATGAATAACTGGAACGGCCTAGGGGAAAACTACACATACCGTTGTGATCGGGCAAGTTTCTAATTTCAGATGCAACAGAAATTTTGCGGATTGGTCAATCCGTTCGCGAGATATGGCAGTTTGGAGGTAAGAAACGCTTGAGAAACTCAAAATTTTCGCAGTTCTGATGCTCGAAATGAATAACTGGAACGGCCTAGGGGAAAACTACACATACCGTTGTAATCGGGCGAGTTTCTACTTTCAGATGCAACAGAAATTTTGCGGATTGATCAATCCGTTCGCGTGATATGGCAGTTTGGAGATAAGAAACGCTTGAGAAACACAAAATTTTCGCAGTTCTGATGCTCGAAACGAGTAACTAGAACGGCCTAGGGGAAAAGTACGCTTACCGTTGTAATCGGGCGAGTTTCTACTTTCAGATGCAACAGAAATTTTGCGGATTAGTCAATCCGTTCGCGAGATATGGCAGTTTGGAGGTAAGAAACGCTTGAGAAACTCAAAATTTTCGCCGTTCTGATGCTCGAAACGAATAACTAGAACGGCCTAGGGGAAAAGTACGCATACCGTTGTAATCGGGCGAGTTTCTGCTTTCAGATGCAACAGAAATTTTGCGGATTGGTCAATCCGTTCGCGAGATATGGCAGTTTGGAGGTAAGAAACGCTTGAGAAACTCAAAATTTTCGCAGTTCTGATGCTCGAAATGAATAACTGGAACGGCCTTGGGGAAAACGACACACACCGTTGTAATCGGGCGAGTTTCTACTTTCAGATGCAACAGAAATTTTGCGGATTGATCAATCCGTTCGCGAGATATGGCAGTTTGGAGATAAGAAACGCTTGAGAAACACAAAATTTTCGCAGTTCTGATGCTCGAAACGAGTAACTAGAACGGCCTAGGGGAAAAGTACGCTTACCGTTGTAATCGGGCGAGTTTCTACTTTCAGATGCAACAGAAATTTTGCGGATTAGTCAATCCGTTCGCGAGATATGGCAGTTTGGAGGTAAGAAACGCTTGAGAAACTCAAAATTTTCGCCGTTCTGATGCTCGAAACGAATAACTAGAACGGCCTAGGGGAAAAGTACGCATACCGTTGTAATCGGGCGAGTTTCTGCTTTCAGATGCAACAGAAATTTTGCGGATTGGTCAATCCGTTCGCGAGATATGGCAGTTTGGAGGTAAGAAACGCTTGAGAAACCCAAAATTTTCGCAGTTCTGATGCTCGAAATGAATAACTGGAACGGCCTAGGGGAAAACTACACATACCGTTGTAATCGGGCAAGTTTCTACTTTCAGATGCAACAGAAATTTTGCGAATTGGTCAATCCGTTCGCGAGATATGGCAGTTTGGAGGTAAGAAACGCTTGAGAAACTCAAAATTTTCGCAGTTCTGATGCTCGAAACGAATAACTAGAACGGCCTAGGGGAAAACTACACCTACCGTTGTAATCGGGCGAGTTTCTACTTTCAGATGCAACAGAAATTTTGCGGATGGATCAATCCGTTCGCGAGATATGGCAGTTTGGAGATAAGAAACGCTTGAGAAACTCAAAATTTTCGCAGTTCTGATGCTCGAAACGAGTAACTGAAACGGCCTAGGGGAAAAGCACGCATACTGTTGTAATCGGGCGAGTTTCTACTTTCAGATGCAACAGAAATTTTGCGGATTGGTCAATCCGTTCGCGAGATATGGCAGTTTGGAGGTAAGAAACGCTTGAGAAACTCAAAATTTTCGCAGTTCTGATGCTCGAAACGAATAACTAGAACGGCCTAGGGGAAAAGTACGCATACCGTTGTAATCGGGCGAGTTTCTGCTTTCAGATGCAACAGAAATTTTGCGGATTGGTCAATCCGTTCGCGAGATATGGCAGTTTGGAGGTAAGAAACGCTTGAGAAACTCAAAATTTTCGCAGTTCTGATGCTCGAAATGAATAACTGGAACGGCCTAGGGGAAAACTACACATACCGTTGTAATCGGGCAAGTTTCTACTTTCAGATGCAACAGAAATTTTGCGGATTGGTCAATCCGTTCGCGAGATATGGCAGTTTGGAGGTAAGAAACGCTTGAGAAACTCAAAATTTTCGCAGTTCTGATGCTCGAAACGAATAACTAGAACGGCCTAGGGGAAAAGTACGCATACCGTTGTAATCGGGCGAGTTTCTACATTCAGATGCAACAGAAATTTTGCGGATTGATCAATCCGTTCGCGAGATATGGCAGTTTGGAGATAAGAAACGCTTGAGAAACACAAAATTTTCGCAGTTCTGATGCTCGAAACGAGTAACTAGAACGGCCTAGGGGAAAAGCACGCATACTGTTGTAATCGGGCGAGTTTCTGCTTTCAGATGCAACAGAAATTTTGCGGATTGGTCAATCCGTTCGCGAGATATTGCAGTTTGGAGGTAAGAAACGTTTGAGAAACTCAAAATTTTCGCAGTTCTGATGCTCGAAACGAATAACTAGAACGGCCTAGGGGAAAACTACACCTACCGTTGTAATCGGGCGAGTTTCTACTTTCAGATGCAACAGAAATCTTGCGGATTGGTCAATCCGTTCGCGAGATATGGCAGTTTGGAGGTAAGAAACGCTTGAGAAACACAAAATTTTCGCAGTTCTGATGCTCGAAACGAATAACTAGAACGGCCTAGGGGAAAAGTACGCATACCGTTGTAATTGGGCGAGTTTCTATTTTCAGATGCAACAGAAATTTTGCGGATTGGTCAATCCGTTCGCGAGATATGGCAGTTTGGATGTAAGAAACGCTTGAGAAACCCAAAATTTTCGCAGTTCTGATGCTCGAAATGAATAACTGGAACGGCCTAGGGGAAAACTACACATACCGTTGTAATCGGGCAAGTTTCTACTTTCAGATGCAACAGAAATTTTGCGAATTGGTCTATCCGTTCGCGAGATATGGCAGTTTGGAGGTAAGAAACGCTTGAGAAACTCAAAATTTTCGCAGTTCTGATGCTCGAAACGAATAACTAGAACGGCCTAGGGGAAAACTACACCTACCGTTGTAATCGGGCGAGTTTCTACTTTCAGATGCAACAGAAATTTTGCGGATGGATCAATCCGTTCGCGAGATATGGCAGTTTGGAGATAAGAAACGCTTGAGAAACTCAAAATTTTCGCAGTTCTGATGCTCGAAACGAGTAACTGAAACGGCCTAGGGGAAAAGCACGCATACTGTTGTAATCGGGCGAGTTTCTACTTTCAGATGCAACAGAAATTTTGCGGATTTGTCAATCCGTTCGCGAGATATGGCAGTTTGGAGGTAAGAAACGCTTGAGAAACTCAAAATTTTCGCAGTTCTGATGCTCGAAATGAATAACTGGAACGGCCTAGGGGAAAACTACACATACCGTTGTGATCGGGCAAGTTTCTAATTTCAGATGCAACAGAAATTTTGCGGATTGGTCAATCCGTTCGCGAGATATGGCAGTTTGGAGGTTAGAAACGCTTGAGAAACTCAAAATTTTGGCAGTTCTGATGCTCGAAACGAATAACTAGAACGGCCTAGGGGAAAACTACACCTACCGTTGTAATCGGGCGAGTTTCTACTTTCAGATGCAACAGAAATTTTGCGGATGGATCAATCCGTTCGCGAGATATGGCAGTTTGGAGATAAGAAACGCTTGAGAAACTCAAAATTTTCGCAGTTCTGATGCTCGAAACGAGTAACTGAAACGGCCTAGGGGAAAAGCACGCATACTGTTGTAATCGGGCGAGTTTCTACTTTCAGATGCAACAGAAATTTTGCGGATTGATCAATCCGTTCGCGAGATATGGCAGTTTGTAGGTAAGAAACGCTTGAGAAACTCAAAATTTTCGCAGTTCTGATGCTCGAAACGAATAACTGGAACGGCCTAGGGGAAAACTACACATACCGTTGTAATCGGGCGAGTTTCTACATTCAGATGCAACAGAAATTTTGCGGATTGATCAATCCGTTCGCGAGATATGGCAGTTTGGAGATAAGAAACGCTTGAGAAACACAAAATTTTCGCAGTTCTGATGCTCGAAACGAGTAACTAGAGCGGCCTAGGGGAAAAGCACGCATACTGTTGTAATCGGGCGAGTTTCTGCTTTCAGATGCAACAGAAATTTTGCGGATTGGTCAATCCGTTCGCGAGATATGGCAGTTTGGAGGTAAGAAACGCTTCAGAAACTCAAAATTTTCGCAGTTCTGATGCTCGAAACGAATAACTAGAACGGCCTAGGGGAAAACTACACCTACCGTTGTAATCGGGCAAGTCTCTACTTTCAGATGCAACAGAAATTTTGCGGATTGGTCAATCCGTTCGCGAGATATGGCAGTTTGGAGGTAAGAAACGCTTGAGAAACTCAAAATTTTCGCAGTTCTGATGCTCGAAACGAATAACTAGAACGGCCTAGGGGAAAAGTACGCATACCGTTGTAATCGGGCGAGATTCTGCTTTCAGATGCAACAGAAATTTTGCGGATTGGTCAATCCGTTCGCGAGATATGGCAGTTTGGAGGTAAGAAACGCTTGAGAAACTCAAAATTTTCGCAGTTCTGATGCTCGAAATGAATAACTGGAACGGCCTAGGGGAAAACTACACATACCGTTGTAATCGGGCAAGTTTCTACTTTCAGATGCAACAGAAATTTTGCGGATTGGTCAATCCGTTCGCGAGATATGGCAGTTTGGAGGTAAGAAACGCTTGAGAAACTCAAAATTTTCGCAGTTCTGATGCTCGAAACGAATAACTAGAACGGCCTAGGGGAAAACTACACCTACCGTTGTAATCGGGCGAGTTTCTACTTTCAGATGCAACAGAAATTTTGCGGATGGATCAATCCGTTCGCGAGATATGGCAGTTTGGAGATAAGAAACGCTTGAGAAACTCAAAATTTTCGCAGTTCTGATGCTCGAAACGAGTAACGGAAACGGCCTAGGGGAAAAGCACGCATACTGTTGTAATCGGGCGAGTTTCTACTTTCAGATGCAACAGAAATTTTGCGGATTGATCAATCCGTTCGCGAGATATGGCAGTTTGGATATAAGAAACGCTTGAGAAACTCAAAATTTTCTCAGTTCTGATGCTCGAAACGAGTAACTAGAACGGCCTAGGGGAAAAGTACGCATACCGTTGTAATCGGGCGAGTCTCTACTTTCAGATGCAACAGAAATTTTGCGGATTGGTCTATCCGTTCGCGAGATATGGCAGTTTGTAGGTAAGAAACGCTTGAGAAACTCAAAATTTTCGCAGTTCTGGTGCTCGAAACGAATAACTGGAACGGCCTAGGGGAAAACTACACATACCGTTGTAATCGGGCGAGTTTCTACATTCAGATGCAACAGAAATTTTGCGGATTGATCAATCCGTTCGCGAGATATGGCAGTTTGGAGATAAGAAACGCTTGAGAAACACAAAATTTTCGCAGTTCTGATGCTCGAAACGAGTAACTAGAACGGCCTAGGGGAAAAGCACGCATACTGTTGTAATCGGGCGAGTTTCTGCTTTCAGATGCAACAGAAATTTTGCGGATTGGTCAATCCGTTCGCGAGATATTGCAGTTTGGAGGTAAGAAACGCTTGAGAAACTCAAAATTTTCGCAGTTCTGATGCTCGAAACGAATAACTAGAACGGCCTAGGGGAAAACTACACCTACCGTTGTAATCGGGCGAGTTTCTACTTTCAGATGCAACAGAAATTTTGCGGATGGATCAATCCGTTCGCGAGATATGGCAGTTTGGAGATAAGAAACGCTTGAGAAACTCAAAATTTTCGCAGTTCTGATGCTCGAAACGAGTAACTGAAACGGCCTAGGGGAAAAGCACGCATACTGTTGTAATCGGGCGAGTTTCTACTTTCAGATGCAACAGAAATTTTGCGGATTTGTCAATCCGTTCGCGAGATATGGCAGTTTGGAGGTAAGAAACGCTTGAGAAACTCAAAATTTTCGCAGTTCTGATGCTCGAAATGAATAACTGCAACGGCCTAGGGGAGAACTACACATACCGTTGTGATCGGGCAAGTTTCTAATTTCAGATGCAACAGAAATTTTGCGGATTGGTCAATCCGTTCGCGAGATATGGCAGTTTGGAGGTAAGAAACGCTTGAGAAACTCAAAATTTTGGCAGTTCTGATGCTCGAAACGAATAACTAGAACGGCCTAGGGGAAAACTACACCTACCGTTGTAATCGGGCGAGTTTCTACTTTCAGATGCAACAGAAATTTTGCGGATGGATCAATCCGTTCGCGAGATATGGCAGTTTGGAGATAAGAAACGCTTGAGAAACTCAAAATTTTCGCAGTTCTGATGCTCGAAACGAGTAACTGAAACGGCCTAGGGGAAAAGCACGCATACTGTTGTAATCGGGCGAGTTTCTACTTTCAGATGCAACAGAAATTTTGCGGATTGATCAATCCGTTCGCGAGATATGGCAGTTTGTAGGTAAGAAACGCTTGAGAAACTCAAAATTTTCGCAGTTCTGATGCTCGAAACGAATAACTGGAACGGCCTAGGGGAAAACTACACATACCGTTGTAATCGGGCGAGTTTCTACATTCAGATGCAACAGAAATTTTGCGGATTGATCAATCCGTTCGCGAGATATGGCAGTTTGGAGATAAGAAACGCTTGAGAAACACAAAATTTTCGCAGTTCTGATGCTCGAAACGAGTAACTAGAGCGGCCTAGGGGAAAAGCACGCATACTGTTGTAATCGGGCGAGTTTCTGCTTTCAGATGCAACAGAAATTTTGCGGATTGGTCAATCCGTTCGCGAGATATGGCAGTTTGGAGGTAAGAAACGCTTGAGAAACTCAAAATTTTCGCAGTTCTGATATTCGAAACGAATAACTAGAACGGCCTAGGGGAAAACTACACCTACCGTTGTAATCGGGCGAGTTTCTACTTTCAGATGCAACAGAAATTTTGCGGATTGATCAATCCGTTCGCGAGATATGGCAGTTTGGAGATAAGAAACGCTCGAGAAGCTCAAAATTTTCGCAGTTCTGATGCTCGAAACGAGTAACTAGAACGGCCTAGGGGAAAAGTACGCATACCGTTGTAATCGGGCGAGTTTCTATTTTCAGATGCAACAGAAATTTTGCGGATTGGTCAATCCGTTCGCGAGATATGGCAGTTTGGAGGTAAGAAACGCTTGAGAAACTCAAAATTTTCGCAGTTCTGATGCTCGAAATGAATAACTAGAACGGCCTAGGGGAAAACTACACCTACCGTTGTAATCGGGCGAGTTTCTACTTTCAGATGCAACAGAAATTTTGCGGATGGATCAATCCGTTCGCGAGATATGGCAGTTTGGAGATAAGAAACGCTTGAGAAACTCAAAATTTTCGCAGTTCTGATGCTCGAAACGAGTAACGGAAACGGCCTAGGGGAAAAGCACGCATACTGTTGTAATCGGGCGAGTTTCTACTTTCAGATGCAACAGAAATTTTGCGGATTGATCAATCCGTTCGCGAGATATGGCAGTTTGGATATAAGAAACGCTTGAGAAACTCAAAATTTTCTCAGTTCTGATGCCCGAAACGAGTAACTAGAACGGCCTAGGGGAAAAGTACGCCTACCGTTGTAATCGGGCGAGTCTCTACTTTCAGATGCAACAGAAATTTTGCGGATTGGTCAATCCGTTCGCGAGATATGGCAGTTTGTAGGTAAGAAACGCTTGAGAAACTCAAAATTTTCGCAGTTCTGATGCTCGAAACGAATAACTGGAACGGCCTAGGGGAAGACTACACATACCGTTGTAATCGGGCAAGTTTCTACTTTCAGATGCAACAGAAATTTTGCGAATTGGTCAATCCGTTCGCGAGATATGGCAGTTTGGAGGTAAGAAACGCTTGAGAAACTCAAAATTTTCGCAGTTCTGATGCTCGAAACGAATAACTAGAACGGCCTAGGGGAAAACTACACCTACCGTTGTAATCGGGCGAGTTTCTACTTTCAGATGCAACAGAAATTTTGCGGATGGATCAATCCGTTCGCGAGATATGGCAGTTTGGAGATAAGAAACGCTTGAGAAACTCAAAATTTTCGCAGTTCTGATGCTCGAAACGAGTAACTGAAACGGCCTAGGGGAAAAGCACGCATACTGTTGTAATCGGGCGAGTTTCTACTTTCAGATGCAACAGAAATTTTGCGGATTTGTCAATCCGTTCGCGAGATATGGCAGTTTGGAGGTAAGAAACGCTTGAGGAACTCAAAATTTTCGCAGTTCTGATGCTCGAAATGAATAACTGGAACGGCCTAGGGGAAAACTACACATACCGTTGTGATCGGGCAAGTTTCTAATTTCAGATGCAACAGAAATTTTGCGGATTGGTCAATCCGTTCGCGAGATATGGCAGTTTGGAGGTAAGAAACGCTTGAGAAACTCAAAATTTTGGCAGTTCTGATGCTCGAAACGAATAACTAGAACGGCCTAGGGGAAAACTACACCTACCGTTGTAATCGGGCGAGTTTCTACTTTCAGATGCAACAGAAATTTTGCGGATGGATCAATCCGTTCGCGAGATATGGCAGTTTGGAGATAAGAAACGCTTGAGAAACTCAAAATTTTCGCAGTTCTGATGCTCGAAACGAGTAACTGAAACGGCCTAGGGGAAAAGCACGCATACTGTTGTAATCGGGCGAGTTTCTACTTTCAGATGCAACAGAAATTTTGCGGATTGATCAATCCGTTCGCGAGATATGGCAGTTTGTAGGTAAGAAACGCTTGAGAAACTCAAAATTTTCGCAGTTCTGATGCTCGAAACGAATAACTGGAACGGCCTAGGGGAAAACTACACATACCGTTGTAATCGGGCGAGTTTCTACATTCAGATGCAACAGAAATTTTGCGGATTGATCAATCCGTTCGCGAGATATGGCAGTTTGGAGATAAGAAACGCTTGAGAAACACAAAATTTTCGCAGTTCTGATGCTCGAAACGAGTAACTAGAGCGGCCTAGGGGAAAAGCACGCATACTGTTGTAATCGGGCGAGTTTCTACATTCAGATGCAACAGAAATTTTGCGGATTGATCAATCCGTTCGCGAGATATGGCAGTTTGGAGATAAGAAACGCTTGAGAAACACAAAATTTTCGCAGTTCTGATGCTCGAAACGAGTAACTAGAACGGCCTAGGGGAAAAGCACGCATACTGTTGTAATCGGGCGAGTTTCTGCTTTCAGATGCAACAGAAATTTTGCGGATTGATCAATCCGTTCGCGAGATATGGCAGTTTGGAGATAAGAAACGCTTGAGAAACACAAAATTTTCGCAGTTCTGATGCTCCAAACGAGTAACTAGAGCGGCCTAGGGGAAAAGCACGCATACTGTTGTAATCGGGCGAGTTTCTGCTTTCAGATGCAACAGAAATTTTGCGGATTGGTCAATCCGTTCGCGAGATATGGCAGTTTGGAGGTAAGAAACGCTTGAGAAACTCAAAATTTTCGCAGTTCTGATGCTCGAAACGAATAACTAGAACGGCCTAGGGGAAAACTACACATACCGTTGTAATCGGGCGAGTCTCTACTTTCAGATGCAACCGAAATTTTGCGGATTGGTGAATCCGTTCGCGAGATATGGCAGTTTGGAGATAAGAAACGCTTGAGAAACACAAAATTTTCGCAGTTCTGATGCTCCAAACGAGTAACTAGAGCGGCCTAGGGGAAAAGCACGCATACTGTTGTAATCGGGCAAGTTTCTAATTTCAGATGCAACAGAAATTTTGCGGATTGGTCAATCCGTTCGCGAGATATGGCAGTTTGGAGGTAAGAAACGCTTGAGAAACTCAAAATTTTGGCAGTTCTGATGCTCGAAACGAATAACTAGAACGGCCTAGGGGAAAACTACACCTACCGTTGTAATCGGGCGAGTTTCTACTTTCAGATGCAACAGAAATTTTGCGGATGGATCAATCCGTTCGCGAGATATGGCAGTTTGGAGATAAGAAACGCTTGAGAAACTCAAAATTTTCGCAGTTCTGATGCTCGAAACGAGTAACTGAAACGGCCTAGGGGAAAAGCACGCATACTGTTGTAATCGGGCGAGTTTCTACTTTCAGATGCAACAGAAATTTTGCGGATTGATCAATCCGTTCGCGAGATATGGCAGTTTGTAGGTAAGAAACGCTTGAGAAACTCAAAATTTTCGCAGTTCTGATGCTCGAAACGAATAACTGGAACGGCCTAGGGGAAAACTACACATACCGTTGTAATCGGGCGAGTTTCTACATTCAGATGCAACAGAAATTTTGCGGATTGATCAATCCGTTCGCGAGATATGGCAGTTTGGAGATAAGAAACGCTTGAGAAACACAAAATTTTCGCAGTTCTGATGCTCGAAACGAGTAACTAGAGCGGCCTAGGGGAAAAGCACGCATACTGTTGTAATCGGGCGAGTTTCTACATTCAGATGCAACAGAAATTTTGCGGATTGATCAATCCGTTCGCGAGATATGGCAGTTTGGAGATAAGAAACGCTTGAGAAACACAAAATTTTCGCAGTTCTGATGCTCGAAACGAGTAACTAGAACGGCCTAGGGGAAAAGCACGCATACTGTTGTAATCGGGCGAGTTTCTGCTTTCAGATGCAACAGAAATTTTGCGGATTGATCAATCCGTTCGCGAGATATGGCAGTTTGGAGATAAGAAACGCTTGAGAAACACAAAATTTTCGCAGTTCTGATGCTCCAAACGAGTAACTAGAGCGGCCTAGGGGAAAAGCACGCATACTGTTGTAATCGGGCGAGTTTCTGCTTTCAGATGCAACAGAAATTTTGCGGATTGGTCAATCCGTTCGCGAGATATGGCAGTTTGGAGGTAAGAAACGCTTGAGAAACTCAAAATTTTCGCAGTTCTGATGCTCGAAACGAATAACTAGAACGGCCTAGGGGAAAACTACACCTACCGTTGTAATCGGGCGAGTTTCTACTTTCAGATGCAACAGAAATTTTGCGGATTGATCAATCCGTTCGCGAGATATGGCAGTTTGGAGATAAGAAACGCTTGAGAAGCTCAAAATTTTCGCAGTTCTGATGCTCGAAACGAGTAACTAGAACGGCCTAGGGGAAAAGTACGCATACCGTTGTAATCGGGCGAGTTTCTATTTTCAGATGCAACAGAAATTTTGCGGATTGGTCAATCCGTTCGCGAGATATGGCAGTTTGGAGGTAAGAAACGCTTGAGAAACTCAAAATTTTCGCAGTTCTGATGCTCGAAATGAATAACTAGAACGGCCTAGGGGAAAACTACACCTACCGTTGTAATCGGGCGAGTTTCTACTTTCAGATGCAACAGAAATTTTGCGGATGGATCAATCCGTTCGCGAGATATGGCAGTTTGGAGATAAGAAACGCTTGAGAAACTCAAAATTTTCGCAGTTCTGATGCTCGAAACGAGTAACGGAAACGGCCTAGGGGAAAAGCACGCATACTGTTGTAATCGGGCGAGTTTCTACTTTCAGATGCAACAGAAATTTTGCGGATTGATCAATCCGTTCGCGAGATATGGCAGTTTGGATATAAGAAACGCTTGAGAAACTCAAAATTTTCTCAGTTCTGATGCCCGAAACGAGTAACTAGAACGGCCTAGGGGAAAAGTACGCCTACCGTTGTAATCGGGCGAGTCTCTACTTTCAGATGCAACAGAAATTTTGCGGATTGGTCAATCCGTTCGCGAGATATGGCAGTTTGTAGGTAAGAAACGCTTGAGAAACTCAAAATTTTCGCAGTTCTGATGCTCGAAACGAATAACTGGAACGGCCTAGGGGAAAACTACACATACCGTTGTAATCGGGCGAGTTTCTACATTCAGATGCAACAGAAATTTTGCGGATTGATCAATCCGTTCGCGAGATATGGCAGTTTGGAGATAAGAAACGCTTGAGAAACACAAAATTTTCGCAGTTCTGATGCTCGAAACGAGTAACTAGAACGGCCTAGGGGAAAAGCACGCATACTGTTGTAATCGGGCGAGTTTCTGCTTTCAGATGCAACAGAAATTTTGCGGATTGATCAATCCGTTCGCGAGATATGGCAGTTTGGAGGTAAGAAACGCTTGAGAAACTCAAAATTTTCGCAGTTCTGATGCTCGAAACGAATAACTAGAACGGCCTAGGGGAAAACTACACCTACCGTTGTAATCGGGCGAGTTTCTACTTTCAGATGCAACAGAAATTTTGCGGATTGATCAATCCGTTCGCGAGATATGGCAGTTTGGAGATAAGAAACGCTTGAGAAACTCAAAATTTTCGCAGTTCTGATGCTCGAAACGAGTAACTAGAACGGCCTAGGGGAAAAGTACGCATAGCGTTGTAATCGGGCGAGTTTCTACTTTCAGATGCAACAGAAATTTTGCGGATTGGTCAATCCGTTCGCGAGATATGGCAGTTTGGAGGTAAGAAACGCTTGAGAAACTCAAAATTTTCGCAGTTCTGATGCTCGAAACGAATAACTAGAACGGCCTAGGGGAAAAGTACGCATACTGATGTAAACGGGCGTGTTTCTACTTTCAGATGCAACAGAAATTTTGCGGATTTATCCATCCGTTCGCGAGATATGGCAGTTTGGAGATAAGAAACGCTTGAGAAACTCAAAATTTTCGCAGTTCTGATGCTCGAAACGAATAACTAGAACGGCCTAGGGGAAACCTACACCTACCTTTGTAATCGGGCGAGTTTCTACTTTCAGATGCAACAGAAATTTTGCGGATTGATCAATCCGTTCGCGAGATATGGCAGTTAGGAGATAAGAAACGCTTGAGAAACTCAAAATTTTCGCAGTTCTGATGCTCGAAACGAGTAACTAGAACGGCCTAGGGGAAAAGTACGCTTACCGTTGTAATCGGGCGAGTTTCTACTTTCAGGTGCAACAGAAATTTTGCGGATTGGTCAAACCGTTCGCGAGATATGGCAGTTTGGAGGTAAGAAACGCTTGAGGAACTCAAAATTTTCGCAGTTCTGATGCTCGAAACGAATAACTAGAACGGCCTAGGGGAAAAGTACGCATACTGATGTAATCGGGCGTGTTTCTACTTTCAGATGCAACAGAAATTTTGCGGATTTATCCATCCGTTCGCGAGATATGGCAGTTTGGAGATAAGAAACGCTTGAGAAGCTCAAAATTTTCGCAGTTCTGATGCTCGAAACGAATAACTAGAACGGCCTAGGGGAAACCTACACCTACCTTTGTAATCGGGCGAGTTTCTACTTTCAGATGCAACAGAAATTTTGCGGATTGGTCAATCCGTTAGCGAGATATGGCAGTTTGGAGGTAAGAAACGCTTGAGAAACACAAAATTTTCGCAGTTCTGATGCTCGAAACGAATAACTAGAACGGCCTAGGGGAAAAGTACGCATACCGTTGTAATCGGGCGAGTTTCTATTTTCAGATGCAACAGAAATTTTGCGGATTGGTCAATCCGTTCGCGAGATATGGCAGTTTGGAGGTAAGAAACGCTTGAGAAACTCAAAATTTTCGCAGTTCTGATGCTCGAAATGAATAACTGGAACGGCCTAGGGGAAAACTACACATACCGTTGTAATCGGGCGAGTTTCTACTTTCAGATGCAACAGAAATTTTGCGGATTGATCAATCCGTTCGCGAGATATGGCAGTTTGGAGATAAGAAACGCTTGAGAAACACAAAATTTTCGCAGTTCTGATGCTCGAAACGAGTAACTAGAACAGCCTAGGGGAAAAGTACGCTTACCGTTGTAATCGGGCGAGTTTCTACTTTCAGATGCAGCAGAAATTTTGCGGATTAGTCAATCCGTTCGCGAGATATGGCAGTTTGGAGGTAAGAAACGCTTGAGAAACTCAAAATTTTCGCAGTTCTGATGCTCGAAACGAATAACTAGAACGGCCTAGGGGAAAACTACACCTACCGTTGTAATCGGGCGAGTTTCTACTTTCAGATGCAACAGAAATTTTGCGGATGGATCAATCCGTTCGCGAGATATGGCAGTTTGGAGATAAGAAACGCTTGAGAAACTCAAAATTTTCGCAGTTCTGATGCTCGAAACGAGTAACGGAAACGGCCTAGGGGAAAAGCACGCATACTGTTGTAATCGGGCTTCTACTTCTACTTTCAGATGCAACAGAAATTTTGCGGATTGATCAATCCGTTCGCGAGATATGGCAGTTTGGATATAAGAAACGCTTGAGAAACTCAAAATTTTCTCAGTTCTGATGCCCGAAACGAGTAACTAGAACGGCCTAGGGGAAAAGTACGCATAGCGTTGTAATCGGGCGAGTCTCTACTTTCAGATGCAACAGAAATTTTGCGGATTGGTCAATCCGTTCGCGAGATATGGCAGTTTGTAGGTAAGAAACGCTTGAGAAACTCAAAATTTTCGCAGTTCTGATGCTCGAAACGAATAACTGGAACGGCCTAGGGGAAAACTACACATACCGTTGTAATCGGGCGAGTTTCTACATTCAGATGCAACAGAAATTTTGCGGATTGATCAATCCGTTCGCGAGATATGGCAGTTTGGAGATAAGAAACGCTTGAGAAACACAAAATTTTCGCAGTTCTGATGCTCGAAACGAGTAACTAGAACGGCCTAGGGGAAAAGCACGCATACTGTTGTAATCGGGCGAGTTTCTGCTTTCAGATGCAACAGAAATTTTGCGGATTGATCAATCCGTTCGCGAGATATGGCAGTTTGGAGATAAGAAACGCTTGAGAAACACAAAATTTTCGCAGTTCTGATGCTCGAAACGAGTAACTAGAGCGGCCTAGGGGAAAAGCACGCATACTGTTGTAATCGGGCGAGTTTCTGCTTTCAGATGCAACAGAAATTTTGCGGATTGGTCAATCCGTTCGCGAGATATGGCAGTTTGGAGGTAAGAAACGCTTGAGAAACTCAAAATTTTCGCAGTTCTGATGCTCGAAACGAATAACTAGAACGGCCTAGGGGAAAACTACACCTACCGTTGTAATCGGGCGAGTTTCTACTTTCAGATGCAACAGAAATTTTGCGGATTGATCAATCCGTTCGCGAGATATGGCAGTTTGGAGGTAAGAAACGCTTGAGAAACTCAAAATTTTCGCAGTTCTGATGCTCGAAATGAATAACTAGAACGGCCTAGGGGAAAACTACACCTACCGTTGTAATCGGGCAAGTTTCTACTTTCAGATGCAACAGAAATTTTGCGGATGGATCAATCCGTTCGCGAGATATGGCAGTTTGGAGATAAGAAACGCTTGAGAAACTCAAAATTTTCGCAGTTCTGATGCTCGAAACGAGTAACGGAAACGGCCTAGGGGAAAAGCACGCATACTGTTGTAATCGGGCGAGTTTCTACTTTCAGATGCAACAGAAATTTTGCGGATTGATCAATCCGTTCGCGAGATATGGCAGTTTGGATATAAGAAACGCTTGAGAAACTCAAAATTTTCTCAGTTCTGATGCCCGAAACGAGTAACTAGAACGGCCTAGGGGAAAAGTACGCCTACCGTTGTAATCGGGCGAGTCTCTACTTTCAGATGCAACAGAAATTTTGCGGATTGGTCAATCCGTTCGCGAGATATGGCAGTTTGTAGGTAAGAAACGCTTGAGAAACTCAAAATTTTCGCAGTTCTGATGCTCGAAACGAATAACTGGAACGGCCTAGGGGAAAACTACACATACCGTTGTAATCGGGCGAGTTTCTACATTCAGATGCAACAGAAATTTTGCGGATTGATCAATCCGTTCGCGAGATATGGCAGTTTGGAGATAAGAAACGCTTGAGAAACACAAAATTTTCGCAGTTCTGATGCTCGAAACGAGTAACTAGAACGGCCTAGGGGAAAAGCACGCATACTGTTGTAATCGGGCGAGTTTCTGCTTTCAGATGCAACAGAAATTTTGCGGATTGATCAATCCGTTCGCGAGATATGGCAGTTTGGAGGTAAGAAACGCTTGAGAAACTCAAAATTTTCGCAGTTCTGATGCTCGAAACGAATAACTAGAACGGCCTAGGGGAAAACTACACCTACCGTTGTAATCGGGCGAGTTTCTACTTTCAGATGCAACAGAAATTTTGCGGATTGATCAATCCGTTCGCGAGATATGGCAGTTTGGAGATAAGAAACGCTTGAGAAACTCAAAATTTTCGCAGTTCTGATGCTCGAAACGAGTAACTAGAACGGCCTAGGGGAAAAGTACGCATAGCGTTGTAATCGGGCGAGTTTCTACTTTCAGATGCAACAGAAATTTTGCGGATTGGTCAATCCGTTCGCGAGATATGGCAGTTTGGAGGTAAGAAACGCTTGAGAAACTCAAAATTTTCGCAGTTCTGATGCTCGAAACGAATAACTAGAACGGCCTAGGGGAAAAGTACGCATACTGATGTAAACGGGCGTGTTTCTACTTTCAGATGCAACAGAAATTTTGCGGATTTATCCATCCGTTCGCGAGATATGGCAGTTTGGAGATAAGAAACGCTTGAGAAACTCAAAATTTTCGCAGTTCTGATGCTCGAAACGAATAACTAGAACGGCCTAGGGGAAACCTACACCTACCTTTGTAATCGGGCGAGTTTCTACTTTCAGATGCAACAGAAATTTTGCGGATTGATCAATCCGTTCGCGAGATATGGCAGTTAGGAGATAAGAAACGCTTGAGAAACTCAAAATTTTCGCAGTTCTGATGCTCGAAACGAGTAACTAGAACGGCCTAGGGGAAAAGTACGCTTACCGTTGTAATCGGGCGAGTTTCTACTTTCAGGTGCAACAGAAATTTTGCGGATTGGTCAAACCGTTCGCGAGATATGGCAGTTTGGAGGTAAGAAACGCTTGAGGAACTCAAAATGTTGGCAGTTCTGATGCTCGAAACGAATAACTAGAACGGCCTAGGGGAAAAGTACGCATACTGATGTAATCGGGCGTGTTTCTACTTTCAGATGCAACAGAAATTTTGCGGATTTATCCATCCGTTCGCGAGATATGGCAGTTTGGAGATAAGAAACGCTTGAGAAGCTCAAAATTTTCGCAGTTCTGATGCTCGAAACGAATAACTAGAACGGCCTAGGGGAAACCTACACCTACCTTTGTAATCGGGCGAGTTTCTACTTTCAGATGCAACAGAAATTTTGCGGATTGGTCAATCCGTTAGCGAGATATGGCAGTTTGGAGGTAAGAAACGCTTGAGAAACACAAAATTTTCGCAGTTCTGATGCTCGAAACGAATAACTAGAACGGCCTAGGGGAAAAGTACGCATACCGTTGTAATCGGGCGAGTTTCTATTTTCAGATGCAACAGAAATTTTGCGGATTGGTCAATCCGTTCGCGAGATATGGCAGTTTGGAGGTAAGAAACGCTTGAGAAACTCAAAATTTTCGCAGTTCTGATGCTCGAAATGAATAACTGGAACGGCCTAGGGGAAAACTACACATACCGTTGTAATCGGGCGAGTTTCTACTTTCAGATGCAACAGAAATTTTGCGGATTGATCAATCCGTTCGCGAGATATGGCAGTTTGGAGATAAGAAACGCTTGAGAAACACAAAATTTTCGCAGTTCTGATGCTCGAAACGAGTAACTAGAACAGCCTAGGGGAAAAGTACGCTTACCGTTGTAATCGGGCGAGTTTCTACTTTCAGATGCAGCAGAAATTTTGCGGATTAGTCAATCCGTTCGCGAGATATGGCAGTTTGGAGGTAAGAAACGCTTGAGAAACTCAAAATTTTCGCAGTTCTGATGCTCGAAACGAATAACTAGAACGGCCTAGGGGAAAACTACACCTACCGTTGTAATCGGGCGAGTTTCTACTTTCAGATGCAACAGAAATTTTGCGGATGGATCAATCCGTTCGCGAGATATGGCAGTTTGGAGATAAGAAACGCTTGAGAAACTCAAAATTTTCTCAGTTCTGATGCCCGAAACGAGTAACTAGAACGGCCTAGGGGAAAAGTACGCCTACCGTTGTAATCGGGCGAGTCTCTACTTTCAGATGCAACAGAAATTTTGCGGATTGGTCAATCCGTTCGCGAGATATGGCAGTTTGTAGGTAAGAAACGCTTGAGAAACTCAAAATTTTCGCAGTTCTGATGCTCGAAACGAATAACTGGAACGGCCTAGGGGAAAACTACACATACCGTTGTAATCGGGCGAGTTTCTACATTCAGATGCAACAGAAATTTTGCGGATTGATCAATCCGTTCGCGAGATATGGCAGTTTGGAGATAAGAAACGCTTGAGAAACACAAAATTTTCGCAGTTCTGATGCTCGAAACGAGTAACTAGAACGGCCTAGGGGAAAAGCACGCATACTGTTGTAATCGGGCGAGTTTCTGCTTTCAGATGCAACAGAAATTTTGCGGATTGATCAATCCGTTCGCGAGATATGGCAGTTTGGAGATAAGAAACGCTTGAGAAACACAAAATTTTCGCAGTTCTGATGCTCGAAACGAGTAACTAGAGCGGCCTAGGGGAAAAGCACGCATACTGTTGTAATCGGGCGAGTTTCTGCTTTCAGATGCAACAGAAATTTTGCGGATTGGTCAATCCGTTCGCGAGATATGGCAGTTTGGAGGTAAGAAACGCTTGAGAAACTCAAAATTTTCGCAGTTCTGATGCTCGAAACGAATAACTAGAACGGCCTAGGGGAAAACTACACCTACCGTTGTAATCGGGCGAGTTTCTACTTTCAGATGCAACAGAAATTTTGCGGATTGATCAATCCGTTCGCGAGATATGGCAGTTTGGAGATAAGAAACGCTTGAGAAGCTCAAAATTTTCGCAGTTCTGATGCTCGAAACGAGTAACTAGAACGGCCTAGGGGAAAAGTACGCATACCGTTGTAATCGGGCGAGTTTCTATTTTCAGATGCAACAGAAATTTTGCGGATTGGTCAATCCGTTCGCGAGATATGGCAGTTTGGAGGTAAGAAACGCTTGAGAAACTCAAAATTTTCGCAGTTCTGATGCTCGAAATGAATAACTAGAACGGCCTAGGGGAAAACTACACCTACCGTTGTAATCGGGCAAGTTTCTACTTTCAGATGCAACAGAAATTTTGCGGATGGATCAATCCGTTCGCGAGATATGGCAGTTTGGAGATAAGAAACGCTTGAGAAACTCAAAATTTTCGCAGTTCTGATGCTCGAAACGAGTAACGGAAACGGCCTAGGGGAAAAGCACGCATACTGTTGTAATCGGGCGAGTTTCTACTTTCAGATGCAACAGAAATTTTGCGGATTGATCAATCCGTTCGCGAGATATGGCAGTTTGGATATAAGAAACGCTTGAGAAACTCAAAATTTTCTCAGTTCTGATGCCCGAAACGAGTAACTAGAACGGCCTAGGGGAAAAGTACGCCTACCGTTGTAATCGGGCGAGTCTCTACTTTCAGATGCAACAGAAATTTTGCGGATTGGTCAATCCGTTCGCGAGATATGGCAGTTTGTAGGTAAGAAACGCTTGAGAAACTCAAAATTTTCGCAGTTCTGATGCTCGAAACGAATAACTGGAACGGCCTAGGGGAAAACTACACATACCGTTGTAATCGGGCGAGTTTCTACATTCAGATGCAACAGAAATTTTGCGGACTGATCAATCCGTTCGCGAGATATGGCAGTTTGGAGATAAGAAACGCTTGAGAAACACAAAATTTTCGCAGTTCTGATGCTCGAAACGAGTAACTAGAACGGCCTAGGGGAAAAGCACGCATACTGTTGTAATCGGGCGAGTTTCTGCTTTCAGATGCAACAGAAATTTTGCGGATTGATCAATCCGTTCGCGAGATATGGCAGTTTGGAGGTAAGAAACGCTTGAGAAACTCAAAATTTTCGCAGTTCTGATGCTCGAAACGAATAACTAGAACGGCCTAGGGGAAAACTACACCTACCGTTGTAATCGGGCGAGTTTCTACTTTCAGATGCAACAGAAATTTTGCGGATTGATCAATCCGTTCGCGAGATATGGCAGTTTGGAGATAAGAAACGCTTGAGAAACTCAAAATTTTCGCAGTTCTGATGCTCGAAACGAGTAACTAGAACGGCCTAGGGGAAAAGTACGCATAGCGTTGTAATCGGGCGAGTTTCTACTTTCAGATGCAACAGAAATTTTGCGGATTGGTCAATCCGTTCGCGAGATATGGCAGTTTGGAGGTAAGAAACGCTTGAGAAACTCAAAATTTTCGCAGTTCTGATGCTCGAAACGAATAACTAGAACGGCCTAGGGGAAAAGTACGCATACTGATGTAAACGGGCGTGTTTCTACTTTCAGATGCAACAGAAATTTTGCGGATTTATCCATCCGTTCGCGAGATATGGCAGTTTGGAGATAAGAAACGCTTGAGAAACTCAAAATTTTCGCAGTTCTGATGCTCGAAACGAATAACTAGAACGGCCTAGGGGAAACCTACACCTACCTTTGTAATCGGGCGAGTTTCTACTTTCAGATGCAACAGAAATTTTGCGGATTGATCAATCCGTTCGCGAGATATGGCAGTTAGGAGATAAGAAACGCTTGAGAAACTCAAAATTTTCGCAGTTCTGATGCTCGAAACGAGTAACTAGAACGGCCTAGGGGAAAAGTACGCTTACCGTTGTAATCGGGCGAGTTTCTACTTTCAGGTGCAACAGAAATTTTGCGGATTGGTCAAACCGTTCGTGAGATATGGCAGTTTGGAGGTAAGAAACGCTTGAGGAACTCAAAATGTTCGCAGTTCTGATGCTCGAAACGAATAACTAGAACGGCCTAGGGGAAAAGTACGCATACTGATGTAATCGGGCGTGTTTCTACTTTCAGATGCAACAGAAATTTTGCGGATTTATCCATCCGTTCGCGAGATATGGCAGTTTGGAGATAAGAAACGCTTGAGAAGCTCAAAATTTTCGCAGTTCTGATGCTCGAAACGAATAACTAGAACGGCCTAGGGGAAACCTACACCTACCTTTGTAATCGGGCGAGTTTCTACTTTCAGATGCAACAGAAATTTTGCGGATTGGTCAATCCGTTAGCGAGATATGGCAGTTTGGAGGTAAGAAACGCTTGAGAAACACAAAATTTTCGCAGTTCTGATGCTCGAAACGAATAACTAGAACGGCCTAGGGGAAAAGTACGCATACCGTTGTAATCGGGCGAGTTTCTATTTTCAGATGCAACAGAAATTTTGCGGATTGGTCAATCCGTTCGCGAGATATGGCAGTTTGGAGGTAAGAAACGCTTGAGAAACTCAAAATTTTCGCAGTTCTGATGCTCGAAATGAATAACTGGAACGGCCTAGGGGAAAACTACACATACCGTTGTAATCGGGCGAGTTTCTACTTTCAGATGCAACAGAAATTTTGCGGATTGATCAATCCGTTCGCGAGATATGGCAGTTTGGAGATAAGAAACGCTTGAGAAACACAAAATTTTCGCAGTTCTGATGCTCGAAACGAGTAACTAGAACAGCCTAGGGGAAAAGTACGCTTACCGTTGTAATCGGGCGAGTTTCTACTTTCAGATGCAGCAGAAATTTTGCGGATTAGTCAATCCGTTCGCGAGATATGGCAGTTTGGAGGTAAGAAACGCTTGAGAAACTCAAAATTTTCGCAGTTCTGATGCTCGAAACGAATAACTAGAACGGCCTAGGGGAAAACTACACCTACCGTTGTAATCGGGCGAGTTTCTACTTTCAGATGCAACAGAAATTTTGCGGATGGATCAATCCGTTCGCGAGATATGGCAGTTTGGAGATAAGAAACGCTTGAGAAACTCAAAATTTTCTCAGTTCTGATGCCCGAAACGAGTAACTAGAACGGCCTAGGGGAAAAGTACGCCTACCGTTGTAATCGGGCGAGTCTCTACTTTCAGATGCAACAGAAATTTTGCGGATTGGTCAATCCGTTCGCGAGATATGGCAGTTTGTAGGTAAGAAACGCTTGAGAAACTCAAAATTTTCGCAGTTCTGATGCTCGAAACGAATAACTGGAACGGCCTAGGGGAAAACTACACATACCGTTGTAATCGGGCGAGTTTCTACATTCAGATGCAACAGAAATTTTGCGGATTGATCAATCCGTTCGCGAGATATGGCAGTTTGGAGATAAGAAACGCTTGAGAAACACAAAATTTTCGCAGTTCTGATGCTCGAAACGAGTAACTAGAACGGCCTAGGGGAAAAGCACGCATACTGTTGTAATCGGGCGAGTTTCTGCTTTCAGATGCAACAGAAATTTTGCGGATTGATCAATCCGTTCGCGAGATATGGCAGTTTGGAGATAAGAAACGCTTGAGAAACACAAAATTTTCGCAGTTCTGATGCTCGAAACGAGTAACTAGAGCGGCCTAGGGGAAAAGCACGCATACTGTTGTAATCGGGCGAGTTTCTGCTTTCAGATGCAACAGAAATTTTGCGGATTGGTCAATCCGTTCGCGAGATATGGCAGTTTGGAGGTAAGAAACGCTTGAGAAACTCAAAATTTTCGCAGTTCTGATGCTCGAAACGAATAACTAGAACGGCCTAGGGGAAAACTACACCTACCGTTGTAATCGGGCGAGTTTCTACTTTCAGATGCAACAGAAATTTTGCGGATTGATCAATCCGTTCGCGAGATATGGCAGTTTGGAGATAAGAAACGCTTGAGAAGCTCAAAATTTTCGCAGTTCTGATGCTCGAAACGAGTAACTAGAACGGCCTAGGGGAAAAGTACGCATACCGTTGTAATCGGGCGAGTTTCTATTTTCAGATGCAACAGAAATTTTGCGGATTGGTCAATCCGTTCGCGAGATATGGCAGTTTGGAGGTAAGAAACGCTTGAGAAACTCAAAATTTTCGCAGTTCTGATGCTCGAAATGAATAACTAGAACGGCCTAGGGGAAAACTACACCTACCGTTGTAATCGGGCAAGTTTCTACTTTCAGATGCAACAGAAATTTTGCGGATGGATCAATCCGTTCGCGAGATATGGCAGTTTGGAGATAAGAAACGCTTGAGAAACTCAAAATTTTCTCAGTTCTGATGCCCGAAACGAGTAACTAGAACGGCCTAGGGGAAAAGTACGCCTACCGTTGTAATCGGGCGAGTCTCTACTTTCAGATGCAACAGAAATTTTGCGGATTGGTCAATCCGTTCGCGAGATATGGCAGTTTGTAGGTAAGAAACGCTTGAGAAACTCAAAATTTTCGCAGTTCTGATGCTCGAAACGAATAACTGGAACGGCCTAGGGGAAAACTACACATACCGTTGTAATCGGGCGAGTTTCTACATTCAGATGCAACAGAAATTTTGCGGATTGATCAATCCGTTCGCGAGATATGGCAGTTTGGAGATAAGAAACGCTTGAGAAACACAAAATTTTCGCAGTTCTGATGCTCGAAACGAGTAACTAGAACGGCCTAGGGGAAAAGCACGCATACTGTTGTAATCGGGCGAGTTTCTGCTTTCAGATGCAACAGAAATTTTGCGGATTGATCAATCCGTTCGCGAGATATGGCAGTTTGGAGATAAGAAACGCTTGAGAAACACAAAATTTTCGCAGTTCTGATGCTCGAAACGAGTAACTAGAGCGGCCTAGGGGAAAAGCACGCATACTGTTGTAATCGGGCGAGTTTCTGCTTTCAGATGCAACAGAAATTTTGCGGATTGGTCAATCCGTTCGCGAGATATGGCAGTTTGGAGGTAAGAAACGCTTGAGAAACTCAAAATTTTCGCAGTTCTGATGCTCGAAACGAATAACTAGAACGGCCTAGGGGAAAACTACACCTACCGTTGTAATCGGGCGAGTTTCTACTTTCAGATGCAACAGAAATTTTGCGGATTGATCAATCCGTTCGCGAGATATGGCAGTTTGGAGATAAGAAACGCTTGAGAAGCTCAAAATTTTCGCAGTTCTGATGCTCGAAACGAGTAACTAGAACGGCCTAGGGGAAAAGTACGCATACCGTTGTAATCGGGCGAGTTTCTATTTTCAGATGCAACAGAAATTTTGCGGATTGGTCAATCCGTTCGCGAGATATGGCAGTTTGGAGGTAAGAAACGCTTGAGAAACTCAAAATTTTCGCAGTTCTGATGCTCGAAATGAATAACTAGAACGGCCTAGGGGAAAACTACACCTACCGTTGTAATCGGGCAAGTTTCTACTTTCAGATGCAACAGAAATTTTGCGGATGGATCAATCCGTTCGCGAGATATGGCAGTTTGGAGATAAGAAACGCTTGAGAAACTCAAAATTTTCGCAGTTCTGATGCTCGAAACGAGTAACGGAAACGGCCTAGGGGAAAAGCACGCATACTGTTGTAATCGGGCGAGTTTCTACTTTCAGATGCAACAGAAATTTTGCGGATTGATCAATCCGTTCGCGAGATATGGCAGTTTGGATATAAGAAACGCTTGAGAAACTCAAAATTTTCTCAGTTCTGATGCCCGAAACGAGTAACTAGAACGGCCTAGGGGAAAAGTACGCCTACCGTTGTAATCGGGCGAGTCTCTACTTTCAGATGCAACAGAAATTTTGCGGATTGGTCAATCCGTTCGCGAGATATGGCAGTTTGTAGGTAAGAAACGCTTGAGAAACTCAAAATTTTCGCAGTTCTGATGCTCGAAACGAATAACTGGAACGGCCTAGGGGAAAACTACACATACCGTTGTAATCGGGCGAGTTTCTACATTCAGATGCAACAGAAATTTTGCGGACTGATCAATCCGTTCGCGAGATATGGCAGTTTGGAGATAAGAAACGCTTGAGAAACACAAAATTTTCGCAGTTCTGATGCTCGAAACGAGTAACTAGAACGGCCTAGGGGAAAAGCACGCATACTGTTGTAATCGGGCGAGTTTCTGCTTTCAGATGCAACAGAAATTTTGCGGATTGATCAATCCGTTCGCGAGATATGGCAGTTTGGAGGTAAGAAACGCTTGAGAAACTCAAAATTTTCGCAGTTCTGATGCTCGAAACGAATAACTAGAACGGCCTAGGGGAAAACTACACCTACCGTTGTAATCGGGCGAGTTTCTACTTTCAGATGCAACAGAAATTTTGCGGATTGATCAATCCGTTCGCGAGATATGGCAGTTTGGAGATAAGAAACGCTTGAGAAACTCAAAATTTTCGCAGTTCTGATGCTCGAAACGAGTAACTAGAACGGCCTAGGGGAAAAGTACGCATAGCGTTGTAATCGGGCGAGTTTCTACTTTCAGATGCAACAGAAATTTTGCGGATTGGTCAATCCGTTCGCGAGATATGGCAGTTTGGAGGTAAGAAACGCTTGAGAAACTCAAAATTTTCGCAGTTCTGATGCTCGAAACGAATAACTAGAACGGCCTAGGGGAAAAGTACGCATACTGATGTAAACGGGCGTGTTTCTACTTTCAGATGCAACAGAAATTTTGCGGATTTATCCATCCGTTCGCGAGATATGGCAGTTTGGAGATAAGAAACGCTTGAGAAACTCAAAATTTTCGCAGTTCTGATGCTCGAAACGAATAACTAGAACGGCCTAGGGGAAACCTACACCTACCTTTGTAATCGGGCGAGTTTCTACTTTCAGATGCAACAGAAATTTTGCGGATTGATCAATCCGTTCGCGAGATATGGCAGTTAGGAGATAAGAAACGCTTGAGAAACTCAAAATTTTCGCAGTTCTGATGCTCGAAACGAGTAACTAGAACGGCCTAGGGGAAAAGTACGCTTACCGTTGTAATCGGGCGAGTTTCTACTTTCAGGTGCAACAGAAATTTTGCGGATTGGTCAAACCGTTCGCGAGATATGGCAGTTTGGAGGTAAGAAACGCTTGAGGAACTCAAAATGTTCGCAGTTCTGATGCTCGAAACGAATAACTAGAACGGCCTAGGGGAAAAGTACGCATACTGATGTAATCGGGCGTGTTTCTACTTTCAGATGCAACAGAAATTTTGCGGATTTATCCATCCGTTCGCGAGATATGGCAGTTTGGAGATAAGAAACGCTTGAGAAGCTCAAAATTTTCGCAGTTCTGATGCTCGAAACGAATAACTAGAACGGCCTAGGGGAAACCTACACCTACCTTTGTAATCGGGCGAGTTTCTACTTTCAGATGCAACAGAAATTTTGCGGATTGGTCAATCCGTTAGCGAGATATGGCAGTTTGGAGGTAAGAAACGCTTGAGAAACACAAAATTTTCGCAGTTCTGATGCTCGAAACGAATAACTAGAACGGCCTAGGGGAAAAGTACGCATACCGTTGTAATCGGGCGAGTTTCTATTTTCAGATGCAACAGAAATTTTGCGGATTGGTCAATCCGTTCGCGAGATATGGCAGTTTGGAGGTAAGAAACGCTTGAGAAACTCAAAATTTTCGCAGTTCTGATGCTCGAAATGAATAACTGGAACGGCCTAGGGGAAAACTACACATACCGTTGTAATCGGGCGAGTTTCTTCTTTCAGATGCAACAGAAATTTTGCGGATTGATCAATCCGTTCGCGAGATATGGCAGTTTGGAGATAAGAAACGCTTGAGAAACACAAAATTTTCGCAGTTCTGATGCTCGAAACGAGTAACTAGAACAGCCTAGGGGAAAAGTACGCTTACCGTTGTAATCGGGCGAGTTTCTACTTTCAGATGCAGCAGAAATTTTGCGGATTAGTCAATCCGTTCGCGAGATATGGCAGTTTGGAGGTAAGAAACGCTTGAGAAACTCAAAATTTTCGCAGTTCTGATGCTCGAAACGAATAACTAGAACGGCCTAGGGGAAAACTACACCTACCGTTGTAATCGGGCGAGTTTCTACTTTCAGATGCAACAGAAATTTTGCGGATGGATCAATCCGTTCGCGAGATATGGCAGTTTGGAGATAAGAAACGCTTGAGAAACTCAAAATTTTCGCAGTTCTGATGCTCGAAACGAATAACTAGAACGGCCTAGGGGAAAACTACACCTACCGTTGTAATCGGGCGAGTTTCTACTTTCAGATGCAACAGAAATTTTGCGGATTGATCAATCCGTTCGCGAGATATGGCAGTTTGGATATAAGAAACGCTTGAGAAACTCAAAGTTTTCTCAGTTCTGATGCTCGAAACGAGTAACTAGAACGGCCTAGGGGAAAAGTACGCCTACCGTTGTAATCGGGCGAGTCTCTACTTTCAGATGCAACAGAAATTTTGCGGATTGGTCAATCCGTTCGCGAGATATGGCAGTTTGGAGGTAAGAAACGCTTGAGAAACTCAAAATTTTCGCAGTTTTGATGCTCGAAACGAATAACTAGAACGGCCTAGGGGAAAACTACACCTACCGTTGTAATCGCGCGAGTTTCTACTTTCAGATGCAACAGAAATTTTGCGGATTGGTCAATCCCGTCGCGAGATATGGCAGTTTGGAGGTAAGAAACGCTTGAGAAACACAAAATTTTCGCAGTTCTGATGCTCGAAACGAATAACTAGAACGGCCTAGGGGAAAAGTACGCATACCGTTGTAATCGGGCGAGTTTCTATTTTCAGATGCAACAGAAATTTTGCGGATTGGTCAATCCGTTCGCGAGATATGGCAGTTTGGAGGTAAGAAACGCTTGAGAAACTCAAAATTTTCGCAGTTCTGATGCTCGAAACGAGCAACTAGAACGGCCTAGGGGAAAAGCACGCATACTGTTGTAATCGGGCGAGTTTCTGCTTTCAGATGCAACAGAAATTTTGCGGATTAGTCAATCCGTTCGCGAGATATGGCAGTTTGGAGGTTAGAAACGCTTGAGAAACTCAAAATTTTCGCCGTTCTGATGCTCGAAACGAATAACTAGAACGGCCTAGGGGAAAAGTACGCATACCGTTGTAATCGGGCGAGTTTCTGCTTTCAGATGCAACAGAAATTTTGCGGATTGGTCAATCCGTTCGCGAGATGTGGCAGTTTGGAGGTAAGAAACGCTTGAGAAACTCAAAATTTTCGCAGTTCTGATGCTCGAAATGAATAACTGGAACGGCCTACGGGAAAACTACACATACCGTTGTAATCGGGCAAGTTTCTACTTTCAGATGCAACAGAAATTTTGCGGATTGGTCAATCCGTTCGCGAGATATGGCAGTTTGGAGGTAAGAAACGCTTGAGAAACTCAAAATTTTCGCAGTTCTGATGCTCGAAACGAATAACTAGAACGGCCTAGGGGAAAACTACACCTACCGTTGTATTCGGGCGAGTTTCTACTTTCAGATGCAACAGAAATTTTGCGGATGGATCAATCCGTTCGCGAGATATGGCAGTTTGGAGATAAGAAACGCTTGAGAAACTCAAAATTTTCGCAGTTCTGATGCTCGAAACGAGTAACGGAAACGGCCTAGGGGAAAAGCACGCATACTGTTGTAATCGGGCGAGTTTCTACTTTCAGATGCAACAGAAATTTTGCGGATTGATCAATCCGTTCGCGAGATATGGCAGTTTGGAGATAAGAAACGCTTGAGAAACACAAAATTTTCGCAGTTCTGATGCTCGAAACGAGTAACTAGAACGGCCTAGGGGAAAAGCACGCATACTGTTGTAATCGGGCGAGTTTCTGCTTTCAGATGCAACAGAAATTTTGCGGATTGGTCAATCCGTTCGCGAGATATGGCAGTTTGGAGGTAAGAAACGCTTGAGAAACTCAAAATTTTCGCAGTTCTGATGCTCGAAACGAATAACTAGAACGGCCTAGGGGAAAACTACACCTACCGTTGTAATCGGGCGAGTTTCTACTTTCAGATGCAACAGAAATTTTGCGGATGGATCAATCAGTTCGCGAGATATGGCAGTTTGGAGATAAGAAACGCATGAGAAACTCAAAATTTTCGCAGTTCTGATGCTCGAAACGAGTAACTGAAACGGCCTAGGGGAAGAGCACGCATACTGTTGTAATCGGGCGAGTTTCTACTTTCAGATGCAACAGAAATTTTGCGGATTGATCAATCCGTTCGCGAGATATGGCAGTTTGTAGGTAAGAAACGCTTGAGAAACTCAAAATTTTCGCAGTTCTGATGCTCGAAACGAATAACTGGAACGGCCTAGGGGAAAACTACACCTACCGTTGTAATCGGGCGAGTTTCTACTTTCAGATGCAACAGAAATTTTGCGGATTGATCAATCCGTTCGCGAGATATGGCAGTTTGGAGATAAGAAACGCTTGAGAAACTCAAAATTTTCGCAGTTCTGATGCTCGAAACGAGTAACTAGAACGGCCTAGGGGAAAAGTACGCATAGCGTTGTAATCGGGCGAGTTTCTACTTTCAGATGCAACAGAAATTTTGCGGATTGGTCAAACCGTTCGCGAGATATGGCAGTTTGGAGGTAAGAAACGCTTGAGAAACTCAAAATTTTCGCAGTTCTGATGCTCGAAACGAATAACTAGAACGGCCTAGGGGAAAAGTACGCATACTGATGTAATCGGGCGTGTTTCTACTTTCAGATGCAACAGAAATTTTGCGGATTTATCCATCCGTTCGCGAGATATGGCAGTTTGGAGATAAGAAACGCTTGAGAAACTCAAAATTTTCGCAGTTCTGATGCTCGAAACGAATAACTAGAACGGCCTAGGGGAAAAGTACGCATACCGTTGTAATCGGGCGAGTTTCTACTTTCAGATGCAACAGAAATTTTGCGGATTGGTCAATCCGTTCGCGAGATATGGCAGTTTGGAGGTAAGAAACGCTTGAGAAACTAAAAATTTTCACAGTTCTGATGCTCGAAACGAATAACTAGAACGGCCTAGGGGAAAAATACACCTACCGTTGTAATCGGGCGAGTTTCTACTTTCAGATGCAACAGAAATTTTGCGGATTAGTCAATCCGTTCGCGAGATATGGCTGTTTGGAGGTAAGAAACGCTTGAGAAACTCAAAATTTTCGCAGTTCTGATGCTCGAAACGAATAACTAGAACGGCCTAGGGGAAACCTACACCTACCTTTGTAATCGGGCGAGTTTCTACTTTCAGATGCAACAGAAATTTTGCCGATTGAGCAATCCGTTCGCGAGATATGGCAGTTAGGAGATAAGAAACGCTTGAGAAACTCAAAATTTTCGCAGTTCTGATGCTCGAAACGAGTAACTAGAACGGCCTAGGGGAAAAGCACGCTTACCGTTGTAATCGGGCGAGTTTCTACTTTCAGATGCAACAGAAATTTTGCGGATTGGTCAATCCGTTCGCGAGATATGGCAGTTTGGAGGTAGGAAACGCTTGAGAAACACAAAATTTTCGCAGTTCTGATGCTCGAAACGAATAACTAGAACGGGCTAGGGGAAAAGTACGCATACCGTTGTAATCGGGCGAGTTTCTACTTTCAGATGCAACAGAAATTTTGCGGATTGGTCAATCCGTTCGCGAGATATGGCAGTTTGGAGGTAAGAAACGCTTGAGAAACTCAAAATTTTCACAGTTCTGATGCTCGAAATGAATAACTGGAACGGCCTAGGGGAAAACTACACATACCGTTGTAATCGGGCAAGTTTCTACTTTCAGATGCAACAGAATTTTGCGGATTGGTCAATCCGTTCGCGAGATATGGCTGTTTGGAGGTAAGAAACGCTTGAGAAACTCAAAATTGTCGCAGTTCTGATGCTCGAAACGAATAACTAGAACGGCCTAGGGGAAAAATACACCTACCGTTGTAATCGGGCGAGTTTCTACTTTCAGATGCAACAGAAATTTTGCGGATTAGTCAATCCGTTCGCGAGATATGGCAGTTCGGAGGTAAGAAACGCTTGAGAAACTCAAAATTTTCGCCGTTCTGATGCTCGAAACGAATAACTAGAACGGCCTAGGGGAAAAGTGCGCATACCGTTGTAATCGGGCGAGTTTCTACTTTCAGATGCAACAGAAATTTTGCGGATTGGTCAATCCGTTCGCGAGATATGGCAGTTCGGAGATAAGAAACGCTTGAGAAACTCAAAATTTTCGCAGTTCTGATGCTCGAAACGAGTAACTAGAACGGCCTAGGGGAAAAGTACGCTTACCGTTGTAATCGGGCGAGTTTCTCCTTTCAGATGCAACAGAAATTTTGCGGATTATTCAATCCGTTCGCGAGATATGGCAGTTTGGAGGTAAGAAACGCTTGAGAAACTCAAAATTTTCGCCGTTCTGATGCTCGAAACGAATAACTAGAACGGCCTAGGGGAAAGGTACGCATACCGTTGTAATCGGGCGAGATTCTACTTTCAGATGCAACAGAAATTTTGCGGATTGGTCAATCCGTTCGCGAGATATGGCTGTTTGGAGGTAAGAAACGCTTGAGAAACACAAAATTTTCGCAGTTCTGATGCTCGAAACGAATAACTAGAACGGCCTAGGGGAAAAGTACGCATACCGTTGTAATCGGGCGAGTTTCTATTTTCAGATGCAACAGAAATTTTGCGGATTGGTCAATCCGTTCGCGAGATATGGCAGTTTGGAGGTAAGAAACGCTTGAGAAACTCAAAATTTTCGCAGTTCTGATGCTCGAAACGAGCAACTAGAACGGCCTAGGGGAAAAGCACGCATACTGTTGTAATCGGGCGAGTTTCTGCTTTCAGATGCAACAGAAATTTTGCGGATTAGTCAATCCGTTCGCGAGATATGGCAGTTTGGAGGTTAGAAACGCTTGAGAAACTCAAAATTTTCGCCGTTCTGATGCTCGAAACGAATAACTAGAACGGCCTAGGGGAAAAGTACGCATACCGTTGTAATCGGGCGAGTTTCTGCTTTCAGATGCAACAGAAATTTTGCGGATTGGTCAATCCGTTCGCGAGATGTGGCAGTTTGGAGGTAAGAAACGCTTGAGAAACTCAAAATTTTCGCAGTTCTGATGCTCGAAATGAATAACTGGAACGGCCTAGGGGAAAACTACACATACCGTTGTAATCGGGCAAGTTTCTACTTTCAGATGCAACAGAAATTTTGCGGATTGGTCAATCCGTTCGCGAGATATGGCAGTTTGGAGGTAAGAAACGCTTGAGAAACTCAAAATTTTCGCAGTTCTGATGCTCGAAACGAATAACTAGAACGGCCTAGGGGAA
The DNA here is from genome assembly GCF_051014685.1 of Ptiloglossa arizonensis. NCBI lineage: Eukaryota > Metazoa > Arthropoda > Insecta > Hymenoptera > Colletidae > Ptiloglossa > Ptiloglossa arizonensis. Next base: position 114,887 of record NW_027478681.1, on the reverse strand, counting down.
AACTACACCTACCGTTGTATTCGGGCGAGTTTCTACTTTCAGATGCAACAGAAATTTTGCGGATGGATCAATCCGTTCGCGAGATATGGCAGTTTGGAGATAAGAAACGCTTGAGAAACTCAAAATTTTCGCAGTTCTGATGCTCGAAACGAGTAACGGAAACGGCCTAGGGGAAAAGCACGCATACTGTTGTAATCGGGCGAGTTTCTACTTTCAGATGCAACAGAAATTTTGCGGATTGATCAATCCGTTCGCGAGATATGGCAGTTTGGAGATAAGAAACGCTTGAGAAACACAAAATTTTCGCAGTTCTGATGCTCGAAACGAGTAACTAGAACGGCCTAGGGGAAAAGCACGCATACTGTTGTAATCGGGCGAGTTTCTGCTTTCAGATGCAACAGAAATTTTGCGGATTGGTCAATCCGTTCGCGAGATATGGCAGTTTGGAGGTAAGAAACGCTTGAGAAACTCAAAATTTTCGCAGTTCTGATGCTCGAAACGAATAACTAGAACGGCCTAGGGGAAAACTACACCTACCGTTGTAATCGGGCGAGTTTCTACTTTCAGATGCAACAGAAATTTTGCGGATGGATCAATCAGTTCGCGAGATATGGCAGTTTGGAGATAAGAAACGCATGAGAAACTCAAAATTTTCGCAGTTCTGATGCTCGAAACGAGTAACTGAAACGGCCTAGGGGAAGAGCACGCATACTGTTGTAATCGGGCGAGTTTCTACTTTCAGATGCAACAGAAATTTTGCGGATTGATCAATCCGTTCGCGAGATATGGCAGTTTGTAGGTAAGAAACGCTTGAGAAACTCAAAATTTTCGCAGTTCTGATGCTCGAAACGAATAACTGGAACGGCCTAGGGGAAAACTACACATACCGTTGTAATCGGGCAAGTTTCTACTTTCAGATGCAACAGAAATTTTGCGGATTGGTCAATCCGTTCGCGAGATATGGCAGTTTGGAGGTAAGAAACGCTTGAGAAACTCAAAATTTTCGCAGTTCTGATGCTCGAAACGAATAACTAGAACGGCCTAGGGGAAACTACACCTACCGTTGTAATCGGGCGAGTTTCTACTTTCAGATGCAACAGAAATTTTGCGGATTGATCAATCCGTTCGCGAGATATGGCAGTTTGGAGATAAGAAACGCTTGAGAAACTCATAATTTTCGCAGTTCTGATGCTCGAAACGAGTAACTAGAACGGCCTAGGGGAAAAGTACGCATAGCGTTGTAATCGGGCGAGTTTCTACTTTCAGATGCAACAGAAATTTTGCGGATTGGTCAAACCGTTCGCGAGATATGGCAGTTTGGAGGTAAGAAACGCTTGAGAAACTCAAAATTTTCGCAGTTCTGATGCTCGAAACGAATAACTAGAACGGCCTAGGGGAAAAGTACGCATACTGATGTAATCGGGCGTGTTTCTACTTTCAGATGCAACAGAAATTTTGCGGATTTATCCATCCGTTCGCGAGATATGGCAGTTTGGAGATAAGAAACGCTTGAGAAACTCAAAATTTTCGCAGTTCTGATGCTCGAAACGAATAACTAGAACGGCCTAGGGGAAACCTACACCTACGTTTGTAATCGGGCGAGTTTCTACTTTCAGATTCAACAGAAATTTTGCGGATTGGTCAATCCGTTCGCGAGATATGGCAGTTTGGAGGTAAGAAACGCTTGAGAAACACAAAATTTTCGCAGTTCTGATGCTCGAAACGAATAACTAGAACGGCCTAGGGGAAAAGTACGCATACCGTTGTAATCGGGCGAGTTTCTATTTTCAGATGCAACAGAAATTTTGCGGATTGGTCAATCCGTTCGCGAGATATGGCGGTTTGGAAGTAAGAAACGCTTGAGAAACTCAAAATTTTCGCAGTTCTGATGCTCGAAATGAATAACTGGAACGGCCTAGGGGAAAACTACACATACCGTTGTAATCGGGCGAGTTTCTACTTTCAGATGCAACAGAAATTTTGCGGATTGATCAATCCGTTCGCGAGATATGGCAGTTTGGAGATAAGAAACGTTTGAGAAACTCAAAATTTTCGCAGTTCTGATGCTCGAAACGAATAACTAGAACGGCCTAGGGGAAACCTACACCTACCTTTGTAATCGGGCGAGTTTCTACTTTCAGATGCAACAGAAATTTTGCGGATTGATCAATCCGTTCGCGAGATATGGCAGTTAGGAGATAAGAAACGCTTGAGAAACTCAAAATTTTCGCAGTTCTGATGCTCGAAACGAGTAACTAGGACGGCCTAGGGGAAAAGTACGCTTACCGTTGTAATCGGGCGAGTTTCTACTTTCAGATGCAACAGAAATTTTGCGGATTGGTCAATCCGTTCGCGAGATATGGCAGTTTGGAGGTAGGAAACGCTTGAGAAACACAAAATTTTCGCAGTTCTGATGCTCGAAACGAATAACTAGAACGGCCTAGGGGAAAAGTACGCATACCGTTGTAATCGGGCGAGTTTCTACTTTCAGATGCAACAGAAATTTTGCGGATTGGTCAATCCGTTCGCGAGATATGGCAGTTTGGAGGTAAGAAACGCTTGAGAAACTCAAAATTTTCACAGTTCTGATGCTCGAAATGAATAACTGGAACGGCCTAGGGGAAAACTACACATACCGTTGTAATCGGGCAAGTTTCTACTTTCAGATGCAACAGAAATTTTGCGGATTGGTCAATCCGTTCGCGAGATATGGCTGTTTGGAGGTAAGAAACGCTTGAGAAACTCAAAATTTTCGCAGTTCTGATGCTCGAAACGAATAACTAGAACGGCCTAGGGGAAAAATACACCTACCGTTGTAATCGGGCGAGTTTCTACTTTCAGATGCAACAGAAATTTTGCGGATTAGTCAATCCGTTCGCGAGATATGGCTGTTTGGAGGTAAGAAACGCTTGAGAAACTCAAAATTTTCGCAGTTCTGATGCTCGAAACGAATAACTAGAACGGCCTAGGGGAAACCTACACCTACCTTTGTAATCGGGCGAGTTTCTACTTTCAGATGCAACAGAAATTTTGCCGATTGAGCAATCCGTTCGCGAGATATGGCAGTTAGGAGATAAGAAACGCTTGAGAAACTCAAAATTTTCGCAGTTCTGATGCTCGAAACGAGTAACTAGAACGGCCTAGGGGAAAAGTACGCTTACCGTTGTAATCGGGCGAGTTTCTACTTTCAGATGCAACAGAAATTTTGCGGATTGGTCAATCCGTTCGCGAGATATGGCAGTTTGGAGGTAGGAAACGCTTGAGAAACACAAAATTTTCGCAGTTCTGATGCTCGAAACGAATAACTAGAACGGCCTAGGGGAAAAGTACGCATACCGTTGTAATCGGGCGAGTTTCTACTTTCAGATGCAACAGAAATTTTGCGGATTGGTCAATCCGTTCGCGAGATATGGCAGTTTGGAGGTAAGAAACGCTTGAGAAACTCAAAATTTTCACAGTTCTGATGCTCGAAATGAATAACTGGAACGGCCTAGGGGAAAACTACACATACCGTTGTAATCGGGCAAGTTTCTACTTTCAGATGCAACAGAATTTTGCGGATTGGTCAATCCGTTCGCGAGATATGGCTGTTTGGAGGTAAGAAACGCTTGAGAAACTCAAAATTGTCGCAGTTCTGATGCTCGAAACGAATAACTAGAACGGCCTAGGGGAAAAATACACCTACCGTTGTAATCGGGCGAGTTTCTACTTTCAGATGCAACAGAAATTTTGCGGATTAGTCAATCCGTTCGCGAGATATGGCAGTTCGGAGGTAAGAAACGCTTGAGAAACTCAAAATTTTCGCCGTTCTGATGCTCGAAACGAATAACTAGAACGGCCTAGGGGAAAAGTGCGCATACCGTTGTAATCGGGCGAGTTTCTACTTTCAGATGCAACAGAAATTTTGCGGATTGGTCAATCCGTTCGCGAGATATGGCAGTTCGGAGATAAGAAACGCTTGAGAAACTCAAAATTTTCGCAGTTCTGATGCTCGAAACGAGTAACTAGAACGGCCTGGGGGAAAAGTACGCTTACCGTTGTAATCGGGCGAGTTTCTCCTTTCAGATGCAACAGAAATTTTGCGGATTATTCAATCCGTTCGCGAGATATGGCAGTTTGGAGGTAAGAAACGCTTGAGAAACTCAAAATTTTCGCCGTTCTGATGCTCGAAACGAATAACTAGAACGGCCTAGGGGAAAGGTACGCATACCGTTGTAATCGGGCGAGATTCTACTTTCAGATGCAACAGAAATTTTGCGGATTGGTCAATCCGTTCGCGAGATATGGCTGTTTGGAGGTAAGAAACGCTTGAGAAACTCAAAATTTTCGCAGTTCTGATGCTCGAAACGAATAACTAGAACGGCCTAGGGGAAACCTACACCTACCTTTGTAATCGGGCGAGTTTCTACTTTCAGATGCAACAGAAATTTTGCGGATTGATCAATCCGTTCGCGAGATATGGCAGTTAGGAGATAAGAAACGCTTGAGAAACTCAAAATTTTCGCAGTTCTGATGCTCGAAACGAGTAACTAGAACGGCCTAGGGGAAAAGTACGCTTACCGTTGTAATCGGGCGAGTTTCTACTTTCAGATGCAACAGAAATTTTGCGGATTGGTCAATCCGTTCGCGAGATATGGCAGTTTGGAGGTAGGAAACGCTTGAGAAACACAAAATTTTCGCAGTTCTGATGCTCGAAACGAATAACTAGAACGGCCTAGGGGAAAAGTACGCATACCGTTGTAATCGGGCGAGTTTCTACTTTCAGATGCAACAGAAATTTTGCGGATTGGTCAATCCGTTCGCGAGATATGGCAGTTTGGAGGTAAGAAACGCTTGAGAAACTCAAAATTTTCACAGTTCTGATGCTCGAAATGAATAACTGGAACGGCCTAGGGGAAAACTACACATACCGTTGTAATCGGGCAAGTTTCTACTTTCAGATGCAACAGAATTTTGCGGATTGGTCAATCCGTTCGCGAGATATGGCTGTTTGGAGGTAAGAAACGCTTGAGAAACTCAAAATTTTCGCAGTTCTGATGCTCGAAACGAATAACTAGAACGGCCTAGGGGAAAAATACACCTACCGTTGTAATCGGGCGAGTTTCTACTTTCAGATGCAACAGAAATTTTGCGGATTAGTCAATCCGTTCGCGAGATATGGCAGTTTGGAGGTAAGAAACGCTTGAGAAACTCAAAATTTTCGCCGTTCTGATGCTCGAAACGAATAACTAGAACGGCCTAGGGGAAAAGTGCGCATACCGTTGTAATCGGGCGAGTTTCTACTTTCAGATGCAACAGAAATTTTGCGGATTGGTCAATCCGTTCGCGAGATATGGCAGTTCGGAGATAAGAAACGCTTGAGAAACTCAAAATTTTCGCAGTTCTGATGCTCGAAACGAGTAACTAGAACGGCCTAGGGGAAAAGTACGCTTACCGTTGTAATCGGGCGAGTTTCTCCTTTCAGATGCAACAGAAATTTTGCGGATTATTCAATCCGTTCGCGAGATATGGCAGTTTGGAGGTAAGAAACGCTTGAGAAACTCAAAATTTTCGCCGTTCTGATGCTCGAAACGAATAACTAGAACGGCCTAGGGGAAAAGTGCGCATACCGTTGTAATCGGGCGAGTTTCTACTTTCAGATGCATTAGAAATTTTGCGGATTGGTCAATCGGTTCGCGAGATATGGCAATTTGGAGGTAAGAAACGCTTGAGAAACTCAAAATTTGCGCAGTTCTGATGCTCGAAACGAATAACTAGAACGGCCTAGCGGAAAAGTGCGCATAGCGTTGTAATCGGGCGAGTTTCTTCTTTCAGATGCAACAGAAATTTTGCGGATCGGTCAATCCGTTCGCGAGATATGGCAGTTTGGATGTAAGAAACGCTTGAGGAACTCAAAATTTTCGCAGTTCTGATGCTCGAAACGAACAACTGGAACCGCCTAGGGGAAAACTACACATACCATTGTAATCGGGCGAGTTTCTACTTTCAGATGCAACAGAAACTTTGCGGATTGGTCATTCCGTTCGCGAGATATGGCAGTTTGGAGGTAAGAAACGCTTGAGAAACTCAAAATTTTCGCAGTTCTGATGCTCGAAACGAATAACTAGAACGGCCTAAGGGAAAAGTGCGCATACCGTTGTAATCGGGCGAGTTTCTACTTTCAGAAGCAACAGAAATTTTGCGGATTGGTCAATCCGTTCGCGAGATATGGCAGTTTGGATGTAAGAAACGCTTGAGGAACTCAAAATTTTCGCAGTTCTGATGCTCGAAACGAACAACTGGAACGGCCTAGGGGAAAACTACACATACCGTTGTAATCGGGCGAGTTTCTACTTTCAGATGCAACAGAAATTTTGCGGATTGATCAATCCGTTCGCGAGATATGGCAGTTTGGAGATAAGAAACGCTTGAGAAACTCAAAATTTTCGCAGTTCTGATGCTCGAAACGAATAACTAGAACGGCCTAGGGGAAAACTACACCTACCGTTGTAATCGGGCGAGTTTCTACTTTCAGATGCAACAGAAATTTTGCGGATTGATCAATCCGTTCGCGAGATATGGCAGTTTGGAGATAAGAAACGCTTGAGAAACTCAAAATTTTCGCAGTTCTGATGCTCGAAACGAATAACTAGAACGGCCTAGGGGAAAAGTACGCATACTGATGTAATCGGGCGTGTTTCTACTTTCAGATGCAACAGAAATTTTGCGGATTTATCCATCCGTTCGCGAGATATGGCAGTTTGGAGATAAGAAACGCTTGAGAAACTCAAAATTTTCGCAGTTCTGATGCTCGAAACGAATAACTAGAACGGCCTAGGGGAAACCTACACCTACCTTTGTAATCGGGCGAGTTTCTACTTTCAGATGCAACAGAAATTTTGCGGATTGATCAATCCGTTCGCGAGATATGGCAGTTAGGAGATAAGAAACGCTTGAGAAACTCAAAATTTTCGCAGTTCTGATGCTCGAAACGAGTAACTAGAACGGCCTAGGGGAAAAGTACGCTTACCGTTGTAATCGGGCGAGTTTCTACTTTCAGATGCAACAGTAATTTTGCGGATTGGTCAATCCGTTCGCGAGATATGGTAGTTTGGAGGTAGGAAACGCTTGAGAAACACAAAATTTTCGCAGTTCTGATGCTCGAAACGAATAACTAGAACGGCCTAGGGGAAAAGTACGCATACCGTTGAAATCGGGCGAGTTTCTACTTTCAGATGCAACAGAAATTTTGCGGATTGGTCAATCCGTTCGCGAGATATGGCAGTTTGGAGGTAAGAAACGCTTGAGAAACTCAAAATTTTCACAGTTCTGATGCTCGAAATGAATAACTGGAACGGCCTAGGGGAAAACTACACATACCGTTGTAATCGGGCAAGTTTCTACTTTCAGATGCAACAGAAATTTTGCGGATTGGTCAATCCGTTCGCGAGATATGGCTGTTTGGAGGTAAGAAACGCTTGAGAAACTCAAAATTTTCGCAGTTCTGATGCTCGAAACGAATAACTAGAACGGCCTAGGGGAAAAATACACCTACCGTTGTAATCGGGCGAGTTTCTACTTTCAGATGCAACAGAAATTTTTCGGATTAGTCAATCCGTTCGCGAGATATGGCTGTTTGGAGGTAAGAAACGCTTGAGAAACTCAAAATTTTCGCAGTTCTGATGCTCGAAACGAATAACTAGAACGGCCTAGGGGAAACCTGCACCTACCTTTGTAATCGGGCGAGTTTCTACTTTCAGATGCAACAGAAATTTTGCGGATTGATCAATCCGTTCGCGAGATATGGCAGTTAGGAGATAAGAAACGCTTGAGAAACTCAAAATTTTCGCAGTTCTGATGCTCGAAACGAGTAACTAGAACGGCCTAGGGGAAAAATACGCTTACCGTTGTAATCGGGCGAGTTTCTACTTTCAGATGCAACAGAAATTTTGCGGATTGGTCAATCCGTTCGCGATATATGGCAGTTTGGAGGTAGGAAACGCTTGAGAAACACAAATTTTTCGCAGTTCCGATGCTCGAAACGAATAACTAGAACGGCCTAGGGGAAAAGTACGCATACCGTTGTAATCGGGCGAGTTTCTACTTTCAGATGCAACAGAAATTTTGCGGATAGGTCAATCCGTTCGCGAGATATGGCAGTTTGGAGGTAAGAAACGCTTGAGAAACTCAAAATTTTCACAGTTCTGATGCTCGAAATGAATAACTGGAACGGCCTAGGGGAAAACTACACATACCGTTGTAATCGGGCAAGTTTCTACTTTCAGATGCAACAGAAATTTTGCGGATTGGTCAATCCGTTCGCGAGATATGGCTGTTTGGAGGTAAGAAACGCTTGAGAAACTCAAAATTTTCGCAGTTCTGATGCTCGAAACGAATAACTAGAACGGCCTAGGGGAAAAATACACCTACCGTTGTAATCGGGCGAGTTTCTACTTTCAGATGCAACAGAAATTTTGCGGATTAGTCAATCCGTTCGCGAGATATGGCTGTTTGGAGGTAAGAAACGCTTGAGAAACTCAAAATTTTCGCAGTTCTGATGCTCGAAACGAATAACTAGAACGGCCTAGGGGAAACCTACACCTACCTTTGTAATCGGGCGAGTTTCTACTTTCAGATGCAACAGAAATTTTGCGGATTGATCAATCCGTTCGCGAGATATGGCAGTTAGGAGATAAGAAACGCTTGAGAAACTCAAAATTTTCGCAGTTCTGATGCTCGAAACGAGTAACTAGAACGGCCTAGGGGAAAAGTACGCATACCGTTGTAATCGGGCGAGTTTCTACTTTCAGATGCAACAGAAATTTTGCGGATTGGTCAATCCGTTCGCGAGATATGGCAGTTTGGAGGTAAGAAACGCTTGAGAAACTCAAAATTTTCACAGTTCTGATGCTCGAAATGAATAACTGGAACGGCCTAGGGGAAAACTACACATACCGTTGTAATCGGGCAAGTTTCTACTTTCAGATGCAACAGAATTTTGCGGATTGGTCAATCCGTTCGCGAGATATGGCTGTTTGGAGGTAAGAAACGCTTGAGAAACTCAAAATTTTCGCAGTTCTGATGCTCGAAACGAATAACTAGAACGGCCTAGGGGAAACCTACACCTACCTTTGTAATCGGGCGAGTTTCTACTTTCAGATGCAACAGAAATTTTGCGGATTGATCAATCCGTTCGCGAGATATGGCAGTTAGGAGATAAGAAACGCTTGAGAAACTCAAAATTTTCGCAGTTCTGATGCTCGAAACGAGTAACTAGAACGGCCTAGGGGAAAAGTACGCTTACCGTTGTAATCGGGCGAGTTTCTACTTTCAGATGCAACAGTAATTTTGCGGATTGGTCAATCCGTTCGCGAGATATGGCAGTTTGGAGGTAGGAAACGCTTGAGAAACACAAAATTTTCGCAGTTCTGATGCTCGAAACGAATAACTAGAACGGCCTAGGGGAAAAGTACGCATACCGTTGTAATCGGGCGAGTTTCTACTTTCAGATGCAACAGAAATTTTGCGGATTGGTCAATCCGTTCGCGAGATATGGCAGTTTGGAGGTAAGAAACGCATGAGAAACTCAAAATTTTCGCAGTTCTGATGCTCGAAACGAGTAACTGAAACGGCCTAGGGGAAGAGCACGCATACTGTTGTAATCGGGCGAGTTTCTACTTTCAGATGCAACAGAAATTTTGCGGATTGATCAATCCGTTCGCGAGATATGGCAGTTTGTAGGTAAGAAACGCTTGAGAAACTCAAAATTTTCGCAGTTCTGATGCTCGAAACGAATAACTGGAACGGCCTAGGGGAAAACTACACATACCGTTGTAATCGAGCGAGCTTCTACATTCAGATGCAACAGAAATTTTGCGGATTGATCAATCCGTTCGCGAGATATGGCAGTTTGGAGATAAGAAACGCTTGAGAAACACAAAATTTTCGCAGTTCTGATGCTCGAAACGAGTAACTAGAACGGCCTAGGGGAAAAGCACGCATACTGTTGTAATCGGGCGAGATTCTGCTTTCAGATGCAACAGAAATTTAGCGGATTGGTCAATCCGTTCGCGAGATATGGCAGTTTGGAGGTAAGAAACGCTTGAGAAACTCAAAATTTTCGCAGTTCTGATGCTCGAAACGAATAACTAGAACGGCCTAGGGGAAACTACACCTACCGTTGTAATCGGGCGAGTTTCTACTTTCAGATGCAACAGAAATTTTGCGGATTGATCAATCCGTTCGCGAGATATGGCAGTTTGGAGATAAGAAACGCTTGAGAAACTCAAAATTTTCGCAGTTCTGATGCTCGAAACGAGTAACTAGAACGGCCTAGGGGAAAAGTACGCATAGCGTTGTAATCGGGCGAGTTTCTACTTTCAGATGCAACAGAAATTTTGCGGATTGGTCAAACCGTTCGCGAGATATGGCAGTTTGGAGGTAAGAAACGCTTGAGAAACTCAAAATTTTCGCAGTTCTGATGCTCGAAACGAATAACTAGAACGGCCTAGGGGAAAAGTACGCATACTGATGTAATCGGGCGTGTTTCTACTTTCAGATGCAACAGAAATTTTGCGGATTTATCCATCCGTTCGCGAGATATGGCAGTTTGGAGATAAGAAACGCTTGAGAAACTCAAAATTTTCGCAGTTCTGATGCTCGAAACGAATAACTAGAACGGCCTAGGGGAAACCTACACCTACGTTTGTAATCGGGCGAGTTTCTACTTTCAGATTCAACAGAAATTTTGCGGATTGGTCAATCCGTTCGCGAGATATGGCAGTTTGGAGGTAAGAAACGCTTGAGAAACACAAAATTTTCGCAGTTCTGATGCTCGAAACGAATAACTAGAACGGCCTAGGGGAAAAGTACGCATACCGTTGTAATCGGGCGAGTTTCTATTTTCAGATGCAACAGAAATTTTGCGGATTGGTCAATCCGTTCGCGAGATATGGCGGTTTGGAGGTAAGAAACGCTTGAGAAACTCAAAATTTTCGCAGTTCTGATGCTCGAAATGAATAACTGGAACGGCCTAGGGGAAAACTACACATACCGTTGTAATCGGGCGAGTTTCTACTTTCAGATGCAACAGAAATTTTGCGGATTGATCAATCCGTTCGCGAGATATGGCAGTTTGGAGATAAGAAACGTTTGAGAAACTCAAAATTTTCGCAGTTCTGATGCTCGAAACGAATAACTAGAACGGCCTAGGGGAAACCTACACCTACCTTTGTAATCGGGCGAGTTTCTACTTTCAGATGCAACAGAAATTTTGCGGATTGATCAATCCGTTCGCGAGATATGGCAGTTAGGAGATAAGAAACGCTTGAGAAACTCAAAATTTTCGCAGTTCTGATGCTCGAAACGAGTAACTAGAACGGCCTAGGGGAAAAGTACGCTTACCGTTGTAATCGGGCGAGTTTCTACTTTCAGATGCAACAGAAATTTTGCGGATTGGTCAATCCGTTCGCGAGATATGGCAGTTTGGAGGTAGGAAACGCTTGAGAAACACAAAATTTTCGCAGTTCTGATGCTCGAAACGAATAACTAGAACGGCCTAGGGGAAAAGTACGCATACCGTTGTAATCGGGCGAGTTTCTACTTTCAGATGCAACAGAAATTTTGCGGATTGGTCAATCCGTTCGCGAGATATGGCAGTTTGGAGGTAAGAAACGCTTGAGAAACTCAAAATTTTCACAGTTCTGATGCTCGAAATGAATAACTGGAACGGCCTAGGGGAAAACTACACATACCGTTGTAATCGGGCAAGTTTCTACTTTCAGATGCAACAGAAATTTTGCGGATTGGTCAATCCGTTCGCGAGATATGGCTGTTTGGAGGTAAGAAACGCTTGAGAAACTCAAAATTTTCGCAGTTCTGATGCTCGAAACGAATAACTAGAACGGCCTAGGGGAAACCTACACCTACCTTTGTAATCGGGCGAGTTTCTACTTTCAGATGCAACAGAAATTTTGCCGATTGAGCAGTCCGTTCGCGAGATATGGCAGTTAGGAGATAAGAAACGCTTGAGAAACTCAAAATTTTCGCAGTTCTGATGCTCGAAACGAGTAACTGAAACGGCCTAGGGAAAAAGCACGCATACTGTTGTAATCGGACGAGTTTCTACTTTCAGATGCAACAGAAATTTTGCGGATTGATCAATCCGTTCGCGAGATATGGCAGTTTGGATATAAGAAACGCTTGAGAAACTCAAAATTTTCGCAGTTCTGATGCTCGAAACGAGTAACTAGAACGGTCTAGGGGAAAAGTACGCATACCGTTGTAATCGGGCGAGTCTCTACTTTCAGATGCAACAGAAATTTTGCGGATTGGTCAATCCGTTCGCGAGATATGGCAGTTTGTAGGTAAGAAACGCTTGAGAAACACAAAATTTTCGCAGTTCTGATGCTCGAAACGAATAACTGGAACGACCTAGGGGAAAACTACACATACCGTTGTAATCGGGCGAGTTTCTACTTTCAGATGCAACAGAAATTTTGCGGATTGATCAATCCGTTCGCGAGATATGGCAGTTTGGAGATAAGAAACGCTTGAGAAACTCAAAATTTTCGCAGTTCTGATGCTCGAAACGAGTAACTAGAACGGCCTAGGGGAAAAGTACGCTTACCGTTGTAATCGGGCGAGTTTCTACTTTCAGATGCAACAGAAATTTTGCGGATTGGTCAATCCGTTCGCGAGATATGGCAGTTTGGAGGTAAGAAACGCTTGAGAAACTCAATATTTTCGCAGTTCTGATGCTCGAAATGAATAACTGGAACGGCCTAGGGGAAAACTACACATACCGTTGTAATCGGGCGAGTTTCTACTTTCAGATGCAACAGAAATTTTGCGGATTGGTCAATCCGTTCGCGAGTTATGGCAGTTTGGAGGTAAGAAACGCTTGAGAAACTCAAAATTTTCGCAGTTCTGATGCTCGAAATGAATAACTGGAACGGCCTAGGGGAAAACTACACATACCGTTGTAATCGGGCAAGTTTCTACTTTCAGATGCAACAGAAATTTTGCGGATTGGTCAATCCGTTCGCGAGATATGGCAGTTTGGATGTAAGAAACGCTTGAGAAACTCAAAATTTTCGCAGTTCTGATGCTCGAAACGAATAACTAGAACGGCCTAGGGGAAAACTACACCTAGCGTTGTAATCGGGCGAGTTTCTACTTTCAGATGCAAAAGAAATTTTGCGGATGGATCAATCCGTTCGCGAGATATGGCAGTTTGGAGATAAGAAACGCTTGAGAAACTCAAAATTTTCGCAGTTCTGATGCTCGAAACGAGTAACTAGAACGGCCTAGGGGAAAAGTACGCATACCGTTGTAATCGGGCGAGTCTCTACTTTCAGATGCAACAGAAATTTTGCGGATTGGTCAATCCGTTCGCGAGATATGGCAGTTTGTAGGTAAGAAACGCTTGAGAAACTCAAAATTTTCGCAGTTCTGATGCTCGAAACGAATAACTGGAACGGCCTAGGGGAAAAGCACGCATACTGTTGTAATCGGGCGAGCTTCTACTTTCAGATGCAACAGAAATTTTGCGGATTGGTCAATCCGTTCGCGAGATATGGCAGTTTGTAGGTAAGAAACGCTTGAGAAACTCAAAATTTTCGCAGTTCTGATGCTCGAAACGAGTAACTAGAACGGCCTAGGGGAAAAGTACGCTTACCGTTGTAATCGGGCGAGTTTCTACTTTCAGATGCAACAGAAATTTTGCGGATTGATCAATCCGTTCGCGAGATATGGCAGTTTGGAGATAAGAAACGCTTGAGAAACTCAAAATTTTCGCAGTTCTGATGCTCGAAACGAGTAACTAGAACGGCCTAGGGGAAAAGTACGCTTACCGTTGTAATCGGGCGAGTTTCTACTTTCAGATGCAACAGAAATTTTGCGGATTAGTCAATCCGTTCGCGAGATATGGCAGTATGGAGGTAAGAAACGCTTGAGAAACTCAAAATTTTCGCCGTTCTGATGCTCGAAACGAATAACTAGAACGGCCTAGGGGAAAAGTACGCATACTGATGTAATCGGGCGTGTTTCTACTTTCAGATGCAACAGAAATTTTGCGGATTTATCCATCCGTTCGCGAGATATGGCAGTTTGGAGATAAGAAACGCTTGAGAAATTCAAAATTTTCGCCGTTCTGATGCTCGAAACGAATAACTAGAACGGCCTAGGGGAAAAGGACGCATACTGATGTAATCGGGCGTGTTTCTACTTTCAGATGCAACAGAAATTTTGCGGATTGGTCAATCCGTTCGCGAGATATGGCAGTTTGGAGATAAGAAACGCTTGAGAAACTCAAAATTTTCGCAGTTCTGATGCTCGAAACGAGTAACTAGAACGGCCTAGGGGAAAAGTACGCTTACCGTTGTAATCGGGCGAGTTTCTACTTTCAGATGCAACAGAAATTTTGCGGATTAGTCAATCCGTTCGCGAGATATGGCAGTTTGGACGTAAGAAACGCTTGAGAAGCTCAAAATTTTCGCCGTTCTGATGCTCGAAACGAATAAGTAGAACGGCCTAGGGGAAAAGTGCGCATACCGTTGTAATCGGGCGAGTTTCTACTTTCAGATGCAATAGAAATTTTGCGGATTGGTCAATCGGTTCGCGAGATATGGCAGTTTGGAGGTAAGAAACGCTTGAGAAACTCAAAATTTTCGCAGTTCTGATGCTCGAAACGAGTAACTAGAACGGCCTAGGGGAAAAGTACGCTTACCGTTGTAATCGGGCGAGTTTCTACTTTCAGATGCAACAGAAATTTTGCGGATTAGTCAATCCGTTCGCGAGATATGGCAGTTTGGAGGTAAGAAACGCTTGAGAAACTCAAAATTTTCGCCGTTCTGATGCTCGAAACGAATAACTAGAACGGTCTAGGGGAAAACTACACCTACCTTTGTAATCGGGCGAGATTCTACTTTCAGATGCAACAGAAATTTTGCGGATTGATCAATCCGTTCGCGAGATATGGCAGTTTGGAGATAAGAAACGCTTGAGAAACTCAAAATTTTTGCAGTTCTGATGCTCGAAACGAGTAACTAGAACGGCCTAGGGGAAAAGTCCGCATACCGTTGTAATCGGGCGAGTTTCTACTTTCAAATGCAACAGAAATTTTGCGGATTGGTAAATGCGTTCGCGAGATATGGCATTTTGGAGGTAAGAAACGCTTGAGAAACTCAAAATTTTCGCAGTTCTGATGCTCGAAACGAATAAATAGAACGGCCTAGGGGAAAACTACACATACCGTTGTAATCGGGCGAGTTTCTACTTTCAGATGCAACAGAAATTTTGCGGATTAGTCAATCCGTTTGCGAGATATGGCAGTTTGGAGGTAAGAAACGCTTGAGAAACTCAAAATTTTCGCCGTTCTGATGCTCGAAACGAATAACTAGAACGGCCTAGGGGAAAAGTGCGCATACCGTTGTAATCGGGCGAGATTCTACTTTCAGATGCAACAGAAATTTTGCGGATTGGTCAATCCGTTCGCGAGATATGGCAGTTTGGAGATAAGAAACGCTTGAGAAACTCAAAATTTTCGCAGTTCTGATGCTCGAAACGAGTAACTAGAACGGCCTAGGGGAAAAGTACGCTTACCGTTGTAATCGGGCGAGTTTCTACTTTCAGATGCAACAGAAATTTTGCGGATTAGTCAATCCGTTCGCGAGATATGGCAGTTTGGAGGTAAGAAACGCTTGAGAAACTCAAATATTTTCGCCGTTCTGATGCTCGAAACGAATAACTAGAACGGCCTAGGGGAAAAGTGCGCATACCGTTGTAATCGGGCGAGATTCTACTTTCAGATGCAACAGAAATTTTGCGGATTGGTCAATCCGTTCGCGAGATATGGCAGTTTGGAGATAAGAAACGCTTGAGAAACTCAAAATTTGCGCAGTTCTGATGCTCGAAACGAGTAACTAGAACGGCCTAGGGGAAAAGTACGCTTACCGTTGTAATCGGGCGAGTTTCTACTTTCAGATGCAACAGAAATTTTGCGGATTAGTCAATCCGTTCGCGAGATATGGCAGTTTGGAGGTAAGAAACGCTTGAGAAACTCAAAATTTTCGCCGTTCTGATGCTCGAAACGAGTAACTAGAACGGCCTAGGGGAAAAGTACGCTTACCGTTGTAATCGGGCGAGTTTCTACTTTCAGATGCAACAGAAATTTTGCGGATTAGTCAATCCGTTCGCGAGATATGGCAGTTTGGAGGTAAGAAACGCTTGAGATACTCAAAATTTTCGCCGTTCTGATGCTCGAAACGAATAACTAGAACGGCCTAGGGGAAAAGTGCGCATACCGTTGTAATCGGGCGAGTTTCTACTTTCAGATGCAATAGAAATTTTGCGGATTAGTCAATCCGTTCGCGAGATATGGCAGTTTGGAGGTAAGAAACGCTTGAGAAACTCAAAATTTTCGCCGTTCTGATGCTCGAAACGAATAACTAGAACGGCCTAGGGGAAAAGTGCGCATACCGTTGTAATCGGGCGAGATTCTACTTTCAGATGCAACAGAAATTTTGCGGATTGGTCAATCCGTTCGCGAGATATGGCAGTCTGGAGATAAAAAACGCTTGAGAAACTCAAAATTTTCGCAGTTCTGATGCTCGAAACGAGTAACTAGAACGGCCTAGGGGAAAAGTACGCTTACCGTTGTAATCGGGCGAGTTTCTACTTTCAGATGCAACAGAAATTTTGCGGATTAGTCAATCCGTTCGCGAGATATGGCAGTTTGGATGTAAGAAACGCTTGAGAAACTCAAAATTTTCGCCGTTCTGATGCTCGAAACGAATAACTAGAACGGCCTAGGGGAAAAGTGCGCATACCGTTGTAATCGGGCGAGTTTCTACTTTCAGATGCAATAGAAATTTTGCGGATTGGTCAATCGGTTCGCGAGATATGGCAGTTTGGAAGTAAGAAACGCTTGAGAAACTCAAAATTTTCGCAGTTCTGATGCTCGAAACGAGTAACTAGAACGGCCTAGGGGAAAAGTACGCTTACCGTTGTAATCGGGCGAGTTTCTACTTTCAGATGCAACCGAAATTTTGCCGATTAGTCAATCCGTTCGCGAGATATGGCAGTTTGGAGGTAAGAAACGCTTGAGAAACTCAAAATTTTCGCCGTTCTGATGCTCGAAACGAATAACTAGAACGGCCTAGGGGAAAAGTACGCATACTGATGTAATCGGGCGTGTTTCTACTTTCAGGTGCAACAGAAATTTTGCGGATTAGTCAATCCGTTCGCGAGATATGGCAGTTTGGAGGTAAGAAACGCTTGAGAAACTCAAAATTTTCGCAGTTCTGATGCTCGAAACGAGTAACTAGAACGGCCTAGGGGAAAAGTACGCTTACCGTTGTAATCGGGCGAGTTTCTACTTTCAGATGCAACAGAAATTTTGCGGATTGATCAATCCGTTCGCGAGATATGGCAGTTTGGAGATAAGAAACGCTTGAGAAATTCAAAATTTTCGCAGTTCTGATGCTCGAAACGAATAACTAGAACGGCCTAGGGGAAACCTACACCTACCTTTGTAATCGGGCGAGTTTCTACTTTCAGATGCAACAGAAATTTTGCGGATTGATCAATCCGTTCGCGAGATATGGCAGTTTGGAGATAAGAAACGCTTGAGAAACTCAAAATTTTCGCAGTTCTGATGCTCGAAACGAGTAACTAGAACGGCCTAGGGGAAAAGTACGCTTACCGTTGTAATCGGGCGAGTTTCTACTTTCAGATGCAACAGAAATTTTGCCGATTAGTCAATCCG
Organism: Ptiloglossa arizonensis; assembly: GCF_051014685.1. Lineage (NCBI taxonomy): Eukaryota > Metazoa > Arthropoda > Insecta > Hymenoptera > Colletidae > Ptiloglossa > Ptiloglossa arizonensis. The sequence continues at coordinate 97,141 of NW_027478681.1, read as the reverse complement.
TTCGCGAGATATGGCAGTTTGGAGGTCAGAAACGCTTGAGAAATTCAAAATTTTCGCAGTTCTGATGCTCGAAACGAATAACTAGAACGGCCTAGGGGAAACCTACACCTACCTTTGTAATCGGGCGAGTTTCTACTTTCAGATGCAACAGAAATTTTGCGGATTGATCAATCCGTTCGCGAGATATGGCAGTTTGGAGATAAGAAACGCTTGAGAAACTCAAAATTTTCGCAGTTCTGATGCTCGAAACGAGTAACTAGAACGGCCTAGGGGAAAAGTACGCTTACCGTTGTAATCGGGCGAGTTTCTACTTTCAGATGCAACAGAAATTTTGCGGATTAGTCAATCCGTTCGCGAGATATGGCAGTTTGGAGGTAAGAAACGCTTGAGAAACTCAAAATTTTCGCCGTTCTGATGCTCGAAACGAATAACTAGAACGGCCTAGGGGAAAAGTGCGCATACCGTTGTAATCGGGCGAGATTCTACTTTCAGATGCAACAGAAATTTTGCGGATTTATCCATCCGTTCGCGAGATATGGCAGTTTGGAGATAAGAAACGCTTGAGAAATTCAAAATTTTCGCAGTTCTGATGCTCGAAACGAGTAACTAGAACGGCCTAGGGGAAAAGTACGCTTACCGTTGTAATCGGGCGAGTTTCTACTTTCAGATGCAACAGAAATTTTGCGGATTAGTCAATCCGTTCGCGAGATATGGCAGTTTGGAGGTAAGAAACGCTTGAGAAACTCAAAATTTTCGCCGTTCTGATGCTCGAAACGAATAACTAGAACGGCCTAGGGGAAAAGTGCGCATACCGTTGTAATCGGGCGAGTTTCTACTTTCAGATGCAACAGAAATTTTGCCGATTAGTCAATCCGTTCGCGAGATATGGCAGTTTGGAGATAAGAAACGCTTGAGAAACTCAAAATTTTCGCTGTTCTGATGCTCGAAACGAGTAACTAGAACGGCCTAGGGGAAAAGTACGCTTACCGTTGTAATCGGGCGAGTTTCTACTTTCAGATGCAACAGAAATTTTGCGGATTAGTCAATCCGTTCGCGAGATATGGCAGTTTGGAGGTAAGAAACGCTTGAGAAACTCAAAATTTTCGCCGTTCTGATGCTCGAAACGAATAACTAGAACGGTCTAGGGGAAAACTTCACCTACCTTTGTAATCGGGCGAGATTCTACTTTCAGATGCAACAGAAATTTTGCGGATTAGTCAATCCGTTCGCGAGATATGGCAGTTTGGAGATAAGAAACGCTTGAGAAACTCAAAATTTTCGCAGTTCTGATGCTCGAAACGAGTAACTAGAACGGCCTAGGGGAAAAGTACGCTTACCGTTGTAATCGGGCGAGTTTCTACTTTCAGATGCAACAGAAATTTTGCGGATTAGTCAATCCGTTCGCGAGATATTGCAGTTTGGAGGTAAGAAACGATTGAGAAACTCAAAATTTTCGCCGTTCTGATGCTCGAAACGAATAACTAGAACGGCCTAGGGGAATAGTGCGCATACCGTTGTAATCGGGCGAGTTTCTACTTTCAGATGCGACAGAAATTTTGCGGATTGGTCAATCCGTTCGCGAGATATGGCAGTTTGGAGATAAGAAACGCTTGAGAAACTCAAAATTTTCGCAGTTCTGATGCTCGAAACGAGTAACTAGAACGGCCTAGGGGAAAAGTACGCTTACAGTTGTAATCGGGCGAGTTTCTACTTTCAGATGCAACAGAAATTTTGCGGATTAGTCAATCCGTTCGCGAGATATGGCAGTTTGGAGGTAAGAAACGCTTGAAAAACTCAAAATTTTCGCCGTTCTGATGCTCGAAACGAATAACTAGAACGGCCTAGGGGAAAAGTGCGCATACCGTTGTAATCGGGCGAGTTTCTACTTTCAGATGCAATAGAAATTTTGCGGATTGGTGAATAGGTTCGCGACATATGGCAGTTTGGAGGTAAGAAACGCTTGAGAAACTCAAAATTTGCGCAGTTCTGATGCTCGAAACGAATAACTAGAACGGCCTAGCGGAAAAGTGCGCATACCGTTGTAATCGGGCGAGTTTCTTCTTTCAGATGCAACAGAAATTTTGCGGATCGGTCAATCCGTTCGCGAGATATGGCAGTTTGTAGGTAAGAAACGCTTGAGAAACTCAAAATTTTCGCAGTTCTGATGCTCGAAACGAACAACTGGAACGGCCTAGGGGAAAAGCACGCATACTGTTGTAATCGGGCGAGTTTCTACTTTCAGATGCAACAGAAATTTTGCGGATTGGTCAATCCGTTCGCGAGATATGGCAGTTTGGAGATAAGTAACGCTTGAGAAACTCAAAATTTTCGCAGTTCTGATGCTCGAAACGAGTAACTAGAACGGCCTAGGGGAAAAGTACGCATACCGTTGTAATCGGGCGAGTTTCTACTTTCAGATGCAACAGAAATTTTGCGGATTAGTCAATCCGTTCGCGAGATATGGCAGTTTGGAGGTAAGAAACGCTTGAGAAACTCAAAATTTTCGCCGTTCTGATGCTCGAAACGAATAACTAGAACGGCCTAGGGGAAAAGTGCGCATACCGTTGTAATCGGGCGAGATTCTACTTTCAGATGCAACAGAAATTTTGCGGATTGGTCAATCCGTTCGCGAGATATGGCAGTTTGGAGATAAGAAACGCTTGAGAAACTCAAAATTTTCGCAGTTCTGATGCTCGAAACGAGTAACTAGAACGGCCTAGGGGAAAAGTACGCTTACCGTTGTAATCGGGCGAGTTTCTACTTTCAGATGCAACAGAAATTTTGCGGATTAGTCAATCCGTTCGCGAGATATGGCAGTTTGGAGGTAAGAAACGCTTGAAAAACTCAAAATTTTCGCCGTTCTGATGCTCGAAACGAATAACTAGAACGGCCTAGGGGAAAACTGCGCATACCGTTGTAATCGGGCGAGTTTCTACTTTCAGATGCAATAGAAATTTTGCGGATTGGTCAATCGGTTCGCGAGATATGGCAGTTTGGAGGTAAGAAACGCTTGAGAAACTCAAAATTTGCGCAGTTCTGATGCTCGAAACGAATAACTAGAACGGCCTAGCGGAAAAGTGCGCATACTGTTGTAATCGGGCGAGTTTCTTCTTTCAGATGCAACAGAAATTTTGCGGATCGGTCAATCCGTTCGCGAGATATGGCAGTTTGTAGGTAAGAAACGCTTGAGAAACTCAAAATTTTCGCAGTTCTGATGCTCGAAACGAACAACTGGAACGGCTTAGGGGAAAAGCACGCATACTGTTGTAATCGGGCGAGTTTCTACTTTCAGATGCAACAGAAATTTTGCGGATTGGTCAATCCGTTCGCGAGATATGGCAGTTTGGAGATAAGAAACGCTTGAGAAACTCAAAATTTTCGCAGTTCTGATGCTCGAAACGAGTAACTAGAACGGCCTAGGGGAAAAGTACGCTTACCGTTGTAATCGGGCGAGTTTCTGCTTTCAGATGCAACAGAAATTTTGCCGATTAGTCAATCCGTTCGCGAGATATGGCAGTTTGGAGGTAAGAAACGCTTGAGAAACTCAAAATTTTCGCCGTTCTGATGCTCGAAACGAATAACTAGAACGGCCTAGGGGAAAAGTACGCATACTGATGTAATCGGGCGTGTTTCTACTTTCAGATGCAACAGAAATTTTGCGGATTTATCCATCCGTTCGCGAGATATGGCAGTTTGGAGATAAGAAACGCTTGAGAAATTCAAAATTTTCGCAGTTCTGATGCTCGAAACGAATAACTAGAACGGCCTAGGGGAAACCTACACCTACCTTTGTAATCGGGCGAGTTTCTACTTTCAGATGCAACAGAAATTTTGCGGATTGATCAATCCGTTCGCGAGATATGGCAGTTTGGAGATAAGAAACGCTTGAGAAACTCAAAATTTTCGCAGTTCTGATGCTCGAAACGAGTAACTAGAACGGCCTAGGGGAAAAGTACGCTTACCGTTGTAATCGGGCGAGTTTCTACTTTCAGATGCAACAGAAATTTTGCCGATTAGTCAATCCGTTTGCGAGATATGGCAGTTTGGAGGTAAGAAACGCTTGAGAAACTCAAAATTTTCGCCGTTCTGATGCTCGAAACGAATAACTAGAACGGCCTAGGGGAAAACTACACCTACCGTTGTAATCGGGCGAGTTTCTACTTTCAGATGCAACAGAAATTTTGCGGATTTATCCATCCGTTCGCGAGATATGGCAGTTTGGAGATAAGAAACGCTTGAGAAATTCAAAATTTTCGCAGTTCTGATGCTCGAAACGAATAACTAGAACGGCCTAGGGGAAACCTACACCTACCTTTGTAATCGGGCGAGTTTCTACTTTCAGATGCAACAGAAATTTTGCGGATTGATCAATCCGTTCGCGAGATATGGCAGTTTGGAGATAAGAAACGCTTGAGAAACTCAAAATTTTCGCAGTTCTGATGCTCGAAACGAGTAACTAGAACGGCCTAGGGGAAAAGTACGCTTACCGTTGTAATCGGGCGAGTTTCTACTTTCAGATGCAACAGAAATTTTGCGGATTGATCAATCCGTTCGCGAGATATGGCAGTTTGGAGATAAGAAACGCTTGAGAAACTCAAAATTTTCGCAGTTCTGATGCTCGAAACGAATAACTAGAACGGCCTAGGGGAAAAGTGCGCATACCGTTGTAATCGGGCGAGTTTCTACTTTCAGAAGCAACAGAAATTTTGCGGATTGATCAATCCGTTCGCGAGATATGGCAGTTTGGAGATAAGAAACGCTTGAGAAACTCAAAATTTTCGCAGTTCTGATGCTCGAAACGAGTAACTAGAACGGCCTAGGGGAAAAGTACGCTTACCGTTGTAATCGGGCGAGTTTCTACTTTCAGATGCAACAGAAATTTTGCGGATTAGTCAATCCGTTCGCGAGATATGGCAGTTTGGAGGGAAGAAACGCTTGAGAAACTCAAAATTTTCGCCGTTCTGATGCTCGAAACGAATAACTAGAAAGGCCTAGGGGAAAAGTACGCATACTGATGTAATCGGGCGTGTTTCTACTTTCAGATGCAACAGAAATTTTGCGGATTTATCCATCCGTTCGCGAGATATGGCAGTTTGGAGATAAGAAACGCTTGAGAAATTCAAAATTTTCGCAGTTCTGATGCTCGAAACGAATAACTAGAACGGCCTAGGGGAAACCTACACCTACCTTTGTAATCGGGCGAGTTTCTACTTTCAGATGCAACAGAAATTTTGCGGATTGATCAATCCGTTCGCGAGATATGGCAGTTTGGAGATAAGAAACGCTTGAGAAACTCAAAATTTTCGCAGTTCTGATGCTCGAAACGAGTAACTAGAACGGCCGAGGGGAAAAGTACGCTTACCGTTGTAATCGGGCGAGTTTCTACTTTCAGATGCAACAGAAATTTTGCGGATTGGTCAATCCGTTCGCGATATATGGCAGTTTGGAGATAAGAAACGCTTGAGAAACTCAAAATTTTCGCAGTTCTGATGCTCGAAACGAATAACTAGAACGGCCTAGGGGAAAAGTGCGCATACCGTTGTAATCGGGCGAGTTTCTACTTTCAGAAGCAACAGAAATTTTGCGGATTGATCAATCCGTTCGCGAGATATGGCAGTTTGGAGATAAGAAACGCTTGAGAAACTCAAAATTTTCGCAGTTCTGATGCTCGAAACGAGTAACTAGAACGGCCTAGGGGAAAAGTACGCTTACCGTTGTAATCGGGCGAGTTTCTACTTTCAGATGCAACAGAAATTTTGCGGATTAGTCAATCCGTTCGCGAGATATGGCAGTTTGGAGGGAAGAAACGCTTGAGAAACTCAAAATTTTCGCCGTTCTGATGCTCGAAACGAATAACTAGAACGGCCTAGGGGAAAAGTACGCATACTGATGTAATCGGGCGTGTTTCTACTTTCAGATGCAACAGAAATTTTGCGGATTTATCCATCCGTTCGCGAGATATGGCAGTTTGGAGATAAGAAACGCTTGAGAAATTCAAAATTTTCGCAGTTCTCATGCTCGAAACGAATAACTAGAACGGCCTAGGGGAAACCTACACCTACCTTTGTAATCGGGCGAGTTTCTACTTTCAGATGCAACAGAAATTTTGCGGATTGATCAATCCGTTCGCGAGATATGGCAGTTTGGAGATAAGAAACGCTTGAGAAACTCAAAATTTTCGCAGTTCTGATGCTCGAAACGAGTAACTAGAACGGCCGAGGGGAAAAGTACGCTTACCGTTGTAATCGGGCGAGTTTCTACTTTCAGATGCAACAGAAATTTTGCGGATTGGTCAATCCGTTCGCGAGATATGGCAGTTTGGAGATAAGAAACGCTTGAGAAACTCAAAATTTTCGCAGTTCTGATGCTCGAAACGAGTAACTAGAACGGCCTAGGGGAAAAGTACGCTTACCGTTGTAATCGGGCGAGTTTCTACTTTCAGATGCAACAGAAATTTTGCGGATTAGTCAATCCGTTCGCGAGATATGGCAGTTTGGAGGTAAGAAACGCTTGAAAAACTCAAAATTTTCGCCGTTCTGATGCTCGAAACGAATAACTAGAACGGCCTAGGGGAAAACTGCGCATACCGTTGTAATCGGGCGAGTTTCTACTTTCAGATGCAATAGAAATTTTGCGGATTGGTCAATCGGTTCGCGAGATATGGCAGTTTGGAGGTAAGAAACGCTTGAGAAACTCAAAATTTGCGCAGTTCTGATGCTCGAAACGAATAACTAGAACGGCCTAGCGGAAAAGTGCGCATACTGTTGTAATCGGGCGAGTTTCTTCTTTCAGATGCAACAGAAATTTTGCGGATCGGTCAATCCGTTCGCGAGATATGGCAGTTTGTAGGTAAGAAACGCTTGAGAAACTCAAAATTTTCGCAGTTCTGATGCTCGAAACGAACAACTGGAACGGCTTAGGGGAAAAGCACGCATACTGTTGTAATCGGGCGAGTTTCTACTTTCAGATGCAACAGAAATTTTGCGGATTGGTCAATCCGTTCGCGAGATATGGCAGTTTGGAGATAAGAAACGCTTGAGAAACTCAAAATTTTCGCAGTTCTGATGCTCGAAACGAGTAACTAGAACGGCCTAGGGGAAAAGTACGCTTACCGTTGTAATCGGGCGAGTTTCTACTTTCAGATGCAACAGAAATTTTGCCGATTAGTCAATCCGTTCGCGAGATATGGCAGTTTGGAGGTAAGAAACGCTTGAGAAACTCAAAATTTTCGCCGTTCTGATGCTCGAAACGAATAACTAGAACGGCCTAGGGGAAAACTACACCTACCGTTGTAATCGGGCGAGTTTCTACTTTCAGATGCAACAGAAATTTTGCGGATTTATCCATCCGTTCGCGAGATATGGCAGTTTGGAGATAAGAAACGCTTGAGAAATTCAAAATTTTCGCAGTTCTGATGCTCGAAACGAATAACTAGAACGGCCTAGGGGAAACCTACACCTACCTTTGTAATCGGGCGAGTTTCTACTTTCAGATGCAACAGAAATTTTGCGGATTGATCAATCCGTTCGCGAGATATGGCAGTTTGGAGATAAGAAACGCTTGAGAAACTCAAAATTTTCGCAGTTCTGATGCTCGAAACGAGTAACTAGAACGGCCTAGGGGAAAAGTACGCTTACCGTTGTAATCGGGCGAGTTTCTACTTTCAGATGCAACAGAAATTTTGCGGATTGGTCAATCCGTTCGCGAGATATGGCAGTTTGGAGATAAGAAACGCTTGAGAAACTCAAAATTTTCGCAGTTCTGATGCTCGAAACGAATAACTAGAACGGCCTAGGGGAAAAGTGCGCATACCGTTGTAATCGGGCGAGTTTCTACTTTCAGAAGCAACAGAAATTTTGCGGATTGATCAATCCGTTCGCGAGATATGGCAGTTTGGAGATAAGAAACGCTTGAGAAACTCAAAATTTTCGCAGTTCTGATGCTCGAAACGAGTAACTAGAACGGCCTAGGGGAAAAGTACGCTTACCGTTGTAATCGGGCGAGTTTCTACTTTCAGATGCAACAGAAATTTTGCGGATTAGTCAATCCGTTCGCGAGATATGGCAGTTTGGAGGGAAGAAACGCTTGAGAAACTCAAAATTTTCGCCGTTCTGATGCTCGAAACGAATAACTAGAAAGGCCTAGGGGAAAAGTACGCATACTGATGTAATCGGGCGTGTTTCTACTTTCAGATGCAACAGAAATTTTGCGGATTTATCCATCCGTTCGCGAGATATGGCAGTTTGGAGATAAGAAACGCTTGAGAAATTCAAAATTTTCGCAGTTCTGATGCTCGAAACGAATAACTAGAACGGCCTAGGGGAAACCTACACCTACCTTTGTAATCGGGCGAGTTTCTACTTTCAGATGCAACAGAAATTTTGCGGATTGATCAATCCGTTCGCGAGATATGGCAGTTTGGAGATAAGAAACGCTTGAGAAACTCAAAATTTTCGCAGTTCTGATGCTCGAAACGAGTAACTAGAACGGCCGAGGGGAAAAGTACGCTTACCGTTGTAATCGGGCGAGTTTCTACTTTCAGATGCAACAGAAATTTTGCGGATTGGTCAATCCGTTCGCGATATATGGCAGTTTGGAGATAAGAAACGCTTGAGAAACTCAAAATTTTCGCAGTTCTGATGCTCGAAACGAATAACTAGAACGGCCTAGGGGAAAAGTGCGCATACCGTTGTAATCGGGCGAGTTTCTACTTTCAGAAGCAACAGAAATTTTGCGGATTGATCAATCCGTTCGCGAGATATGGCAGTTTGGAGATAAGAAACGCTTGAGAAACTCAAAATTTTCGCAGTTCTGATGCTCGAAACGAGTAACTAGAACGGCCTAGGGGAAAAGTACGCTTACCGTTGTAATCGGGCGAGTTTCTACTTTCAGATGCAACAGAAATTTTGCGGATTAGTCAATCCGTTCGCGAGATATGGCAGTTTGGAGGGAAGAAACGCTTGAGAAACTCAAAATTTTCGCCGTTCTGATGCTCGAAACGAATAACTAGAACGGCCTAGGGGAAAAGTACGCATACTGATGTAATCGGGCGTGTTTCTACTTTCAGATGCAACAGAAATTTTGCGGATTTATCCATCCGTTCGCGAGATATGGCAGTTTGGAGATAAGAAACGCTTGAGAAATTCAAAATTTTCGCAGTTCTCATGCTCGAAACGAATAACTAGAACGGCCTAGGGGAAACCTACACCTACCTTTGTAATCGGGCGAGTTTCTACTTTCAGATGCAACAGAAATTTTGCGGATTGATCAATCCGTTCGCGAGATATGGCAGTTTGGAGATAAGAAACGCTTGAGAAACTCAAAATTTTCGCAGTTCTGATGCTCGAAACGAGTAACTAGAACGGCCTAGCGGAAAAGTGCGCATACTGTTGTAATCGGGCGAGTTTCTTCTTTCAGATGCAACAGAAATTTTGCGGATCGGTCAATCCGTTCGCGAGATATGGCAGTTTGTAGGTAAGAAACGCTTGAGAAACTCAAAATTTTCGCAGTTCTGATGCTCGAAACGAACAACTGGAACGGCTTAGGGGAAAAGCACGCATACTGTTGTAATCGGGCGAGTTTCTACTTTCAGATGCAACAGAAATTTTGCGGATTGGTCAATCCGTTCGCGAGATATGGCAGTTTGGAGATAAGAAACGCTTGAGAAACTCAAAATTTTCGCAGTTCTGATGCTCGAAACGAGTAACTAGAACGGCCTAGGGGAAAAGTACGCTTACCGTTGTAATCGGGCGAGTTTCTACTTTCAGATGCAACAGAAATTTTGCCGATTAGTCAATCCGTTCGCGAGATATGGCAGTTTGGAGGTAAGAAACGCTTGAGAAACTCAAAATTTTCGCCGTTCTGATGCTCGAAACGAATAACTAGAACGGCCTAGGGGAAAAGTACGCATACTGATGTAATCGGGCGTGTTTCTACTTTCAGATGCAACAGAAATTTTGCGGATTTATCCATCCGTTCGCGAGATATGGCAGTTTGGAGATAAGAAACGCTTGAGAAATTCAAAATTTTCGCAGTTCTGATGCTCGAAACGAATAACTAGAACGGCCTAGGGGAAACCTACACCTACCTTTGTAATCGGGCGAGTTTCTACTTTCAGATGCAACAGAAATTTTGCGGATTGATCAATCCGTTCGCGAGATATGGCAGTTTGGAGATAAGAAACGCTTGAGAAACTCAAAATTTTCGCAGTTCTGATGCTCGAAACGAGTAACTAGAACGGCCTAGGGGAAAAGTACGCTTACCGTTGTAATCGGGCGAGTTTCTACTTTCAGATGCAACAGAAATTTTGCCGATTAGTCAATCCGTTTGCGAGATATGGCAGTTTGGAGGTAAGAAACGCTTGAGAAACTCAAAATTTTCGCCGTTCTGATGCTCGAAACGAATAACTAGAACGGCCTAGGGGAAAACTACACCTACCGTTGTAATCGGGCGAGTTTCTACTTTCAGATGCAACAGAAATTTTGCGGATTTATCCATCCGTTCGCGAGATATGGCAGTTTGGAGATAAGAAACGCTTGAGAAATTCAAAATTTTCGCAGTTCTGATGCTCGAAACGAATAACTAGAACGGCCTAGGGGAAACCTACACCTACCTTTGTAATCGGGCGAGTTTCTACTTTCAGATGCAACAGAAATTTTGCGGATTGATCAATCCGTTCGCGAGATATGGCAGTTTGGAGATAAGAAACGCTTGAGAAACTCAAAATTTTCGCAGTTCTGATGCTCGAAACGAGTAACTAGAACGGCCTAGGGGAAAAGTACGCTTACCGTTGTAATCGGGCGAGTTTCTACTTTCAGATGCAACAGAAATTTTGCGGATTGGTCAATCCGTTCGCGAGATATGGCAGTTTGGAGATAAGAAACGCTTGAGAAACTCAAAATTTTCGCAGTTCTGATGCTCGAAACGAATAACTAGAACGGCCTAGGGGAAAAGTGCGCATACCGTTGTAATCGGGCGAGTTTCTACTTTCAGAAGCAACAGAAATTTTGCGGATTGATCAATCCGTTCGCGAGATATGGCAGTTTGGAGATAAGAAACGCTTGAGAAACTCAAAATTTTCGCAGTTCTGATGCTCGAAACGAGTAACTAGAACGGCCTAGGGGAAAAGTACGCTTACCGTTGTAATCGGGCGAGTTTCTACTTTCAGATGCAACAGAAATTTTGCGGATTAGTCAATCCGTTCGCGAGATATGGCAGTTTGGAGGGAAGAAACGCTTGAGAAACTCAAAATTTTCGCCGTTCTGATGCTCGAACCGAATAACTAGAAAGGCCTAGGGGAAAAGTACGCATACTGATGTAATCGGGCGTGTTTCTACTTTCAGATGCAACAGAAATTTTGCGGATTTATCCATCCGTTCGCGAGATATGGCAGTTTGGAGATAAGAAACGCTTGAGAAATTCAAAATTTTCGCAGTTCTGATGCTCGAAACGAATAACTAGAACGGCCTAGGGGAAACCTACACCTACCTTTGTAATCGGGCGAGTTTCTACTTTCAGATGCAACAGAAATTTTGCGGATTGATCAATCCGTTCGCGAGATATGGCAGTTTGGAGATAAGAAACGCTTGAGAAACTCAAAATTTTCGCAGTTCTGATGCTCGAAACGAGTAACTAGAACGGCCTAGGGGAAAAGTACGCTTACCGTTGTAATCGGGCGAGTTTCTACTTTCAGATGCAACAGAAATTTTGCGGATTGGTCAATCCGTTCGCGATATATGGCAGTTTGGAGATAAGAAACGCTTGAGAAACTCAAAATTTTCGCAGTTCTGATGCTCGAAACGAATAACTAGAACGGCCTAGGGGAAAAGTGCGCATACCGTTGTAATCGGGCGAGTTTCTACTTTCAGAAGCAACAGAAATTTTGCGGATTGATCAATCCGTTCGCGAGATATGGCAGTTTGGAGATAAGAAACGCTTGAGAAACTCAAAATTTTCGCAGTTCTGATGCTCGAAACGAGTAACTAGAACGGCCTAGGGGAAAAGTACGCTTACCGTTGTAATCGGGCGAGTTTCTACTTTCAGATGCAACAGAAATTTTGCGGATTAGTCAATCCGTTCGCGAGATATGGCAGTTTGGAGGGAAGAAACGCTTGAGAAACTCAAAATTTTCGCCGTTCTGATGCTCGAAACGAATAACTAGAACGGCCTAGGGGAAAAGTACGCATACTGATGTAATCGGGCGTGTTTCTACTTTCAGATGCAACAGAAATTTTGCGGATTTATCCATCCGTTCGCGAGATATGGCAGTTTGGAGATAAGAAACGCTTGAGAAATTCAAAATTTTCGCAGTTCTCATGCTCGAAACGAATAACTAGAACGGCCTAGGGGAAACCTACACCTACCTTTGTAATCGGGCGAGTTTCTACTTTCAGATGCAACAGAAATTTTGCGGATTGATCAATCCGTTCGCGAGATATGGCAGTTTGGAGATAAGAAACGCTTGAGAAACTCAAAATTTTCGCAGTTCTGATGCTCGAAACGAGTAACTAGAACGGCCTAGGGGAAAAGTACGCTTACCGTTGTAATCGGGCGAGTTTCTACTTTCAGATGCAACAGAAATTTTGCGGATTGGTCAATCCGTTCGCGATATATGGCAGTTTGGAGATAAGAAACGCTTGAGAAACTCAAAATTTTCGCAGTTCTGATGCTCGAAACGAATAACTAGACCGGCCTAGGGGAAAAGTGCGCATACCGTTGTAACCGGGCGAGTTTCTACTTTCAGAAGCAACAGAAATTTTGCGGATTGATCAATCCGTTCGCGAGATATGGCAGTTTGGAGATAAGAAACGCTTGAGAAATTCAAAATTTTCGCAGTTCTGATGCTCGAAACGAATAACTAGAACGGCCTAGGGGAAACCTACACCTACCTTTGTAATCGGGCGAGTTTCTACTTTCAGATGCAACAGAAATTTTGCGGATTGATCAATCCGTTCGCGAGATATGGCAGTTTGGAGATAAGAAACGCTTGAGAAACTCAAAATTTTCGCAGTTCTGATGCTCGAAACGAGTAACTAGAACAGCCTAGGGGAAAAGTACGCTTACCGTTGTAATCGGGCGAGTTTCTACTTTCAGATGCAACAGAAATTTTGCGGATTGGTCAATCCGTTCGCGATATATGGCAGTTTGGAGATAAGAAACGCTTGAGAAACTCAAAATTTTCGCAGTTCTGATGCTCGAAACGAATAACTAGACCGGCCTAGGGGAAAAGTGCGCATACCGTTGTAACCGGGCGAGTTTCTACTTTCAGAAGCAACAGAAATTTTGCGGATTGATCAATCCGTTCGCGAGATATGGCAGTTTGGAGATAAGAAACGCTTGAGAAACTCAAAATTTTCGCAGTTCTGATGCTCGAAACGAGTAACTAGAACGGCCTAGGGGAAAAGTACGCTTACCGTTGTAATCGGGCGAGTTTCTACTTTCAGATGCAACAGAAACTTTGCGGATTAGTCAATCCGTTCGCGAGATATGGCAGTTTGGAGGGAAGAAACGCTTGAGAAACTCAAAATTTTCGCCGTTCTGATGCTCGAAACGAATAACTAGAACGGCCTAGGGGAAAAGTACGCATACTGATGTAATCGGGCGTGTTTCTACTTTCAGATGCAACAGAAATTTTGCGGATTTATCCATCCGTTCGCGAGATATGGCAGTTTGGAGATAAGAAACGCTTGAGAAATTCAAAATTTTCGCAGTTCTGATGCTCGAAACGAATAACTAGAACGGCCTAGGGGAAACCTACACCTACCTTTGTAATCGGGCGAGTTTCTACTTTCAGATGCAACAGAAATTTTGCGGATTGATCAATCCGTTCGCGAGATATGGCAGTTTGGAGATAAGAAACGCTTGAGAAACTCAAAATTTTCGCAGTTCTGATGCTCGAAACGAGTAACTAGAACGGCCTAGGGGAAAAGTACGCTTACCGTTGTAATCGGGCGAGTTTCTACTTTCAGATGCAACAGAAATTTTGCGGATTAGTCAATCCGTTCGCGAGATATGGCAGTTTGGATATAAGAAACGCTTGAGAAACTCAAAATTTTCGCAGCTCTGATGCTCGAAACGAGTAACTAGAACGGCCTAGGGGAAAAGTACGCCTACCGTTGTAATCGGGCGAGTCTCTACTTTCAGATGCAACAGAAATTTTGCGGATTGGTCAATCCGTTCGCGAGATATGGCAGTTTGTAGGTAAGAAACGCTTGAGAAACTCAAAATTTTCGCAGTTCTGATGCTCGAAGCGAGTAACTGAAACGGCCTAGGGGAAAAGCACGCATACTGTTGTAATCGGGCGAGTTTCTACTTTCAGATGCAACAGAAATTTTGCGGATTGATCAATCCGTTCGCGAGATATGGCAGTTTGGATATAAGAAACGCTTGAGAAACTCAAAATTTTCGCAGTTCTGATGCTCGAAACGAGTAACTAGAACGGCCTAGGGGAAAAGTACGCATACCGTTGTAATCGGGCGAGTCTCTACTTTCAGATGCAACAGAAATTTTGCGGATTGGTCAATCCGTTCGCGAGATATGGCAGTTTGTAGGTAGGAAACGCTTGAGAAACTCAAAATTTTCGCAGTTCTGATGCTCGAAACGAATAACTGGAACGGCCTATGGGAAAACTACACATACCGTTGTAATCGGGCGAGTTTCTACATTCAGATGCAACAGAAATTTTGGTGATTGATCAATCCGTTCGCGAGATATGGCAGTTTGGAGACAAGAAACGCTTGAGAAACTCAAAATTTTCGCAGTTCTGATGCTCGAAACGAGTAACCAGAACGGCCTAGGGGAGAAGTACGCTTACCGTTGTAATCGGGCGAGTTTCTACTTTCAGATGCAACAGAAATTTTGCGGATTAGTCAATCCGTTCGCGAGATATGGCAGTTTGGAGGGAAGAAACGCTTGAGAAACTCAAAATTTTCGCCGTTCTGATGCTCGAAACGAATAACTAGAATGGCCTAGGGGAAAACTACACCTACCGTTGTAATCGGGCGAGTTTCTACTTTCAGATGCAACAGAAATTTTGCGGATGGATCAATCCGTTCGCGAGATATGGCAGTTTGGAGATAAGAAACGCTTGAGAAACTCAAAATTTTCGCAGTTCTGATGCTCGAAACGAGTAACTGAAACGGCCTAGGGGAAAAGCACGCATACTGTTGTAATCGGGCGAGTTTCTACTTTCAGATGCAACAGAAATTTTGCGGATTGATCAATCCGTTCGCGAGATATGGCAGTTTGGATATAAGAAACGCTTGAGAAACTCAAAATTTTCGCAGTTCTGATGCTCGAAACGAGTAACTAGGACGGCCTAGGGGAAAAGTACGCCTACCGTTGTAATCGGGCGAGTCTCTACTTTCAGATGCAACAGAAATTTTGCGGATTGGTCAATCCGTTCGCGAGATATGGCAGTTTGTAGGTAAGAAACGCTTGAGAAACTCAAAATTTTCGCAGTTCTGATGCTCGAAGCGAGTAACTGAAACGGCCTAGGGGAAAAGCACGCATACTGTTGTAATCGGGCGAGTTTCTACTTTCAGATGCAACAGAAATTTTGCGGATTGATCAATCCGTTCGCGAGATATGGCAGTTTGGATATAAGAAACGCTTGAGAAACTCAAAATTTTCGCAGTTCTGATGCTCGAAACGAGTAACTAGAACGGCCTAGGGGAAAAGTACGCATACCGTTGTAATCGGGCGAGTCTCTACTTTCAGATGCAACAGAAATTTTGCGGATTGGTCAATCCGTTCGCGAGATATGGCAGTTTGTAGGTAAGAAACGCTTGAGAAACTCAAAATTTTCGCAGTTCTGATGCTCGAAACGAATAACTGGAACGGCCTATGGGAAAACTACACATACCGTTGTAATCGGGCGAGTTTCTACATTCAGATGCAACAGAAATTTTGGTGATTGATCAATCCGTTCGCGAGATATGGCAGTTTGGAGATAAGAAACGCTTGAGAAACTCAAAATTTTCGCAGTTCTGATGCTCGAAACGAGTAACCAGAACGGCCTAGGGGAAAAGTACGCTTACCGTTGTAATCGGGCGAGTTTCTACTTTCAGATGCAACAGAAGTTTTGCGGATTAGTCAATCCGTTCGCGAGATATGGCAGTTTGGAGGTAAGAAACGCTTGAGAAACTCAAAATTTTCGCCGTTCTGATGCTCGAAACGAATAACTAGAACGGCCTAGGGGAAAAGTGCGCATACCGTTGTAATCGGGCGAGTTTCTACTTTCAGATGCAACAGAAATTTTGCGGATTGGTCAATCCGTTCGCGAGATATGGCAGTTTGGAGATAAGAAACGCTTGAGAAACTCAAAATTTTCGCATTTCTGATGCTCGAAACGAGTAACTAGAACGGCCTAGGGGAAAAGTACGCTTACCGTTGTAATCGGGCGAGTTTCTACTTTCGGATGCAACAGAAATTTTGCGGATTAGTCAATCCGTTCGCGAGATATGGCAGTTTGGAGGTAAGAAACGCTTGAGAAACTCAAAATTTTCGCCGTTCTCATGCTCGAAACGAATAACTAGAACGGTCTAGGGGAAAACTACACCTACCTTTGTAATCGGGCGAGATTCTACTTTCAGATGCAACAGAAATTTTGCGGATTGGTCAATCCGTTCGCGAGATATGGCAGTTTGGATGTAAGAAACGCTTGAGGAACTCAAAATTTTCGCAGTTCTGATGCTCGAAACGAACAACTGGAACGGCCTAGGGGAAAACTACATATATCGTTGTAATCGGGCGAGTTTCTACTTTCAGATGCAACAGAAATTTTGCGGATTGGTCAATCCGTTCGCGAGATATGGCAGTTTGGAGATAAGAAACGCTTGAGAAACTCAAAATTTTCTCAGTTCTGATGCTCGAAACGAGTAACTAGAACGGCCTAGGGGAAAAGTACGCTTACCGTTGTAATCGGGCGAGTTTCTACTTTCAGATGCAACAGAAATTTTGCGGATTAGTCAATCCGTTCGCGAGATATGGCAGTTTGGAGGTAGAAACGCTTGAGAAACTCAAAATTTTCGCCGTTCTGATGCTCGAAACGAATAACTAGAACGGCCTAGGGGAAAAGTGCGCATACCGTTGTAATCGGGCGAGTTTCTACTTTGAGATGCAACAGAAATTTTGCGGATCGGCCAATCCGTTCGCGAGATATGGCAGTTTGGATGTAAGAAACGCTTGAGGAACTCAAAATTTTCGCAGTTCTGATGCTCGAAACGAACAACTGGAACGGCCTAGGGGAAAATTACATATACCGTTGTAATCGGGCGAGTTTCTACTTTCAGATGCGACAGAAACTTTGCGGATTGGTCATTCCGTTCGCGAGATATGGCAGTTTGGAGGTAAGAAACGCTTGAGAAACTCAAAATTTTCGCCGTTCTGATGCTCGAAACGAATAACTAGAACGGCCTAGGGGAAAAGTACGCTTACCGTTGTAATCGGGCGAGTTTCTACTTTCAGATGCAACAGAAATTTTGCGGATTAGTCAATCCGTTCGCGAGATATGGCAGTTTGGAGGTAAGAAACGATTGAGAAACTCAAAATTTTCGCCGTTCTGATGCTCGAAACGAATAACTAGAACGGCCTAGGGGAAAAGTGCGCATACCGTTGTAATCGGGCGAGTTTCTACTTTCAGATGCAACAGAAATTTTGCGGATTGGTCAATCCGTTCGCGACATATGGCAGTTTGGAGATAAGAAACGCTTGAGAAACTCAAAATTTTCGCAGTTCTGATGCTCGAAACGAGTAACTAGAACGGCCTAGGGGAAAAGTAAGCTTACCGTTGTAATCGGGCGAGTTTCTACTTTCAGATGCAACAGAAATTTTGCGGATTAGTCAATCCGTTCGCGAGATATGGCAGTTTGGAGGTAAGTAACGCTTGAAAAACTCAAAATTTTCGCCGTTCTGATGCTCGAAACGAATAACTAGAACGGCCTAGGGGAAAAGTGCGCATACCGTTGTAATCGGGCGAGTTTCTACTTTCAGATGCAACAGAAATTTTGCGGATTGGTCAATCCGTTCGCGAGATATGGCAGTTTGGAGATAAGAAACGCTTGAGAAACTCAAAATTTTCGCAGTTCTGATGCTCGAAACGAATAACTAGAACGGCCTAGGGGAAACCTACACCTACCTTTGTAATCGGGCGAGTTTCTACTTTCAGATGCAACAGAAATTTTGCGGATTGATCAATCCGTTCGCGAGATATGGCAGTTTGGAGATAAGAAACGCTTGAGAAACTCAAAATTTTCGCAGTTCTGATGCTCGAAACGAGTAACTAGAACGGCCTAGGGGAAAAGTACGCTTACTGTTGTAATCGGGCGAGTTTCTACTTTCAGATGCAACAGAAATTTTGCGGATTGGTCAATCCGTTCGCGATATATGGCAGTTTGGAGATAAGAAACGCTTGAGAAACTCAAAATTTTCGCAGTTCTGGTGCTCGAAACGAATAACTAGACCGGCCTAGGGGAAAAGTGCGCATACCGTTGTAACCGGGCGAGTTTCTACTTTCAGAAGCAACAGAAATTTTGCGGATTGGTCAATCCGTTCGCGAGATATGGCAGTTTGGAGATAAGAAACGCTTGAGAAACTCAAAATTTTCGCAGTTCTGATGCTCGAAACGAGTAACTAGAACGGCCTAGGGAAAAGTACGCTTACCGTTGTAATCGGGCGAGTTTCTACTTTCAGATGCAACAGAAATTTTGCGGATTAGTCAATCCGTTCGCGAGATATGGCAGTTTGGAGGGAAGAAACGCTTGAGAAACTCAAAATTTTCGCCGTTCTGATGCTCGAAACGAATAACTAGAATGGCCTAGGGGAAAACTACACCTACCGTTGTAATCGGGCGAGTTTCTACTTTCAGATGCAACAGAAATTTTGCGGATGGATCAATCCGTTCGCGAGATATGGCAGTTTGGAGATAAGAAACGCTTGAGAAACTCAAAATTTTCGCAGTTCTGATGCTCGAAACGAGTAACTGAAACGGCCTAGGGGAAAAGCACGCATACTGTTGTAATCGGGCGAGTTTCTACTTTCAGATGCAACAGAAATTTTGCGGATTGATCACAATCCGTTCGCGATATATGGCAGTTTGGAGATAAGAAACGCTTGAGAAACTCAAAATTTTCGCAGTTCTGGTGCTCGAAACGAATAACTAGACCGGCCTAGGGGA
The DNA here is from genome assembly GCF_051014685.1 of Ptiloglossa arizonensis. NCBI lineage: Eukaryota > Metazoa > Arthropoda > Insecta > Hymenoptera > Colletidae > Ptiloglossa > Ptiloglossa arizonensis. The sequence continues at coordinate 77,967 of NW_027478681.1, read as the reverse complement.
AAAGTGCGCATACCGTTGTAACCGGGCGAGTTTCTACTTTCAGAAGCAACAGAAATTTTGCGGATTGGTCAATCCGTTCGCGAGATATGGCAGTTTGGAGATAAGAAACGCTTGAGAAACTCAAAATTTTCGCAGTTCTGATGCTCGAAACGAGTAACTAGAACGGCCTAGGGGAAAAGTACGCTTAGCGTTGTAATCGGGCGAGTTTCTACTTTCAGATGCAACAGAAATTTTGCGGATTAGTAAATCCGTTCGCGAGATATGGCGGTTTGGAGGGAAGAAACGCTTGAGAAACTCAAAATTTTCGCCGTTCTGATGCTCGAAACGAATAACTAGAATGGCCTAGGGGAAAACTACACCTACCGTTGTAATCGGGCGAGTTTCTACTTTCAGATGCAACAGAAATTTTGCGGATGGATCAATCCGTTCGCGAGATATGGCAGTTTGGAGATAAGAAACGCTTGAGAAACTCAAAATTTTCGCAGTTCTGATGCTCGAAACGAGTAACTGAAACGGCCTAGGGGAAAAGCACGCATACTGTTGTAATCGGGCGAGTTTCTACTTTCAGATGCAACAGAAATTTTGCGGATTGATCAATCCGTTCGCGAGATATGGCAGTTTGGATATAAGAAACGCTTGAGAAACTCAAAATTTTCGCAGTTCTGATGCTCGAAACGAGTAACTAGAACGGCCTAGGGGAAAAGTACGCCTACCGTTGTAATCGGGCGAGTCTCTACTTTCAGATGCAACAGAAATTTTGCGGATTGGTCAATCCGTTCGCGAGATATGGCAGTTTGTAGGTATGAAACGCTTGAGAAACTCAAAATTTTCGCAGTTCTGATGCTCGAAGCGAGTAACTGAAACGGCCTAGGGGAAAAGCACGCATACTGTTGTAATCGGGCGAGTTTCTACTTTCAGATGCAACAGAAATTTTGCGGATTGATCAATCCGTTCGCGAGATATGGCAGTTTGGATATAAGAAACGCTTGAGAAACTCAAAATTTTCGCAGTTCTGATGCTCGAAACGAGTAACTAGAACGCCCTAGGGGAAAAGTACGCATACCGCTGTAATCGGGCGAGTCTCTACTTTCAGATGCAACAGAAATTTTGCGGATTGGTCAATCCGTTCGCGAGATATGGCAGTTTGGAGATAAGAAACGCTTGAGAAACTCAAAATTTTCGCAGTTCTGATGCTCGAAACGAGTAACTAGAACGGCCTAGGGGAAAAGTACGCTTACCGTTGTAATCGGGCGAGTTTCTACTTTCGGATGCAACAGAAATTTTGCGGATTAGTCAATCCGTTCGCGAGATATGGCAGTTTGGAGGTAAGAAACGCTTGAGAAACTCAAAATTTCGCCGTTCTCATGCTCGAAACGAATAACTAGAACGGTCAAGGGAAAACTACACCTACCTTTGTAATCGGGCGAGATTCTACTTTCAGATGCAACAGAAATTTTGCGGATTGGTCAATCCGTTCGCGAGATATGGCAGTTTGGATGTAAGAAACGCTTGAGGAACTCAAAATTTTCGCAGTTCTGATGCTCGAAACGAACAACTGGAACGGCCTAGGGAAAACAACATATATCGTTGTAATCGGGCGAGTTTCTACTTTCAGATGCAACAGAAATTTTGCGGATTGGTCAATCCGTTCGCGAGATATGGCAGTTTGGAGATAAGAAACGCTTGAGAAACTCAAAATTTTCTCAGTTCTGATGCTCGAAACGAGTAACTAGAACGGCCTAGGGGAAAAAGTACGCATACCGTTGTAATCGGGCGAGTTTCTACTTTCAGATGCAACAGAAATTTTGCGGATTGGTCAATCCGTTCGCGAGATATGGCAGTTGGAGATAAGAAACGCTTGAGAAACTCAAAATTTTCGCATTTCTGATGCTCGAAACGAGTAACTAGAACGGCCTAGGGGAAAAGTACGCTTACCGTTGTAATCGGGCGAGTTTCTACTTTCGGATGCAACAGAAATTTTGCGGATTAGTCAATCCGTTCGCGAGATATGGCAGTTTGGAGGTAAGAAACGCTTGAGAAACTCAAAATTTTCGCCGTTCTCATGCTCGAAACGAATAACTAGAACGGTCTAGGGGAAAACTACACCTACCTTTGTAATCGGGCGAGATTCTACTTTCAGATGCAACAGAAATTTTGCGGATTGGTCAATCCGTTCGCGAGATATGGCAGTTTGGATGTAAGAAACGCTTGAGGAACTCAAAATTTTCGCAGTTCTGATGCTCGAAACGAACAACTGGAACGGCCTAGTGGAAAACTACATATATCGTTGTAATCGGGCGAGTTTCTACTTTCAGATGCAACAGAAATTTTGCGGATTGGTCAATCCGTTCGCGAGATATGGCAGTTTGGAGATAAGAAACGCTTGAGAAACTCAAAATTTTCTCAGTTCTGATGCTCGAAACGAGTAACTAGAACGGCCTAGGGGAAAAGTACGCTTACCGTTGTAATCGGGCGAGTTTCTACTTTCAGATGCAACAGAAATTTTGCGGATTAGTCAATCCGTTCGCGAGATATGGCAGTTTGGAGGTAAGAAACGCTTGAGAAACTCAAAATTTTCGCCGTTCTGATGCTCGAAACGAATAACTAGAACGGCCTAGGGGAAAAGTGCGCATACCGTTGTAATCGGGCGAGTTTCTACTTTGAGATGCAACAGAAATTTTGCGGATCGGTCAATCCGTTCGCGAGATATGGCAGTTTGGATGTAAGAAACGCTTGAGGAACTCAAAATTTTCGCAGTTCTGATGCTCGAAACGAACAACTGGAACGGCCTAGGGGAAAATTACATATACCTTTGTAATCGGGCGAGTTTCTACTTTCAGATGCAACAGAAACTTTGCGGATTGGTCATTCCGTTCGCGAGATATGGCAGTTTGGAGGTAAGAAACGCTTGAGAAACTCAAAATTTTCGCCGTTCTGATGCTCGAAACGAATAACTAGAACGGCCTAGGGGAAAAGTGCGCATACCGTTGTAATCGGGCGAGTTTCTACTTTCAGATGCAACAGAAATTTTGCGGATTAGTCAATCCGTTCGCGAGATATGGCAGTTTGGAGGTAAGAAACGCTTGAGGAACTCAAAATTTTCGCAGTTCTGATGCTCGAAACGAACAACTGGAACGGCCTAGGGGAAAATTACATATACCTTTGTAATCGGGCGAGTTTCTACTTTCAGATGCAACAGAAACTTTGCGGATTGGTCATTCCGTTCGCGAGATATGGCAGTTTGGAGGTAAGAAACGCTTGAGAAACTCAAAATTTTCGCCGTTCTGATGCTCGAAACGAATAACTAGAACGGCCTAGGGGAAAAGTACGCTTACCGTTGTAATCGGGCGAGTTTCTACTTTCAGATGCAACAGAAATTTTGCGGATTAGTCAATCCGTTCGCGAGATATGGCAGTTTGGAGGCAAGAAACGATTGAGAAACTCAAAATTTTCGCCGTTCTGATGCTCGAAACGAATAACTAGAACGGCCTAGGGGAAAAGTGCGCATACCGTTGTAATCGGGCGAGTTTCTACTTTCAGATGCAACAGAAATTTTGCGGATTGGTCAATCGGTTCGCGACATATGGCAGTTTGGAGATAAGAAACGCTTGAGAAACTCAAAATTTTCGCAGTTCTGATGCTCGAAACGAGTAACTAGAACGGCCTAGGGGAAAAGTAAGCTTACCGTTGTAATCGGGCGAGTTTCTACTTTCAGATGCAACAGAAATTTTGCGGATTAGTCAATCCGTTCGCGAGATATGGCAGTTTGGAGGTAAGTAACGCTTGAAAAACTCAAAATTTTCGCCGTTCTGATGCTCGAAACGAATAACTAGAACGGCCTAGGGGAAAAGTGCGCATACCGTTGTAATCGGGCGAGTTTCTACTTTCAGATGCAACAGAAATTTTGCGGATTGGTCAATCCGTTCGCGAGATATGGCAGTTTGGAGATAAGAAACGCTTGAGAAACTCAAAATTTTCGCAGTTCTGATGCTCGAAACGAATAACTAGAACGGCCTAGGGGAAGCCTACACCTACCTTTGTAATCGGGCGAGTTTCTACTTTCAGATGCAACAGAAATTTTGCAGATTGATCAATCCGTTCGCGAGATATGGCAGTTTGGAGATAAGAAACGCTTGAGAAACTCAAAATTTTCTCAGTTCTGATGCTCGAAACGAGTAACTAGAACGGCCTAGGGGAAAAGTACGCTTACCGTTGTAATCGGGCGAGTTTCTACTTTCAGATGCAACAGAAATTTTGCGGATTAGTCAATCCGTTCGCGAGATATGGCAGTTTGGAGGTAAGAAACGCTTGAGAAACTCAAAATTTTCGCCGTTCTGATGCTCGAAACGAATAACTAGAACGGTCTAGAGGAAAACTACACCTACCTTTGTATTCGGGCGAGATTCTACTTTCAGATGCAACAGAAATTTTGCGGATTGATCAATCCGTTCGCGAGATATGGCAGTTTGGAGATAAGAAACGCTTGAGAAACTCAAAATTTTTGCAGTTCTGATGCTCGAAACGAGTAACTAGAACGGCCTAGGGGAAAAGTACGCATACCGTTGTAATCGGGCGAGTTTCTACTTTCAAATGCAACAGAAATTTTGCGGATTGGTAAATGCGTTCGCGAGATATGGCATTTTGGAGGTAAGAAACGCTTGAGAAACTCAAAATTTTCGCAGTTCTGATGCTCGAAACGAATAAATAGAACGGCCTAGGGGAAAACTACACATACCGTTGTAATCGGGCGAGTTTCTACTTTCAGATGCAACAGAAATTTTGCGGATTGATCAATTCGTTCGCGAGATATGGCAGTTTGGAGATAAGAAACGCTTGAGAAACTCAAAATTTTCGCAGTTCTGATGCTCGAAACGAGTAACTAGAACGGCCTAGGGGAAAAGTACGCTTACCGTTGTAATCGGGCGAGTTTCTACTTTCAGATGCAACAGAAATTTTGCGGATTAGTCAATCCGTTCGCGAGATATGGCAGTTTGGAGGTAAGAAACGCTTGAGAAACTCAAAATTTTCGCCGTTCTGATGCTCGAAACGAATAACTAGAACGGCCTAGCGGAAAAGTGCGCATACCGTTGTAATCGGGCGAGTTTCTTCTTTCAGATGCAACAGAAATTTTGCGAATCGGTCAATCCGTTCGCGAGATATGGCAGTTTGGAGGTAAGAAACGCTTGAGAAACACAAAATTTTCGCAGTTCTGATGCTCGAAACGAGTAACTAGAACGGCGTAGGGGAAAAGCACGCATACTGTTGTAATCGGGCGAGTTTCTGCTTTCAGATGCAACAGAAATTTTGCGGATTGGTCAATCCGTTCGCGAGATATGGCAGTTTGGAGGTAAGAAACGCTTGAGAAACTCAAAATTTTCGCAGTTCTGATGCTCGAAACGAATAACTAGAACGGCCTAGGGGAAAACTACACCTACCGTTGTAATCGAGCGAGTTTCTACTTTCAGATGCAACAGAAATTTTGCGGATTGGTCAATCCGTTCGCGAGATATGGCAGTTTGGAGGTAAGAAACGCTTGAGAAACTCAAAATTTTCGCAGTTCTGATGCTCGAAACGAATAACTAGAACGGCCTAGGGGAAAACTACATATACCGTTGTAATCGGGCGAGTTTCTACTTTCAGATGCAACAGAAACTTTGCGGATTGGTCATTCCGTTCGCGAGATATGGCAGTTTGGAGGTAAGAAACGCTTGAGAAACTCAAAATTTGCGCAGTTCTGATGCTCGAAACGAATAACTAGAACGGCCTAGCGGAAAAGTGCGCATACCGTTGTAATCGGGCGAGTTTCTTCTTTCAGATGCAACAGAAATTTTGCGAATCGGTCAATCCGTTCGCGAGATATGGCAGTTTGGAGGTAAGAAACGCTTGAGAAACACAAAATTTTCGCAGTTCTGATACTCGAAACGAATAACTAGAACGGCCTAGGGGAAAAGTACGCATACCGTTGTAATCGGGCGAGTTTCTTCTTTCAGATGCAACAGAAATTTTGCGGATTGGTCAATCCGTTCGCGAGATATGGCAGTTTGGAGGTAAGAAACGCTTGAGAAACTCAAAATTTTCGCAGTTCTGATGCTCGAAACGAATAACTGGAACGGCCTAGGGGAAAACTACACATACCGTTGTAATCGGGCGAGTTTCTACTTTCAGATGCAACAGAAATTTAGCGGATTGATCAATCCGTTCGCGAGATATGGCAGTTTGGAGATAAGAAACGCTTGAGAAACACAAAATTTTCGCAGTTCTGATGCTCGAAACGAGTAACTAGAACGGCCTAGGGAAAAAGCACGCATACTGTTGTAATCGGGCGAGTTTCTACTTTCAGATGCAACAGAAATTTTGCGGATTGATCAATCCGTTCGCGAGATATGGCAGTTTGGAGATATGAAACGCTTGAGAAACTCAAATTTTCGCAGTTCTGATGCTCGAAACGAGTAACTAGAACGGCCTAGGGGAAAAGTGCCCATACCGTTGTAATTTGGCGAGTATCTACTTTCTGATGCAACAGAAATTTTGCGGATTGATCAATCCGTTCGCGAGATATGGCAGTTTGGAGATAAGAAACGCTTGAGAAACTCAAAATTTTCGCAGTTCAGATGCTCGAAACGAGTAACTAGAACGGCCTAGGGGAAAAGTAGGCTTACCGTTGTAATCGGGCGAGTTTCTACTTTCAGATGCAACAGAAATTTTGCGGATTAGTCAATCCGTTCGCGAGATATGGCATTTTGGAGGTAAGAAACGCTTGAGAAACTCAAAATTTTCGCAGTTCTGATGCTCGAAACGAATAAATAGAACGGCCTAGGGGAAAACTACACATACCGGTGTAATCGGGCGAGTTTCTACTTTCAGATGCAACAGAAATTTTGCGGATTGATCAATCCGTTCGCGAGATATGGCAGTTTGGAGATAAGAAACGCTTGAGAAACTCAAAATTTTCGCAGTTCTGATGCTCGAAACGAGTAACTAGAACGGCCTAGGGGAAAAGTACGCATACCGTTGTAATCGGGCGAGTTTCTACTTTCAGATGCAACAGAAATTTTGCGGATTGGTCAATCCGTTCGCGAGATATGGCATTTTGGAGGTATGAAACGCTTGAGAAACTCAAAATTTTCGCAGTTCTGATGCTCGAAACGAATAAATAGAACGGCCTAGGGGAAAACTACACATACCGGTGTAATCGGGCGAGTTTCTACTTTCAGATGCAACAGAAATTTTGCGGATTGATCAATCCGTTCGCGAGATATGGCAGTTTGGAGATAAGAAACGCTTGAGAAACTCAAAATTTTCGCAGTTCTGATGCTCGAAACGAGTAACTAGAACGGCCTAGGGGAAAAGTACGCTTACCGTTGTAATCGGGCGAGTTTCTACTTTCAGATGCAACAGAATTTTGCGGATTAGTCAATCCGTTCGCGAGATATGGCAGTTTGGAGGTAAGAAACGCTTGAGAAACTCAAAATTTTCGCCGTTCTGATGCTCGAAACGAATAACTAGAACGGCCTAGGGGAAAACTACACATACCGGTGTAATCGGGCGAGTTTCTACTTTCAGATGCAACAGAAATTTTGCGGATTGATCAATCCGTTCGCGAGATATGGCAGTTTGGAGATAAGAAACGCTTGAGAAACTCAAAATTTTCGCAGTTCTGATGCTCGAAACGAGTAACTAGAACGGCCTAGGGGAAAAGTACGCTTACCGTTGTAATCGGGCGTGTTTCTACTTTCAGATGCAACAGAAATTTTGCGGAATGATCAATCCGTTCGCGAGATATGGCAGTTTGGAGATAAGAAACGCTTGAGAAACTCAAAATTTTCGCAGTTCTGATGCTCGAAACGAGTAACTAGAACGGCCTAGGGGAAAAGTACGCTTACCGTTGTAATCGGGCGAGTTTCTACTTTCAGATGCAACAGAAATTTTGCGGATTAGTCAATCCGTTCGCGAGATATGGCAGTTTGGAGGTAAGAAACGCTTGAGAAACTCAAAATTTTCGCCGTTCTGATGCTCGAAACGAATAACTAGAACAGCCTAGGGGAAAAGTACGCATACCGTTGTAATCGGGCGAGTTTCTGCTTTCAGATGCAACAGAAATTTTGCGGATTGGTCAATCCGTTCGCGAGATATGGCAGTTTGCAGGTAAGAAACGCTTGAGAAACTCAAAATTTGCGCAGTTCTGTTGCTCGAAACGAATAACTAGAATGGCCTAGGGGAAAAGTGCGCATACCGTTGTAATCGGGCGAGTTTCTACTTTCAGAAGCAACAGAAATTTTGCGGATTGGTCAATCCGTTCGCGAGATATGGCAGTTTGGAGGTAAGAAACGCTTGAGAAACTCAAAATTTTCGCAGTTCTGATGCTCGAAATGAATAACTGGAACGGCCTAGGGGAAAACTACACATACCGTTGTAATCGGGCGAGTTTCTACTTTCAGATGCAACAGAAATTTTGCGGATTGGTCAATCGGTACGCGAGATATGGCAGTTTGGAGGTAAGAAACGCTTGAGAAACTCAAAATTTGCGCAGTTCTGATGCTCGAAACGAATAACTAGAACGGCCTAGCGGAAAAGTGCGCATACCGTTGTAATCGGGCGAGTTTCTACTTTCAGAAGCAACAGAAATTTTGCGGATTGGTCAATCCGTTCGCGAGATATGGCAGTTTGGAGGTAAGAAACGCTTGAGAAAGTCAAAATTTTCGCAGTTCTGATGCTCGAAACGAATAACTAGAACGGCCTAGGGGAAAAGTGCGCATACCGTTGTAATCGGGCGAGTTTCTACTTTCAGAAGCAACAGAAATTTTGCGGATTGGTCAATCCGTTCGCGAGATATGGCAGTTTGGAGATAAGAAACGCTTGAGAAACTCAAAATTTTCGCAGTTCTGATGCTCGAAATGAATAACTGGAACGGCCTGGGGGAAAACTACACATACCGTTGTAATCGGGCGAGTTTCTACTTTCAGATGCAACAGAAATTTTGCGGATTGGTCAATCCGTTCGCGAGATATGGCAGTTTGGAGGTAAGAAACGCTTGAGAAACACAAAATTTTCGCAGTTCTGATGCTCGAAACGAATAACTAGAACGGCCTAGGGGAAAAGTACGCATACCGTTGTAATCGGGCGAGTTTCTATTTTCAGATGCAACAGAAATTTTGCTGATTGGTCAATCCGTTCGCGAGATATGGCAGTTTGGAGGTAAGAAACGATTGAGAAACTCAAAATTTTCGCAGTTCTGATGCTCGAAATGAATAACTGGAACGGCCTAGAGGAAAACTACACATACCGTTGTAATCGGGCGAGTTTCTACTTTCAGATGCAACAGAAATTTTGCGGATTGATCAATCCGTTCGCGAGATATGGCAGTTTGGAGATAAGAAACGCTTGAGAAACTCAAAATTTTCGCAGTTCTGATGCTCGAAACGAGTAACTAGAACGGCCTAGGGGAATAGTACGCTTACCGTTGTAATCGGGCGAGTTTCTACTTTCAGATGCAACAGAAATTTTGCGGATTGATCAATCCGTTCGCGAGATATGGCAGTTTGGAGATAAGAAACGCTTGAGAAACTCAAAATTTTCGCAGTTCTGAAGCGCGAAACGAGTAACTAGAACGGCCTAGGGGAAAAGTACGCTTACCGTTGTAATCGGGCGAGTTTCTACTTTCAGATGCAACAGAAATTTTGCGGATTAGTCAATCCGTTCGCGAGATATGGCAGTTTGGAGGTAAGAAACGCTTGAGAAACTCAAAATTTTCGCCGTTCTGATGCTCGAAACGAGTAACTAGAACGGCCTAGGGGAAAAGTACGCTTACCGTTGTAATCGGGCGAGTTTCTACTTTCAGATGCAACAGAAATTTTGCGGATTAGTCAATCCGTTCGCGAGATATGGCAGTTTGCAGGTAAGAAACGCTTGAGAAACTCAAAATTTGCGCAGTTCTGATGCTCGAAACGAATAACTAGAATGTCCTAGGGGAAAAGTGCGCATACCGTTGTAATCGGGCGAGTTTCTACTTTCAGAAGCAACAGAAATTTTGCGGATTGTTCAATCCGTTCGCGAGATATGGCAGTTTGGAGGTAAGAAACGCTTGAGAAACTCAAAATTTTCGCAGTTCTGATGCTCGAAATGAATAACTGGAACGGCCTAGGGGAAAACTACACATACCGTTGTAATCGCGCGAGTTTCTACTTTCAGATGCAACAGAAATTTTGCGGATTGGTCAATCCGTTCGCGAGATATGGCAGTTTGGAGGTAAGAAACGCTTGAGAAACTCAAAATTTTCGCCGTTCTGATGTTCGAAACGAATAACTAGAATGTCCTAGGGGAAAAGTGCGCATACCGTTGTAATCGGGCGAGTTTCTACTTTCAGAAGCAACAGAAATTTTGCGGATTGTTCAATCCGTTCGCGAGATATGGCAGTTTGGAGGTAAGAAACGCTTGAGAAACTCAAAATTTTCGCCGTTCTGATGCTCGAAACGAATAACTAGAACGGCCTAGGGGAAAAGTACGCTTACCGTTGTAATCGGGCGAGTTTCTGCTTTCAGATGCAACAGAAATTTTGCGGATTGGTCAATCCGTTCGCGAGATATGGCAGTTTGCAGGTAAGAAACGCTCGAGAAACTCAAAATTTGCGCAGTTCTGATGCTCGAAACGAATAACTAGAATGTCCTAGGGGAAAAGTGCGCATACCGTTGTAATCGGGCGTGTTTCTACTTTCAGAAGCAACAGAAATTTTGCGGATTGTTCAATCCGTTCGCGAGATATGGCAGTTTGGAGGTAAGAAACGCTTGAGAAACTCAAAATTTTCGCAGTTCTGATGCTCGAAATGAATAACTGGAACGGCCTAGGGGAAAACTACACATACCGTTGTAATCGCGCGAGTTTCTACTTTCAGATGCAACAGAAATTTTGCGGATTGGTCAATCCGTTCGCGAGATATGGCAGTTTGGAGGTAAGAAACGCTTGAGAAACACAAAATTTTCGCAGTTCTGATGCTCGAAACGAATAACTAGAACGGCCTAGGGGAAAAGTACGCATACCGTTGTAATCGGGCGAGTTTCTACTTTCAGATGCAACAGAAATTTTGCGGATTGGTCAATCCGTTCGCGAGATATGGCATTTTGGAGGTAAGAAACGTTTGAGAAACTCAAAATTTTCGCAGTTCTGATGCTCGAAACGAATAAATAGAACGGCCTAGGGGAAAACTACACATACCGTTGTAATCGGGCGAGTTTCTACTTTCAGATGCAACAGAAATTTTGCGGATTAGTCAATCCGTTCGCGAGATATGGCAGTTTGGAGGTAAGAAACGCTTGAGAAACTCAAAATTTTCGCCGTTCTGATGCTCGAAACGAATAACTAGAACGGCCTAGGGGAAAAGTGCGCATACCGTTGTAATCGGGCGAGTTTCTACTTTCAGATGCAACAGAAATTTTGCGGATTGGTCAATCCGTTCGCGAGATATGGCAGTTTGGAGATAAGAAACGCTTGAGAAACTCAAAATTTTCGCAGTTCTGATGCTCGAAACGAGTAACTAGAATGGCCTAGGGGAAAAGTACGCTTACCGTTGTAATCGGGCGAGTTTCTACTTTGAGATGCAACAGAAATTTTGCGGATTAGTCAATCCGTTCGCGAGATATGGCAGTTTGGAGGTAAGAAACGCTTGAGAAACTCAAAATTTTCGCCGTTCTGATGCTCGAAACGAATAACTAGAACGGCCTAGGGGAAAAGTGCGCATACCGTTGTAATCGGGCGAGTTTCTACTTTCAGATGCAATAGAAATTTTGCGGATTGGTCAATCGGTACGCGAGATATGGCAGTTTGGAGGTAAGAAACGCTTGAGAAACTCAAAATTTGCGCAGTTCTGATGCTCGAAACGAATAACTAGAACGGCCTAGCGGAAAAGTGCGCATACCGTTGTAATCGGGCGAGTTTCTACTTTCAGAAGCAACAGAAATTTTGCGGATTGGTCAATCCGTTCGCGAGATATGGCAGTTTGTAGGTAAGAAACGCTTGAGAAACTCAAAATTTGCGCAGTTCTGATGCTCGAAACGAATAACTAGAATGGCCTAGGGGAAAAGTGCGCATACCGTTGTAATCGGGCGAGTTTCTACTTTCAGAAGCAACAGAAACTTTGCGGATTGGTCAATCCGTTCGCGAGATATGGCAGTTTGGAGGTAGAAACGCTTGAGAAACTCAAAATTTTCGCAGTTCTGATGCTCGAAACGAATAACTAGAACGGCCTAGGGGAAAACTACACCTACCGTTGTAATCGGGCGAGGTTCTACTTTCAGATGCAACAGAAATTTTGCGGATGGATCAATCCGTTCGCGAGATATGGCAGTTTGGAGATAAGAAACGCTTGAGAAGCTCAAAATTTTCGCAGATCTGACGCTCGAAACGAGTAACTGAAACGGCCTAGGGGAAAAGTGCGCATACCGTTGTAATCGGGCGAGTTTCTACTTTCAGAAGCAACAGAAACTTTGCGGATTGGTCAATCCGTTCGCGAGATATGGCAGTTTGGAGGTAGAAACGCTTGAGAAACTCAAAATTTTCGCAGTTCTGATGCTCGAAATGAATAACTGGAACGGCCTAGGGGAAAACTACACATACCGTTGTAATCGGGCAAGTTTCTACTTTCAGATGCAACAGAAATTTTGCGGATTGGTCAATCCGTTCGCGAGATATGGCAGTTTGGAGGTAAGAAACGCTTGAGAAACTCAAAATTTTCGCAGTTCTGATGCTCGAAACGAATAACTAGAACGGCCTAGGGGAAAACTACACCTACCGTTGTAATCGGGCGAGGTTCTACTTTCAGATGCAACAGAAATTTTGCGGATGGATCAATCCGTTCGCGAGATATGGCAGTTTGGAGATAAGAAACGCTTGAGAAGCTCAAAATTTTCGCAGTTCTGACGCTCGAAACGAGTAACTGAAACGGCCTAGGGGAAAAGCACGCATACCGTTGTACTCGGGCGAGTTTCTACTTTTAGATGCAACAGAAATTTTGCAGATTGGTCAATCCGTTCGCGAGATATGGCAGTTTGGAGGTAAGAAACGCTTGAGAAACTCAAAATTTTCGCAGTTCTGATGCTCGAAATGAATAACTGGAACGGCCTAGGGGAAAACTACACATACCGTTGTAATCGGGCAAGTTTCTACTTTCAGATGCAACAGAAATTTTGCGGATTGGTCAATCCGTTCGCGAGATATGGCAGTTTGGAGGTAAGAAACGCTTGAGAAACTCAAAATTGTCGCAGTTCTGATGCTCGAAGCGAATAACTAGAACGGCCTAGGGGAAAACTACACCTACCGTTGTAATCGGGCGAGTTTCTACTTTCAGATGCAACAGAAATTTTGCGGATGGATCAATCCGTTCGCGAGATATGGCAGTTTGGAAATAAGAAACGCTTGAGAAACTCAAAATTTTCGCAGTTCTGATGCTCGAAACGAGTAACTGAAACGGCCTAGGGGAAAAGCACGCAAACTGTTGTAATCGGGCGAGTTTCTACTTTCAGATGCAACAGAAATTTTGCGGATTGTTCAATCCGTTCGCGAGATATGGCAGTTTGGATATAAGAAACGCTTGAGAAACTCAAAATTTTCGCAGTTCTGATGCTCGAAACGAGTAACTAGAACGGCCTAGGGGAAAAGTACGCAAACCGTTGTAATCGGGCGAGTCTCTACTTTCAGATGCAACAGAAATTTTGCGGATTGGTCAATCCGTTCGCGAGATATGGCAGTTTGTAGGTAAGAAACGCTTGAGAAACTCAAAATTTTCGCAGTTCTGATGCTCGAAACGAATAACTGGAACGGCCTAGGGGAAAACTACACATACCGTTGTAATCGGGCGAGTTTCTACATTCAGATGCAACAGAAATTTTGCGGATTGATCAATCCGTTCGCGAGATATGGCAGTTTGGAGATAAGAAACGCTTGAGAAACACAAAATTTTCGCAGTTCTGATGCTCGAAACGAGTAACTAGAACGGCGTAGGGGAAAAGCACGCACACTGTTGTAATCGGGCGAGTTTCTGCTTTCAGATGCAACAGAAATTTTGCGGATTGGTCAATCCGTTCGCGAGATATGGCAGTTTGGAGGTAAGAATCGCTTGAGAAACTCAAAATTTTCGCAGTTCTGATGCTCGAAACGAATAACTAGAACGGCCTAGGGGAAAACTACACCTACCGTTGTAATCGGGCGAGTTTCTACTTTCAGATGCAACAAAAATTTTGCGGATTGGTCAATCCGTTCGCGAGATATGGCAGTTTGGAGGTAAGAAACGCTTGAGAAACACAAAATTTTCGCAGTTCTGATGCTCGATACGAATAACTAGAACGGCCCAGGGGAAAAGTACGCATACCGTTGTAATCTGGCGAGTTTCTATTTTCAGATGCAACAGAAATTTTGCGGATTGGTCAATCCGTTCGCGAGATATGGCAGTTTGGAGGTAAGAAACGCTTGAGAAACTCAAAATTTTCGCAGTTCTGATGCTCGAAATGAATAACTGGAACGGCCTAGGGGAAAACTACACATACCGTTGTAATCGGGCGAGTTTCTACTTTCAGATGCAACAGAAATTTTGCGGATTGATCAATCCGTTCGCGAGATATGGCAGTTTGGAGATAAGAAACGCTTGTGAAACACAAAATTTTCGCAGTTCTGATGCTCGAAACGAGTAACTAGAACGGCCTAGGGGAAAAGTACGCTTACCGTTGTAATCGGGCGAGTTTCTACTTTCAGATGCAACAGAAATTTTGCGGATTGGTCAATCCGTTCGCGAGATATGGCAGTTTGGAGATAAGAAACGCTTGAGAAACTCAAAATTTTTGCAGTTCTGATGCTCGAAACGAGTAACTAGAACGGCCTAGGGGAAAAGTACGCATACCGTTGTAATCGGGCGAGTTTCTACTTTCAAATGCAACAGAAATTTTGCGGATTGGTAAATGCGTTCGCGAGATATGGCATTTTGGAGGTAAGAAACGCTTGAGAAACTCAAAATTTTCGCAGTTCTGATGCTCGAAACGAATAAATAGAACGGCCTAGGGGAAAACTACACATACCGTTGTAATCGGGCGAGTTTCTACTTTCAGATGCAACAAAAATTTTGCGGATTGGTCAATCCGTTCGCGAGATATGGCAGTTTGGAGGTAAGAAACGCTTGAGAAACACAAAATTTTCGCAGTTCTGATGCTCGATACGAATAACTAGAACGGCCCAGGGGAAAAGTACGCATACCGTTGTAATCTGGCGAGTTTCTATTTTCAGATGCAACAGAAATTTTGCGGATTGGTCAATCCGTTCGCGAGATATGGCAGTTTGGAGGTAAGAAACGCTTGAGAAACTCAAAATTTTCGCAGTTCTGATGCTCGAAATGAATAACTGGAACGGCCTAGGGGAAAACTACACATACCGTTGTAATCGGGCGAGTTTCTACTTTCAGATGCAACAGAAATTTTGCGGATTGATCAATCCGTTCGCGAGATATGGCAGTTTGGAGATAAGAAACGCTTGTGAAACACAAAATTTTCGCAGTTCTGATGCTCGAAACGAGTAACTAGAACGGCCTAGGGGAAAAGTACGCTTACCGTTGTAATCGGGCGAGTTTCTACTTTCAGATGCAACAGAAATTTTGCGGATTGGTCAATCCGTTCGCGAGATATGGCAGTTTGGAGGTAAGAATCGCTTGAGAAACTCAAAATTTTCGCAGTTCTGATGCTCGAAACGAATAACTAGAACGGCCTAGGGGAAAACTACACCTACCGTTGTAATCGGGCGAGTTTCTACTTTCAGATGCAACAGAAATTTTGCGGATTGATCAATCCGTTCGCGAGATATGGCAGTTTGGAGATAAGAAACGCTTGAGAAACTCAAAATTTTCGCAGTTCTGATGCTCGAAACGAATAACTAGAACGGCCTAGGGGAAACCTACACCTACCTTTGTAATCGGGCGAGTTTCTACTTTCAGATGCAACAGAAATTTTGCGGATTGGTCAATCCGTTCGCGAGATATGGCAGTTTGGAGGTAAGAAACGCTTGAGAAACACAAAATTTTCGCAGTTCTGATGCTCGAAACGAATAACTAGAACGGCCCAGGGGAAAAGTACGCATACCGTTGTAATCTGGCGAGTTTCTATTTTCAGATGCAACAGAAATTTTGCGGATTGGTCAATCCGTTCGCGAGATATGGCAGTTTGGAGGTAAGAAACGCATGAGAAACTCAAAATTTTCGCAGTTCTGATGCTCGAAATGAATAACTGGAACGGCCTAGGGGAAAACTACACATACCGTTGTAATCGGGCGAGTTTCTACTTTCAGATGCAACAGAAATTTTGCGGATTGATCAATCCGTTCGCGAGATATGGCAGTTTGGAGATAAGAAACGCTTGAGAAACTCAAAATTTGCGCAGTTCTGATGCTCGAAACGAATAACTAGAATGGCCTAGGGGAAAAGTGCGCATACCGTTGTAATCGGGCGAGTTTCTACTTTCAGACGCAACAGAAATTTTGCGGATTGGTCAATGCGTTCGCGAGATATGGCAGTTTGGAGGTAAGAAACGCTTGAGAAACTCAAAATTTTCGCAGTTCTGATGCTCGAAATGAATAACTGGAACGGCCTAGGGGAAAACTACACATACCGTTGTAATCGGGCGAGTCTCTACTTTCAGATGCAACAGAAATTTTGCGGATTGGTCAATCCGTTCGCGAGATATGGCAGTTTGGAGGTAAGAAACGCTTGAGAAACACAAAATTTTCGCAGTTCTGATGCTCGAAACGAATAACTAGAACGGCCTAGGGGAAAACTACACCTACCGTTGTAATCGGGCGAGTTTCTACTTTCAGATGCAACAGAAGTTTTGCGGATTTGTCAATCCGTTCGCGAGATATGGCAGTTTGGAGGTAAGAAACGCTTGAGAAACTCAAAATTTTCGCAGTTCTGATGCTCGAAATGAATAACTGGAACGGCCTAGGGGAAAACTACACGTACCGTTGTAATCGGGCGAGTTTCTACTTTCAGATACAACAGAAATTTTGCGGATTTGTCAATCCGTTCGCGAGATATGGCAGTTTGGAGGTAAGAAACGCTTGAGAAACTCAAAATTTTCGCAGTTCTGATGCTCGAAATGAATAACTGGAACGGCCTAGGGGAAAACTACACATACCGTTGTAATCGGGCAAGTTTCTACTTCGAGATGCAACAGAAATTTTGCGGATTGGTCAATCCGTTCGCGAGATATGGCAGTTTGGAGGTAAG
Source organism: Ptiloglossa arizonensis (assembly GCF_051014685.1). Taxonomy (NCBI): domain Eukaryota; kingdom Metazoa; phylum Arthropoda; class Insecta; order Hymenoptera; family Colletidae; genus Ptiloglossa; species Ptiloglossa arizonensis. Next base: position 60,719 of record NW_027478681.1, on the reverse strand, counting down.
AAACGCTTGAGAAACTCAAAATTTTCGCAGTTCTGATGCTCGAAACGAATAACTAGAACGGCCTAGGGGAAAACTACACCTACCGTTGTAATCGGGCGAGTTTCTACTTTCAGATGCAACAGAAATTTTGCGGATTGGTCAATCCGTTCGCGAGATATGGCAGTTTGGAGGTAAGAATCGCTTGAGAAACTCAAAATTTTCGCAGTTCTGATGCTCGAAACGAATAACTAGAACGGCCTAGGGGAAAACTACACCTACCGTTGTAATCGGAAGAGTTTCTACTTTCAGATGCAACAGAAATTTTGCGGATTGATCAATCCGTTCGCGAGATATGGCAGTTTGGAGATAAGAAACGCTTGAGAAACTCAAAATTTTCGCAGTTCTGATGCTCGAAACGAATAACTAGAACGGCCTAGGGGAAACCTACACCTACCTTTGTAATCGGGCGAGTTTCTACTTTCAGATGCAACAGAAATTTTGCGGATTGGTCAATCCGTTCGCGAGATATGGCAGTTTGGAGGTAAGAAACGCTTGAGAAACACAAAATTTTCGCAGTTCTGATGCTCGAAACGAATAACTAGAACGGCCCAGGGGAAAAGTACGCATACCGTTGTAATCTGGCGAGTTTCTATTTTCAGATGCAACAGAAATTTTGCGGATTGGTCAATCCGTTCGCGAGATATGGCAGTTTGGAGGTAAGAAACGCTTGAGAAACTCAAAATTTTCGCAGTTCTGATGCTCGAAATGAATAACTGGAACGGCCTAGGGGAAAACTACACATACCGTTGTAATCGGGCGAGTTTCTACTTTCAGATGCAACAGAAATTTTGCGGATTGATCAATCCGTTCGCGAGATATGGCAGTTTGGAGATAAGAAACGCTTGAGAAACACAAAATTTTCGCAGTTCTGATGCTCGAAACGAGTAACTAGAACGGCCTAGGGGAAAAGTACGCTTACCGTTGTAATCGGGCGAGTTTCTACTTTCAGATGCAACAGAAATTTTGCGGATTAGTCAATCCGTTCGCGAGATATGGCAGTTTGGAGGTAAGAAACGCTTGAGAAACTCAAAATTTTCGCAGTTCTGATGCTCGAAACGAGTAACTAGAACGGCCTAGGGGAAAAGTACGCATACCGTTGTAATCGGGCGAGTTTCTGCTTTCAGATGCAACAGAAATTTTGCGGATTGGTCAATCCGTTCGCGAGATATGGCAGTTTGCAGGTAAGAAACGCTTGAGAAACTCAAAATTTGCGCAGTTCTGATGCTCGAAACGAATAACTAGAATGGCCTAGGGGAAAAGTGCGCATACCGTTGTAATCGGGCGAGTTTCTACTTTCAGACGCAACAGAAATTTTGCGGATTGGTCAATGCGTTCGCGAGATATGGCAGTTTGGAGGTAAGAAACGCTTGAGAAACTCAAAATTTTCGCAGTTCTGATGCTCGAAATGAATAACTGGAACGGCCTAGGGGAAAACTACACATACCGTTGTAATCGGGCGAGTTTCTACTTTCAGATGCAACAGAAATTTTGCGGATTGATCAATCCGTTCGCGAGATATGGCAGTTTGGAGATAAGAAACGCTTGAGAAACACAAAATTTTCGCAGTTCTGATGCTCGAAACGAGTAACTAGAACGGCCTAGGGGAAAAGTACGCTTACCGTTGTAATCGGGCGAGTTTCTACTTTCAGATGCAACAGAAATTTTGCGGATTGGTCAATCCGTTCGCGAGATATGGCAGTTTGGAGGTAAGAATCGCTTGAGAAACTCAAAATTTTCGCAGTTCTGATGCTCGAAACGAATAACTAGAACGGCCTAGGGGAAAACTACACCTACCGTTGTAATCGGGCGAGTTTCTACTTTCAGATGCAACAGAAATTTTGCGGATTGATCAATCCGTTCGCGAGATATGGCAGTTTGGAGATAAGAAACGCTTAAGAAACTCAAAATTTTCGCAGTTCTGATGCTCGAAACGAATAACTAGAACGGCCTAGGGGAAACCTACACCTACCTTTGTAATCGGGCGAGTTTCTACTTTCAGATGCAACAGAAATTTTGCGGATTGGTCAATCCGTTCGCGAGATATGGCAGTTTGGAGGTAAGAAACGCTTGAGAGACACAAAATTTTCGCAGTTCTGATGATCGAAACGAATAACTAGAACGGCCCAGGGGAAAAGTACGCATACCGTTGTAATCTGGCGAGTTTCTATTTTCAGATGCAACAGAAATTTTGCGGATTGGTCAATCCGTTCGCGAGATATGGCAGTTTGGAGGTAAGAAACGCTTGAGAAACTCAAAATTTTCGCAGTTCTGATGCTCGAAATGAATAACTGGAACGGCCTAGGGGAAAACTACACATACCGTTGTAATCGGGCGAGTTTCTACTTTCAGATGCAACAGAAATTTTGCGGATTGATCAATCCGTTCGCGAGATATGGCAGTTTGGAGATAAGAAACGCTTGAGAAACTCAAAATTTGCGCAGTTCTGATGCTCGAAACGAATAACTAGAATGGCCTAGGGGAAAAGTGCGCATACCGTTGTAATCGGGCGAGTTTCTACTTTCAGACGCAACAGAAATTTTGCGGATTGGTCAATCCGTTCGCGAGATATGGCAGTTTGGAGGTAAGAATCGCTTGAGAAACTCAAAATTTTCGCAGTTCTGATGCTCGAAACGAATAACTAGAACGGCCTAGGGGAAAACTACACCTACCGTTGTAATCGGGCGAGTTTCTACTTTCAGATGCAACAGAAATTTTGCGGATTGATCAATCCGTTCGCGAGATATGGCAGTTTGGAGATAAGAAACGCTTGAGAAACTCAAAATTTTCGCAGTTCTGATGCTCGAAACGAATAACTAGAACGGCCTAGGGGAAACCTACACCTACCTTTGTAATCGGGCGAGTTTCTACTTTCAGATGCAACAGAAATTTTGCGGATTGGTCAATCCGTTCGCGAGATATGGCAGTTTGGAGGTAAGAAACGCTTGAGAAACACAAAATTTTCGCAGTTCTGATGCTCGAAACGAATAACTAGAACGGCCCAGGGGAAAAGTACGCATACCGTTGTAATCTGGCGAGTTTCTATTTTCAGATGCAACAGAAATTTTGCGGATTGGTCAATCCGTTCGCGAGATATGGCAGTTTGGAGGTAAGAAACGCTTGAGAAACTCAAAATTTTCGCAGTTCTGATGCTCGAAATGAATAACTGGAACGGCCTAGGGGAAAACTACACATACCGTTGTAATCGGGCGAGTTTCTACTTTCAGATGCAACAGAAATTTTGCGGATTGATCAATCCGTTCGCGAGATATGGCAGTTTGGAGATAAGAAACGCTTGAGAAACACAAAATTTTCGCAGTTCTGATGCTCGAAACGAGTAACTAGAACGGCCTAGGGGAAAAGTACGCTTACCGTTGTAATCGGGCGAGTTTCTACTTTCAGATGCAACAGAAATTTTGCGGATTAGTCAATCCGTTCGCGAGATATGGCAGTTTGGAGGTAAGAAACGCTTGAGAAACTCAAAATTTTCGCAGTTCTGATGCTCGAAACGAGTAACTAGAACGGCCTAGGGGAAAAGTACGCATACGGTTGTAATCGGGCGAGTTTCTGCTTTCAGATGCAACAGAAATTTTGCGGATTGGTCAATCCGTTCGCGAGATATGGCAGTTTGCAGGTAAGAAACGCTTGAGAAACTCAAAATTTGCGCAGTTCTGATGCTCGAAACGAATAACTAGATTGGCCTAGGGGAAAAGTGCGCATACCGTTGTAATCGGGCGAGTTTCTACTTTCAGACGCAACAGAAATTTTGCGGATTGGTCAATGCGTTCGCGAGATATGGCAGTTTGGAGGTAAGAAACGCTTGAGAAACTCAAAATTTTCGCAGTTCTGATGCTCGAAATGAATAACTGGAAAGGCCTAGGGGAAAACTACACATACCGTTGTAATCGGGCGAGTTTCTACTTTCAGATGCAACAGAAATTTTGCGGATTGATCAATCCGTTCGCGAGATATGGCAGTTTGGAGATAAGAAACGCTTGAGAAACTCAAAATTTTCGCAGTTCTGATGCTCGAAACGAATAACTAGAACGGCCTAGGGGAAACCTACCCCTACCTTTGTAATCGGGCGAGTTTCTACTTTCAGATGCAACAGAAATTTTGCGGATTGGTCAATCCGTTCGCGAGATATGGCAGTTTGGAGGTAAGAAACGCTTGAGAAACACAAAATTTTCGCAGTTCTGATGCTCGAAACGAATAATTAGAACGGCCTAGGGGAAAAGTACGCATACCGTTGTAATCTGGCGAGTTTCTATTTTCAGATGCAACAGAAATTTTGCGGATTGGTCAATCCGTTCGCGAGATATGGCAGTTTGGAGGTAAGAAACGCTTGAGAAACTCAAAATTTTCGCAGTTCTGATGCTCGAAATGAATAACTGGAACGGCCTAGGGGAAAACTACACATACCGTTGTAATCGGGCGAGTTTCTACTTTCAGATGCAACAGAAATTTTGCGGATTGATCAATCCGTTCGCGAGATATGGCAGTTTGGAGATAAGAAACGCTTGAGAAACACAAAATTTTCGCAGTTCTGATGCTCGAAACGAGTAACTAGAACGGCCTAGGGGAAAAGTACACTTACCGTTGTAATCGGGCGAGTTTCTATTTTCAGATGCAACAGAAATTTTGCGGATTGGTCAATCCGTTCGCGAGATATGGCAGTTTGGAGGTAAGAAACGCTTGAGAAACTCAAAATTTTCGCAGTTCTGATGCTCGAAATGAATAACTGGAACGGCCTAGGGGAAAACTACACAAACCGTTGTAATCGGGCGAGTTTCTACTTTCAGATGCAACAGAAATTTTGCGGATTGATCAATCCGTTCGCGAGATATGGCAGTTTGGAGATAAGAAACGCTTGAGAAACACAAAATTTTCGCAGTTCTGATGCTCGAAACGAGTAACTAGAACGGCGTAGGGGAAAAGCACGCATACTGTTGTAATCGGGCGAGTTTCTGCTTTCAGATGCAACAGAAATTTTGCGGATTGGTCAATCCGTTCGCGAGATATGGCAGTTTGGAGGTAAGAAACGCTTGAGAAACTCAAAATTTTCGCAGTTCTGATGCTCGAAACGAATAACTAGAACGGCCTAGGGGAAAACTACACCTACCGTTGTAATCGGATGAGTTTCTACTTTCAGATGCAACAGAAATTTTGCGGATTGATCAATCCGTTCGCGAGATATGGCAGTTTGGAGATAAGAAACGCTTGAGAAACTCAAAATTTTCGCAGTTCTGATGCTCGAAACGAATAACTAGAACGGCCTAGGGGAAACCTACACCTACCTTTGTAATCGGGCGAGTTTCTACTTTCAGATGCAACAGAAATTTTGCGGATTGATCAATCCGTTCGCGAGATATGGCAGTTTGGAGGTAAGAAACGCTTGAGAAACTCAAAATTTTCGCAGTTCTGATGCTCGAAATGAATAACTGGAACGGCCTAGGGGAAAACTACACATACCGTTGTAATCGGGCGAGTTTCTACTTTCAGATGCAACAGAAATTTTGCGGATTGATCAATCCGTTCGCGAGATATGGCAGTTTGGAGATAAGAAGCGCTTGAGAAACACAAAATTTTCGCAGCTCTGATGCTCGAAACGAGTAACTAGAACGGCCTAGGGGAAAAGTACACTTACCGTTGTAATCGGGCGAGTTTCTACTTTCAGATGCAACAGAAATTTTGAGGATTAGTCAATCCGTTCGCGAGATATGGCAGTTTGGAGGTAAGAAACGCTTGAGAAACTCAAAATTTTCGCCGTTCTGATGCTCGAAACGAATAACTAGAACGGCCTAGGGGAAAAGTACGCATACCGTTGTAATCGGGCGAGTTTCTGCTTTCAGATGCAACAGAAATTTTGCGGATTGGTCAATCCGTTCGCGAGATACGGCAGTTTGCAGGTAAGAAACGCTTGAGAAACTCAAAATTTGCGCAGTTCTGATGCTCGAAACGAATAACTAGAATGGCCTAGGGGAAAAGTGCGCATACCGTTGTAATCGGGCGAGTTTCTACTTTCAGACGCAACAGAAATTTTGCGGATTGGTCAATCCGTTCGCGAGATATGGCAGTTTGGAGGTAAGAAACCATTGAGAAACTCAAAATTTTCGCAGTTCTGATGCTCGAAATGAATAACTGGAACGGCCTAGGGGAAAACTACACATACCGTTGTAATCGGGCGAGTTTCTACTTTCAGATGCAACAGAAATTTTGCGGATTGGTCAAACCGTTCGCGAGATATGGCAGTTTGGAGGTAAGAAACGCTTGAGAAACTCAAAATTTTCGCAGTTCTGATGCTCGAAACGAATAACTAGAACGGCCTAGGGGAAAAGTACGCATACTGATGTAATCGGGCGTGTTTCTACTTTCAGATGCAACAGAAATTTTGCGGATTTATCCATCCGTTCGCGAGATATGGCAGTTTGGAGATAAGAAACGCTTGAGAAGCTCAAAATTTTCGCAGTTCTGATGCTCGAAACGAATAACTAGAACGGCCTAGGGGAAACCTACACATACCTTTGTAATCGGGCGAGTTTCTACTTTCAGATGCAACAGAAATTTTGCGGATTGGTCAATCCGTTCGCGAGATATGGCAGTTTGGAGGTAAGAAACGCTTGAGAAACACAAAATTTTCGCAGTTCTGATGCTCGAAACGAATAACTTGAACGGCCTAGGGGAAAAGTACGCATACCGTTGTAATCGGGCGAGTTTCTGCTTTCAGATGCAACAGAAATTTTGCGGATTGGTCAATCCGTTCGCGAGATATGGCAGTTTGGAGGTAAGAAACGCTTGAGAAACTCAAAATTTTCGCAGTTCTGATGCTCGAAATGAATAACTGGAACGGCCTAGGGGAAAACTACACATACCGTTGTAATCGGGCAAGTTTCTACTTTCAGATGCAACAGAAATTTTGCGGATTGGTCAATCCGTTCGCGAGATATGGCAGTTTGGAGGTAAGAAACGCTTGAGAAACTCAAAATTTTCGCAGTTCTGATGCTCGAAACGAATAACTAGAACGGCCTAGGGGAAAACTACACCTACCGTTGTAATCGGGCGAGTTTCTACTTTCAGATGCAACAGAAATTTTGCGGATGGATCAATCCGTTCGCGAGATATGGCAGTTTGGAGATAAGAAACGCTTGAGAAACTCAAAATTTTCGCAGTTCTGATGCTCGAAACGAGTAACGGAAACGGCCTAGGGGAAAAGCACGCATACTGTTGTAATCGGGCGTGTTTCTACTTTCAGATGCAACAGAAATTTTGCGGATTTATCCATCCGTTCGCGAGATATGGCAGTTTGGAGATAAGAAACGCTTGAGAAGCTCAAAATTTTCGCAGTTCTGATGCTCGAAACGAATAACTAGAACGGCCTAGGGGAAACCTACACCTACCTTTGTAATCGGGCGAGTTTCTACTTTCAGATGCAACAGAAATTTTGCGGATTGGTCAATACGTTCGCGAGATATGGCAGTTTGTAGGTAAGAAACGCTTGAGAAACTCAAAATTTTCGCAGTTCTGATGCTCGAAACGAATAACTGGAACGGCCTAGGGGAAAACTACACATACCGTTGTAATCGGGCGAGTTTCTGCTTTCAGGTGCAACAGAAATTTTGCGGATTGGTCAATCCGTTCGCGAGATATGGCAGTTTGGAGGTAAGAAACGCTTGAGAAACTCAAAATTTTCGCAGTTCTGATGCTCGAAATGAATAACTAGAACGGCCTAGGGGAAAAGCACGCATAGCGTTGTAATCGGGCGAGTTTCTACTTTCAGATGCAACAGAAATTTTGCGGATTGGTCAAACCGTTCGCGAGATATGGCAGTTTGGAGGTAAGAAACGCTTGAGAAACTCAAAATTTTCGCAGTTCTGATGCTCGAAACGAATAACTAGAACGGCCTAGGGGAAAAGTACGCATACTGATGTAATCGGGCGTGTTTCTACTTTCAGATGCAACAGAAATTTTGCGGATTTATCCATCCGTTCGCGAGATATGGCAGTTTGGAGATAAGAAGCGCTTGAGAAGCTCAAAATTTTCGCAGTTCTGATGCTCGAAACGAATAACTAGAACGGCCTAGGGGAAACCTACACCTACCTTTGTAATCGGGCGAGTTTCTACTTTCAGATGCAACAGAAATTTTGCGGATTGGTCAATCCGTTCGCGAGATATGGCAGTTTGGAGGGAAGAAACGCTTGAGAAACACAAAATTTTCGCAGTTTTGATGCTCGAAACGAATAACTAGAACGGCCTAGGGGAAAAGTACGCATACCGTTTTAATCGGGCGAGTTTCTATTTTCAGATGCAACAGAAATTTTGCGGATTGGTCAATCCGTTCGCGAGATATGGCAGTTTGGAGGTAAGAAACGCTTGAGAAACTCAAAATTTTCGCAGTTCTGATGCTCGAAATGAATAACTGGAACGGCCTAGGGGAAAACTACACATACCGTTGTAATCGGGCGAGTTTCTACTTTCAGATGCAACAGAAATTTTGCGGATTGATCAATCCGTTCGCGAGATATGGCAGTTTGGAGATAAGAAACGCTTGAGAAACACAAAATTTTCGCAGTTCTGATGCTCGAAACGAGTAACTAGAACGGCGTAGGGGAAAAGCACGCATACTGTTGTAATCGGGCGAGTTTCTGCTTTCAGATGCAACAGAAATTTTGCGGATTGGTCAATCCGTTCGCGAGATATGGCAGTTTGGAGGTAAGAAACGCTTGAGAAACTCAAAATTTTCGCAGTTCTGATGCTCGAAACGAATAACTAGAACGGCCTAGGGGAAAACTACACCTACCGTTGTAATCGGGCGAGTTTCTACTTTCAGATGCAACAGAAATTTTGCGGATTGATCAATCCGTTCGCGAGATATGGCAGTTTGGAGATAACAAACGCTTGAGAAACTCAAAATTTTCGCAGTTCTGATGCTCGAAACGAATAACTAGAACGGCCTAGGGGAAACCTACACATACCTTTGTAATCGGGCGAGTTTCTACTTTCAGATGCAACAGAAATTTTGCGGATTGGTCAATCCGTTCGCGAGATATGGCAGTTTGGAGGTAAGAAACGCTTGAGAAACTCAAAATTTTCGCAGTTCTGATGCTCGAAACGAATAACTAGAACGGCCTAGGGGAAAAGTATGCATACTGATGTAATCGGGCGTGTTTCTACTTTCAGATGCAACAGAAATTTTGCGGATTTATCCATCCGTTCGCGAGATATGGCAGTTTGGAGATAAGAAACGCTTGAGAAGCTCAAAATTTTCGCAGTTCTGATGCTCGAAACGAATAACTAGAACGGCCTAGGGGAAACCTACACCTACCTTTGTAATCGGGCGAGTTTCTACTTTCAGATGCAACAGAAATTTTGCGGATTGGTCAATCCGTTCGCGAGATATGGCAGTTTGGAGGGAAGAAACGCTTGAGAAACACAAAATTTTCGCAGTTTTGATGCTCGAAACGAATAACTAGAACGGCCTAGGGGAAAAGTACGCATACCGTTTTAATCGGGCGAGTTTCTATTTTCAGATGCAACAGAAATTTTGCGGATTGGTCAATCCGTTCGCGAGATATGGCAGTTTGGAGGTAAGAAACGCTTGAGAAACTCAAAATTTTCGCAGTTCTGATGCTCGAAATGAATAACTGGAACGGCCTAGGGGAAAACTACACATACCGTTGTAATCGGGCGAGTTTCTACTTTCAGATGCAACAGAAATTTTGCGGATTGATCAATCCGTTCGCGAGATATGGCAGTTTGGAGATAAGAAACGCTTGAGAAACACAAAATTTTCGCAGTTCTGATGCTCGAAACGAGTAACTAGAACGGCGTAGGGGAAAAGCACGCATACTTTTGTAATCGGGCGAGTTTCTGCTTTCAGATGCAACAGAAATTTTGCGGATTGGTCAATCCGTTCGCGAGATATGGCAGTTTGGAGGTAAGAAACGCTTGAGAAACTCAAAATTTTCGCAGTTCTGATGCTCGAAACGAATAACTAGAACGGCCTAGGGGAAAACTACACCTACCGTTGTAATCGGGCGAGTTTCTACTTTCAGATGCAACAGAAATTTTGCGGATTGATCAATCCGTTCGCGAGATATGGCAGTTTGGAGATAAGAAACGCTTGAGAAACTCAAAATTTTCGCAGTTCTGATGCTCGAAACGAATAACTAGAACGGCCTAGGGGAAACCTACACCTACCTTTGTAATCGGGCGAGTTTCTACTTTCAGATGCAACAGAAATTTTGCGGATTGGTCAATCCGTTCGCGAGATATGGCAGTTTGGAGGTAAGAAACGCTTGAGAAACACAAAATTTTCGCAGTTCTGATGCTCGAAACGAATAACTAGAACGGCCTAGGGGAAAAGTACGCATACCGTTGTAATCTGGCGAGTTTCTATTTTCAGATGCAACAGAAATTTTGCGGATTGGTCAATCCGTTCGCGAGATATGGCAGTTTGGAGGTAAGAAACGCTTGAGAAACTCAAAATTTTCGCAGTTCTGATGCTCGGAATGAATAACTGGAACGGCCTAGGGGAAAACTACACATACCGTTGTAATCGGGCGAGTTTCTACTTTCAGATGCAACAGAAATTTTGCGGATTGATCAATCCGTTCGCGAGATATGGCAGTTTGGAGATAAGAAACGCTTGAGAAACACAAAATTTTCGCAGTTCTGATGCTCGAAACGAGTAACTAGAACGGCCTAGGGGAAAAGTACGCTTACGGTTGTAATCGGGCGAGTTTCTACTTTCAGATGCAACAGAAATTTTGCGGATTAGTCAATCCGTTCGCGAGATATGGCAGTTTGGAGGTAAGAAACGCTTGAGAAACTCAAAATTTTCGCAGTTCTGATGCTCGAAATGAATAACTGGAACGGCCTAGGGGAAAACTACACATACCGTTGTAATCGGGCAAGTTTCTACTTTCAGATGCAACAGAAATTTTGCGGATTGGTCAATCCGTTCGCGAGATATGGCAGTTTGGAGGTAAGAAACCATTGAGAAACTCTAAATTTTCGCAGTTCTGATGCTCGAAACGAATAACTAGAACGGCCTAGGGGAAAACTACGCATACTGATGTAATCGGGCGTGTTTCTACTTTCAGATGCAACAGAAATTTTGCGGATTTATCCATCCGTTCGCGAGATATGGCAGTTTGGAGATAAGAAACGCTTGAGAAGCTCAAAATTTTCGCAGTTCTGATGCTCGAAACGAGTAACTAGAACGGCCTAGGGGAAAAGTACGCATAGCGTTGTAATCGGGCGAGTTTCTACTTTCAGATGCAACAGAAATTTTGCGGATTGGTCAAACCGTTCGCGAGATATGGCAGTTTGGAGGTAAGAAACGCTTGAGAAACTCAAAATTTTCGCAGTTCTGATGCTCGAAACGAATAACTAGAACGGCCTAGGGGAAAAGTACGCATACTGATGTAATCGGGCGTGTTTCTACTTTCAGATGCAACAGAAATTTTGCGGATTTATCCATCCGTTCGCGAGATATGGCAGTTTGGAGATAAGAAACGCTTGAGAAGCTCAAAATTTTCGCAGTTCTGATGCTCGAAACGAATAACTAGAACGGCCTAGGGGAAACCTACACCTACCTTTGTAATCGGGCGAGTTTCTACTTTCAGATGCAACAAAAATTTTGCGGATTGGTCAATCCGTTCGCGAGATATGGCAGTTTGGAGATAAGAAACGCTTGAGAAACACAAAATTTTCGCAGTTCTGATGCTCGAAACGAGTAACTAGAACGGCCTAGGGGAAAAGTACGCTTACCGTTGTAATCGGGCGAGCTTCTACTTTCAGATGCAACAGAAATTTTGCGGATTAGTCAATCCGTTCGCGAGATATGGCAGTTTGGAGGTAAGAAACGCTTGAGAAACTCAAAATTTTCGCCGTTCTGATGCTCGAAACGAATAACTAGAACGGCCTAGGGGAAAAGTACGCATACCGTTGTAATCGGGCGAGTTTCTGCTTTCAGATGCAACAGAAATTTTGCGGATTGGTCAATCCGTTCGCGAGATATGGCAGTTTGGAGGTAAGAAACGCTTGAGAAACTCAAAATTTTCGCAGTTCTGATGCTCGAAATGAATAACTGGAACGGCCTAGGGGAAAACTACACATACCGCTGTAATCGGGCAAGTTTCTACTTTCAGATGCAACAGAAATTTTGCGGTTTGGTCAATCCGTTCGCGAGATATGGCAGTTTGGAGATAAGAAACGCTTGAGAAGCTCAAAATTTTCGCAGTTCTGATGCTCGAAACGAGTAACTAGAACGGCCTAGGGGAAAAGTACGCATAGCGTTGTAATCGGGCGAGTTTCTACTTTCAGATGCAACAGAAATTTTGCGGATTGGTCAAACCGTTCGCGAGATATGGCAGTTTGGAGGTAAGAAACGCTTGAGAAACTCAAAATTTTCGCAGTTCTGATGCTCGAAACGAATAACTAGAACGGCCTAGGGGAAAAGTACGCATACTGATGTAATCGGGCGTGTTTCTACTTTCAGATGCAACAGAAATTTTGCGGATTGGTCAATCCGTTCGCGAGATATGGCAGTTTGGAGGTAAGAAACGCTTGAGAAACTCAAAATTTTCGCAGTTCTGATGCTCGAAATGAATAACTGGAACGGCCTAGGGGAAAACTACACATACCGCTGTAATCGGGCAAGTTTCTACTTTCAGATGCAACAGAAATTTTGCGGTTTGGTCAATCCGTTCGCGAGATATGGCAGTTTGGAGGTAAGAAACGCTTGAGAAACTCAAAATTTTCGCAGTTCTGATGCTCGAAACGAATAACTAGAACGGCCTAGGGGAAAACTACACCTACCGTTGTAATCGGGCGAGTTTCTACTTTCAGATGCAACAGAAATTTTGCGGATGGATCAATCCGTTCGCGAGATATGGCAGTTTGGAGATGAGAAACGCTTGAGAAACTCAAAATTTTCGCAGTTCTGATGCTCGAAACGAGTAACGGAAACGGCCTAGGGGAAAAGCACGCATACTGTTGTAATCGGGCGAGTTTCTACTTTCAGATGCAACAGAAATTTTGCGGATTGATCAATCCGTTCGCGAGATATGGCAGTTTGGAGATAAGAAACGCTTGAGAAGCTCAAAATTTTCGCAGTTCTGATGCTCGAAATGAATAACTAGAACGGCCTAGGGGAAAAGCACGCATAGCGTTGTAATCGGGCGAGTTTCTACTTTCAGATGCAACAGAAATTTTGCGGATTGGTCAAACCGTTCGCGAGATATGGCAGTTTGGAGGTAAGAAACGCTTGAGAAACTCAAAATTTTCGCAGTTCTGATGCTCGAAACGAATAACTAGAACGGCCTTGGGGAAAAGTACGCATACTGATGTAATCGGGCGTGTTTCTACTTTCAGATGCAACAGAAATTTTGCGGATTTATCCATCCGTTCGCGAGATATGGCAGTTTGGAGATAAGAAACGCTTGAGAAGCTCAAAATTTTCGCAGTTCTGATGCTCGAAACGAATAACTAGAACGGCCTAGGGGAAACCTACACCTACCTTTGTAATCGGGCGAGTTTCTACTTTCAGATGCAACAGAAATTTTGCGGATTGGTCAATCCGTTCGCGAGATATGGCAGTTTGGAGGGAAGAAACGCTTGAGAAACACAAAATTTTCGCAGTTTTGATGCTCGAAACGAATAACTAGAACGGCCTAGGGGAAAAGTACGCATACCGTTTTAATCGGGCGAGTTTCTATTTTCAGATGCAACAGAAATTTTGCGGATTGGTCAATCCGTTCGCGAGATATGGCAGTTTGGAGGTAAGAAACGCTTGAGAAACTCAAAATTTTCGCAGTTCTGATGCTCGAAACGAATAACTAGAACGGCCTAGGGGAAAACTACACCTACCGTTGTAATCGGGCGAGTTTCTACTTTCAGATGCAACAGAAATTTTGCGGATTGATCAATCCGTTCGCGAGATATGGCAGTTTGGAGATAAGAAACGCTTGAGAAACTCAAAATTTTCGCAGTTCTGATGCTCGAAACGAATAACTAGAACGGCCTAAGGGAAACCTACACCTAGCTTTGTAATCGGGCGAGTTTCTACTTTCAGATGCAACAGAAATTTTGCGGATTGGTCAATCCGTTCGCGAGATATGGCAGTTTGGAGGTAAGAAACGCTTGAGAAACACAAAATTTTCGCAGTTCTGATACTCGAAACGAATAACTAGAACGGCCTAGGGGAAAAGTACGCATACCGTTGTAATCTGGCGAGTTTCTATTTTCAGATGCAACAGAAATTTTGCGGATTGGTCAATCCGTTCGCGAGATATGGCAGTTTGGAGGTAAGAAACGCTTGAGAAACTCAAAATTTTCGCAGTTCTGATGCTCGGAATGAATAACTGGAACGGCCTAGGGGAAAACTACACATACCGTTGTAATCGGGCGAGTTTCTACTTTCAGATGCAACAGAAATTTTGCGGATTGATCAATCCGTTCGCGAGATATGGCAGTTTGGAGATAAGAAACGCTTGAGAAACACAAAATTTTCGCAGTTCTGATGCTCGAAACGAGTAACTAGAACGGCCTAGGGGAAAAGTACGCTTACGTTTGTAATCGGGCGAGTTTCTACTTTCAGATGCAACAGAAATTTTGCGGATTAGTCAATCCGTTCGCGAGATATGGCAGTTTGGAGGTAAGAAACGCTTGAGAAACTCAAAATTTTCGCAGTTCTGATGCTCGAAATGAATAACTGGAACGGCCTAGGGGAAAACTACACATACCGTTGTAATCGGGCAAGTTTCTACTTTCAGATGCAACAGAAATTTTGCGGATTGGTCAATCCGTTCGCGAGATATGGCAGTTTGGAGGTAAGAAACCATTGAGAAACTCAAAATTTTCGCAGTTCTGATGCTCGAAACGAATAACTAGAACGGCCTAGGGGAAAACTACACCTACCGTTGTAATCGGGCGAGTTTCTACTTTCAGATGCAACAGAAATTTTGCGGATTGATCAATCCGTTCGCGAGATATGGCAGTTTGGAGATAAGAAACGCTTGAGAAACTCAAAATTTTCGCAGTTCTGATGCTCGAAACGAGTAACTAGAACGGCCTAGGGGAAAAGTACGCATAGCGTTGTAATCGGGCGAGTTTCTACTTTCAGATGCAACAGAAATTTTGCGGATTGGTCAAACCGTTCGCGAGATATGGCAGTTTGGAGGTAAGAAACGCTTGAGAAACTCAAAATTTTCGCAGTTCTGATGCTCGAAACGAATAACTAGAACGGCCTAGGGGAAAAGTACGCATACTGATGTAATCGGGCGTGTTTCTACTTTCAGATGCAACAGAAATTTTGCGGATTTATCCATCCGTTCGCGAGATATGGCAGTTTGGAGGTAAGAAACGCTTGAGAAACTCAAAATTTTCGCAGTTCTGATGCTCGAAACGAATAACTAGAACGGCCTAGGGGAAAAGTACGCATACTGATGTAATCGGGCGTGTTTCTACTTTCAGATGCAACAGAAATTTTGCGGATTTATCCATCCGTTCGCGAGATATGGCAGTTTGGAGATAAGAAACGCTTGAGAAGCTCAAAATTTTCGCAGTTCTGATGCTCGAAACGAATAACTAGAACGGCCTAGGGGAAACCTACACCTACCTTTGTAATCGGGCGAGTTTCTACTTTCAGATGCAACAGAAATTTTGCGGATTGGTCAATCCGTTCGCGAGATATGGCAGTTTGGAGATAAGAAACGCTTGAGAAACACAAAATTTTCGCAGTTCTGATGCTCGAAACGAGTAACTAGAACGGCCTAGGGGAAAAGTACGCTTACCGTTGTAATCGGGCCAGTTTCTACTTTCAGATGCAACAGAAATTTTGCGGATTAGTCAATCCGTTCGCGAGATATGGCAGTTTGGAGGTAAGAAACGCTTGAGAAACTCAAAATTTTCGCCGTTCTGATGCTCGAAACGAATAACTAGAACGGCCTAGGGGAAAAGTACGCATACCGTTGTAATCGGGCGAGTTTCTGCTTTCAGATGCAACAGAAATTTTGCGGATTGGTCAATCCGTTCGCGAGATATGGCAGTTTGGAGGTAAGAAACGCTTGAGAAACTCAAAATTTTCGCAGTTCTGATGCTCGAAATGAATAACTGGAACGGCCTAGGGGAAAACTACACATACCGTTGTAATCGGGCTAGTTTCTACTTTCAGATGCAACAGAAATTTTGCGGATTGGGCAATCCGTTCGCGAGATATGGCAGTTTGGAGGTAAGAAACGCTTGAGAAACTCAAAATTTTCGCAGTTCTGATGCTCGAAACGAATAACTAGAACGGCCTAGGGGAAAACTACACCTACCGTTGTAATCGGGCGAGTTTCTACTTTCAGATGCAACAGAAATTTTGCGGATGGATCAATCCGTTCGCGAGATATGGCAGCTTGTAGGTAAGAAACGCTTGAGAAACTCAAAATTTTCGCAGTTCTGATGCTCGAAACGAATAACTGGAACGGCCTAGGGGAAAACTACACATACCGTTGTAATCGGGCGAGTTTCTACATTCAGATGCAACAGAAATTTTGCGGATTGATCAATCCGTTCGCGAGATATGGCAGTTTGGAGATAAGAAACGCTTGAGAAACACAAAATTTTCGCAGTTCTGATGCTCGAAACGAGTAACTAGAACGGCCTAGGGGAAAAGCACGCATAGCGTTGTAATCGGGCGAGTTTCTACTTTCAGATGCAACAGAAATTTTGCGGATTGGTCAAACCGTTCGCGAGATATGGCAGTTTGGAGGTAAGAAACGCTTGAGAAACTCAAAATTTTCGCAGTTCTGATGCTCGAAACGAATAACTAGAACGGCCTAGGGGAAAAGTACGCATACTGATGTAATCGGGCGTGTTTCTACTTTCAGATGCAACAGAAATTTTGCGGATTTATCCATCCGTTCGCGAGATATGGCAGTTTGGAGATAAGAAACGCTTGAGAAGCTCAAAATTTTCGCAGTTCTGATGCTCGAAACGAATAACTAGAACGGCCTAGGGGAAACCTACACCTACCTTTGTAATCGGGCGAGTTTCTACTTTCAGATGCAACAGAAATTTTGCGGATTGGTCAATCCGTTCGCGAGATATGGCAGTTTGGAGGTAAGAAACGCTTGAGAAACACAAAATTTTCGCAGTTCTGATGCTCGAAACGAATAACTAGAACGGCCTAGGGGAAAAGTACGCATACCGTTGTAATCGGGCGAGTTTCTATTTTCAGATGCAACAGAAATTTTGCGGAGTGGTCAATCCGTTCGCGAGATATGGCAGTTTGGAGGTAAGAAACCATTGAGAAACTCAAAATTTTCGCAGTTCTGATGCTCGAAACGAATAACTAGAACGGCCTAGGGGAAAACTACACCTACCGTTGTAATCGGGCGAGTTTCTACTTTCAGATGCAACAGAAATTTTGCGGATTGGTCAATCCGTTCGCGAGATATGGCAGTTTGGAGATAAGAAACGCTTGAGAAACTCAAAATTTTCGCAGTTCTGATGCTCGAAACGAGTAACTAGAACGGCCTAGGGGAAAAGTACGCATAGCGTTGTAATCGGGCGAGTTTCTACTTTCAGATGCAACAGAAATTTTGCGGATTGGTCAAACCGTTCGCGAGATATGGCAGTTTGGAGGTAAGAAACGCTTGAGAAACTCAAAATTTTCGCAGTTCTGATGCTCGAAACGAATAACTAGAACGGCCTAGGGGAAAAGTACGCATACTGATGTAATCGGGCGTGTTTCTACTTTCAGATGCAACAGAAATTTTGCGGATTTATCCATCCGTTCGCGAGATATGGCAGTTTGGAGATAAGAAACGCTTGAGAAGCTCAAAATTTTCGCCGTTCTGATGCTCGAAACGAATAACTAGAACGGCCTAGGGGAAAAGTACGCATACCGTTGTAACCGGGCGAGTTTCTGCTTTCAGATGCAACAGAAATTTTGCGGATTGGTCAATCCGTTCGCGAGATATGGCAGTTTGGAGGTAAGAAACGCTTGAGAAACTCAAAATTTTCGCAGTTCTGATGCTCGAAATGAATAACTGGAACGGCCTAGGGGAAAACTACACATACCGTTGTAATCGGGCTAGTTTCTACTTTCAGACGCAATAGAAATTTTGCGGATTGGGCAATCCGTTCGCGAGATATGGCAGTTTGGAGGTAAGAAACGCTTGAGAAACTCAAAATTTTCGGAGTTCTGATGCTCGAAACGAATAACTAGAACGGCCTAGGGGAAACCTACACCTACCTTTGTAATCGGGCGAGTTTCTACTTTCAGATGCAACAGAAATTTTGCGGATTGGTCAATCCGTTCGCGAGATATGGCAGTTTGGAGATAAGAAACGCTTGAGAAACACAAAATTTTCGCAGTTCTGATGCTCGAAACGAGTAACTAGAACGGCCTAGGGGAAAAGTACGCTTACCGTTGTAATCGGGCGAGTTTCTACTTTCAGATGCAACAGAAATTTTGCGGATTAGTCAATCCGTTCGCGAGATATGGCAGTTTGGAGGTAAGAAACGCTTGAGAAACTCAAAATTTTCGCAGTTCTGATGCTCGAAATGAATAACTGGAACGGCCTAGGGGAAAACTACACATACCGTTGTAATCGGGCGAGTTTCTACTTTCAGATGCAACAGAAATTTTGCGGATTGATCAATCCGTTCGCGAGATATGGCAGTTTGGAGATAAGAAACACTTGAGAAACACAAAATTTTCGCAGTTCTGATGCTCGAAACGAGTAACTAGAACGGCCTAGGGGAAAAGTACGCTTACCGTTGTAATCGGGCGAGTTTCTACTTTCAGATGCAACAGAAATTTTGCGGATTAGTCAATCCGTTCGCGAGATATGGCAGTTTGGAGGTAAGAAACACTTGAGAAACACAAAATTTTCGCAGTTCTGATGCTCGAAACGAGTAACTAGAACGGCCTAGGGGAAAAGTACGCTTACCGTTGTAATCGGGCGAGTTTCTACTTTCAGATGCAACAGAAATTTTGCGGATTAGTCAATCCGTTCGCGAGATATGGCAGTTTGGAGGTAAGAAACGCTTGAGAAACTCAAAATTTTCGCAGTTCTGATGCTCGAAATGAATAACTGGAACGGCCTAGGGGAAAACTACACATACCGTTGTAATCGGGCTAGTTTCTACTTTCAGACGCAATAGAAATTTTGCGGATTGGGCAATCCGTTCGCGAGATATGGCAGTTTGGAGGTAAGAAACGCTTGAGAAACTCAAAATTTTCGGAGTTCTGATGCTCGAAACGAATAACTAGAACGGCCTAGGGGAAACCTACACCTACCTTTGTAATCGGGCGAGTTTCTACTTTCAGATGCAACAGAAATTTTGCGGATTGGTCAATCCGTTCGCGAGATATGGCAGTTTGGAGATAAGAAACGCTTGAGAAACACAAAATTTTCGCAGTTCTGATGCTCGAAACGAGTAACTAGAACGGCCTAGGGGAAAAGTACGCTTACCGTTGTAATCGGGCGAGTTTCTACTTTCAGATGCAACAGAAATTTTGCGGATTAGTCAATCCGTTCGCGAGATATGGCAGTTTGGAGGTAAGAAACGCTTGAGAAACTCAAAATTTTCGCAGTTCTGATGCTCGAAATGAATAACTGGAACGGCCTAGGGGAAAACTACACATACCGTTGTAATCGGGCGAGTTTCTACTTTCAGATGCAACAGAAATTTTGCGGATTGATCAATCCGTTCGCGAGATATGGCAGTTTGGAGATAAGAAACACTTGAGAAACACAAAATTTTCGCAGTTCTGATGCTCGAAACGAGTAACTAGAACGGCCTAGGGGAAAAGTACGCTTACCGTTGTAATCGGGCGAGTTTCTACTTTCAGATGCAACAGAAATTTTGCGGATTAGTCAATCCGTTCGCGAGATATGGCAGTTTGGAGGTAAGAAACGCTTGAGAAACTCAAAATTTTCGCCGTTCTGATGCTCGAAACGAATAACTAGAACGGCCTAGGAGAAAAGTACGCATACCGTTGTAATCGGGCGAGTTTCTGCTTTCAGATGCAACAGAAATTTTGCGGATTGGTCAATCCGTTCGCGAGATATGGCAGTTTGGAGGTAAGAAACGCTTGAGAAACTCAAAATTTTCGCAGTTCTGATGCTCGAAATGAATAACTGGAACGGCCTAGGGGAAAACTACACATACCGTTGTAATCGGGCAAGTTTCTACTTTCAGATGCAACAGAAATTTTGCGGATTGGTCAATCCGTTCGCGAGATATGGCAGTTTGGAGGTAAGAAACGCTTGAGAAACTCAACATTTTCGCAGTTCTGATGCTCGAAACGAATAACTAGAACGGCCTAGGGGAAAACTACACCTACCGTTGTAATCGGGCGAGTTTCTACTTTCAGATGCAACAGAAATTTTGCGGATGGATCAATCCGTTCGCGAGATATGGCAGTTTGGAGATAAGAAACGCTTGAGAAACTCAAAATTTTCGCAGTTCTGATGCTCGAAACGAGTAACGGAAACGGCCTAGGGGAAAAGCACGCATACTGTTGTAATCGGGCGAGTTTCTACTTTCAGATGCAACAGAAATTTTGCGGATTGATCAATCCGTTCGCGAGATATGGCAGTTTGGATATAAGAAACGCTTGAGAAACTCAAAATTTTCTCAGTTCTGATGCTCGAAACGAGTAACTAGAACGGCCTATGGGAAAAGTACGCCTACCGTTGCAATCGGGCGAGTCTCTACTTTCAGATGCAACAGAAATTTTGCGGATTGGTCAATCCGTTCGCGAGATATGGCAGCTTGTAGGTAAGAAACGCTTGAGAAACTCAAAATTTTCGCAGTTCTGATGCTCGAAACGAATAACTGGAACGGCCTAGGGGAAAACTACACATACCGTTGTAATCGGGCGAGTTTCTACATTCAGATGCAACAGAAATTTTGCGGATTGATCAATCCGTTCGCGAGATATGGCAGTTTGGAGATAAGAAACGCTTGAGAAACACAAAATTTTCGCAGTTCTGATGCTCGAAACGAGTAACTAGAACGGCCTAGGGGAAAAGCACGCATAGCGTTGTAATCGGGCGAGTTTCTACTTTCAGATGCAACAGAAATTTTGCGGATTGGTCAAACCGTTCGCGAGATATGGCAGTTTGGAGGTAAGAAACGCTTGAGAAACTCAAAATTTTCGCAGTTCTGATGCTCGAAACGAATAACTAGAACGGCCTAGGGGAAAAGTACGCATACTGATGTAATCGGGCGTGTTTCTACTTTCAGATGCAACAGAAATTTTGCGGATTTATCCATCCGTTCGCAAGATATGGCAGTTTGGAGATAAGAAACGCTTGAGAAGCTCAAAATTTTCGCAGTTCTGATGCTCGAAACGAATAACTAGAACGGCCTAGGGGAAACCTACACCTACCTTTGTAATCGGGCGAGTTTCTACTTTCAGATGCAACAGAAATTTTGCGGATTGGTCAATCCGTTCGCGAGATATGGCAGTTTGGAGGTAAGAAACACTTGAGAAACACAAAATTTTCGCAGTTCTGATGCTCGAAACGAATAACTAGAACGGCCTAGGGGAAAAGTACGCATACCGTTGTAATCGGGCGAGTTTCTATTTTCAGATGCAACAGAAATTTTGCGGATTGGTCAATCCGTTCGCGAGATATGGCAGTTTGGAGGTAAGAAACCATTGAGAAACTCAAAATTTTCGCAGTTCTGATGCTCGAAACGAATAACTAGAACGGCCTAGGGGAAAACTACGCCTACCGTTGTAATCGGGCGAGTTTCTACTTTCAGATGCAACAGAAATTTTGCGGATTGATCAATCCGTTCGCGAGATATGGCAGTTTGGAGATAAGAAACGCTTGAGAAACTCAAAATTTTAGCAGTTCTGATGCTCGAAACGAGTAACTAGAACGGCCTAGGGGAAAAGTGCGCATAGCGTTGTAATCGGGCGAGTTTCTACTTTCAGATGCAACAGAAATTTTGCGGATTGGTCAAACCGTTCGCGAGATATGGCAGTTTGGAGGTAAGAAACGCTTGAGAAACTCAAAATTTTCGCCGTTCTGATGCTCGAAACGAATAACTAGAACGGCCTAGGGGAAAAGTACGCATACCGTTGTAATCGGGCGAGTTTCTACTTTCAGATGCAACAGAAATT
This sequence comes from Ptiloglossa arizonensis, assembly GCF_051014685.1. Lineage (NCBI taxonomy): Eukaryota > Metazoa > Arthropoda > Insecta > Hymenoptera > Colletidae > Ptiloglossa > Ptiloglossa arizonensis. The sequence goes on along the minus strand of NW_027478681.1, from coordinate 38,542 downwards.
TTGCGGATTGGTCAATCCGTTCGCGAGATATGGCAGTTTGGAGGTAAGAAACGCTTGAGAAACACAAAATTTTCGCAGTTCTGATGCTCGAAACGAATAACTAGAACGGCCTAGGGGAAAAGTACGCATACCGTTGTAATCGGGCGAGTTTCTATTTTCAGGTGCAACAGAAATTTTGCGGATTGGTCAATCCGTTCGCGAGATATGGCAGTTTGGAGGTAAGAAACGCTTGAGAAACTCAAAATTTTCGCAGTTCTGATGCTCGAAATGAATAACTGGAACGGCCTAGGGGAAAACTACACATACCGTTGTAATCGGGCGAGTTTCTACTTTCAGATGCAACAGAAATTTTGCGGATTGATCAATCCGTTCGCGAGATATGGCAGTTTGGAGATAAGAAACACTTGAGAAACACAAAATTTTCGCAGTTCTGATGCTCGAAACGAGTAACTAGAACGGCCTAGGGGAAGAGTACGCCTACCGTTGTAATCGGGCGAGTTTCTACTTTCAGATGCAACAGAAATTTTGCGGATTAGTCAATCCGTTCGCGAGATATGGCAGTTTGGAGGTAAGAAACGCTTGAGAAACTCAAAATTTTCGCAGTTCTGATGCTCGAAACGAATAACTAGAACGGCCTAGGGGAAAACTACACCTACCGTTGTAATCGGGCGAGTTTCTACTTTCAGATGCAACAGAAATTTTGCGGATGGATCAATCCGTTCGCGAGATATGGCAGTTTGGAGATAAGAAACGCTTGAGAAACTCAAAATTTTCGCAGTTCTGATGCTCGAAACGAGTAACGGAAACGGCCTAGGGGAAAAGCACGCATACTGTTGTAATCGGGCGAGTTTCTACTTTCAGATGCAACAGAAATTTTGCGGATTGATCAATCCGTTCGCGAGATATGGCAGTTTGGATATAAGAAACGCTTGAGAAACTCAAAATTTTCTCAGTTCTGATGCTCGAAACGAGTAACTAGAACGGCCTAGGGGAAAAGTACGCCTACCGTTGTAATCGGGCGAGTCTCTACTTTCAGATGCAACAGAAATTTTGCGGATTTATCCATCCGTTCGCGAGATATGGCAGTTTGGAGGTAAGAAACGCTTGAGAAACACAAAATTTTCGCAGTTCTGATGCTCGAAACGAATAACTAGAACGGCCTAGGGGAAAAGTACGCATACCGTTGTAATCGGGCGAGTTTCTACTTTCAGATGCAACAGAAATTTTGCGGATTGGTCAATCCGTTCGCGAGATATGGCAGTTTGGAGGTAAGAAACGCTTGAGAAACACAAAATTTTCGCAGTTCTGATGCTCGAAATGAATAACTAGAACGGCCTAGGGGAAAAGTACGCATACCGTTGTAATCGGGCGAGTTTCTATTTTCAGATGCAACAGAAATTTTGCGGATTGGTCAATCCGTTCGCGAGATATGGCAGTTTGGAGGTAAGAAACGCTTGAGAAACTCAAAATTTTCGCAGTTCTGATGCTCGAAATGAATAACTGGAACGGCCTAGGGGAAAACTACACATACCGTTGTAATCGGGCGAGTTTCTACTTTCAGATGCAACAGAAATTTTGCGGATTGATCAATCCGTTCGCGAGATATGGCAGTTTGGAGATAAGAAACACTTGAGAAACACAAAATTTTCGCAGTTCTGATGCTCGAAACGAGTAACTAGAACGGCCTAGGGGAAAAGTACGCTTACCGTTGTAATCGGGCGAGTTTCTACTTTCAGATGCAACAGAAATTTTGCGGATTAGTCAATCCGTTCGCGAGATATGGCAGTTTGGAGGTAAGAAACGCTTGAGAAACTCAAAATTTTCGCCGTTCTGATGCTCGAAACGAATAACTAGAACTGCCTAGGGGAAAAGTACGCATACCGTTGTAATCGGGCGAGTTTCTGTTTTCAGATGCAAGAGAAATTTTGCGGATTGGTTAATCCGTTCGCGAGATATGGCAGTTTGGAGGTAAGAAACGCTTGAGAAACTCAAAATTTTCGCAGTTCTGATGCTCGAAATGAATAACTGGAACGGCCTAGGGGAAAACTACACATACCGTTGTAATCGGGCAAGTTTCTACTTTCAGATGCAACAGAAATTTTGCGGATTGGTCAATCCGTTCGCGAGATATGGCAGTTTGGAGGTAAGAAACGCTTGAGAAACTCAAAATTTTCGCAGTTCTGATGCTCGAAACGAATAACTAGAACGGCCTAGGGGAAAACTACACCTACCGTTGTAATCGGGCGAGTTTCTACTTTCAGATGCAACAGAAATTTTGCGGATGGATCAATCCGTTCGCGAGATATGGCAGTTTGGAGATAAGAAACGCTTGAGAAACTCAAAATTTTCGCAGTTCTGATGCTCGAAACGAGTAACGGAAACGGCCTAGGGGAAAAGCACGCATACTGTTGTAATCGGGCGAGTTTCTACTTTCAGATGCAACAGAAATTTTGCGGATTGATCAATCCGTTCGCGAGATATGGCAGTTTGGATATAAGAAACGCTTGAGAAACTCAAAATTTTCTCAGTTCTGATGCTCGAAACGAGTAACTAGAACGGCCTAGGGGAAAAGTACGCCTACCGTTGTAATCGGGCGAGTCTCTACTTTCAGATGCAACAGAAATTTTGCGGATTTATCCATCCGTTCGCGAGATATGGCAGTTTGGAGGTAAGAAACGCTTGAGAAACACAAAATTTTCGCAGTTCTGATGCTCGAAACGAATAACTAGAACGGCCTAGGGGAAAAGTACGCACACCGTTGTAATCGGGCGAGTTTCTATTTTCAGATGCAACAGAAATTTTGCGGATTGGTCAATCCGTTCGCGAGATATGGCAGTTTGGAGGTAAGAAACGCTTGAGAAACTCCAAATTTTCGCAGTTCTGATGCTCGAAATGAATAACTGGAACGGCCTAGGGGAAAACTACACATACCGTTGTAATCGGGCGAGTTTCTACTTTCAGATGCAACAGAAATTTTGCGGATTGATCAATCCGTTCGCGAGATATGGCAGTTTGGAGATAAGAAACACTTGAGAAACACAAAATTTTCGCAGTTCTGATGCTCGAAACGAGTAACTAGAACGGCCTAGGGGAAAAGTACGCTTACCGTTGTAATCGGGCGAGTTTCTACTTTCAGATGCAACAGAAATTTTGCGGATTAGTCAATCCGTTCGCGAGATATGGCAGTTTGGAGGTAAGAAACGCTTGAGAAACTCAAAATTTTCGCCGTTCTGATGCTCGAAACGAATAACTAGAACGGCCTAGGGGAAAAGTACGCATACCGTTGTAATCGGGCGAGTTTCTGCTTTCAGATGCAACAGAAATTTTGCGGATTGGTCAATCCGTTCGCGAGATATGGCAGTTTGGAGGTAAGAAACGCTTGGGAAACTCAAAATTTTCGCAGTTCTGATGCTCGAAATGAATAACTGGAACGGCCTCGGGGAAAACTACACATACCGTTGTAATCGGGCAAGTTTCTACTTTCAGATGCAACAGAAATTTTGCGGATTGGTCAATCCGTTCGCGAGATATGGCAGTTTGGAGGTAAGAAACGCTTGAGAAACTCAAAATTTTCGCAGTTCTGATGCTCGAAACGAATAACTAGAACGGCCTAGGGGAAAACTACACCTACCGTTGTAATGGGGCGAGTTTCTACTTTCAGATGCAACAGAAATTTTGCGGATGGATCAATCCGTTCGCGAGATATGGCAGTTTGGAGATAAGAAACGCTTGAGAAACTCAAAATTTTCGCAGTTCTGATGCTCGAAACGAGTAACGGAAACGGCCTAGGGGAAAAGCACGCATACTGTTGTAATCGGGCGAGTTTCTACTTTCAGATGCAACAGAAATTTTGCGGATTGATCAATCCGTTCGCGAGATATGGCAGTTTGGATATAAGAAACGCTTGAGAAACTCAAAATTTTCTCAGTTCTGATGCTCGAAACGAGTAACTAGAACGGCCTAGGGGAAAAGTACGCCTACCGTTGTAATCGGGCGAGTCTCTACTTTCAGATGCAACAGAAATTTTGCGGATTGGTCAATCCGTTCGCGAGATATGGCAGCTTGTAGGTAAGAAACGCTTGAGAAACTCAAAATTTTCGCAGTTCTGATGCTCGAAACGAATAACTGGAACGGCCTAGGGGAAAACTACACATACCGTTGTAATCGGGCGAGTTTCTACATTCAGATGCAACAGAAATTTTGCGGATTGATCAATCCGTTCGCGAGATATGGCAGTTTGGAGATAAGAAACGCTTGAGAAACACAAAATTTTCGCAGTTCTGATGCTCGAAACGAGTAACTAGAACGGCCTAGGGGAAGAGCACGCATAGCGTTGTAATCGGGCGAGTTTCTATTTTCAGATGCAACAGAAATTTTGCGGATTGGTCAATCCGTTCGCGAGATATGGCAGTTTGGAGGTAAGAAACGCTTGAGAAACTCAAAATTTTCGCAGTTCTGATGCTCGAAATGAATAACTGGAACGGCCTAGGGGAAAACTACACATACCGTTGTAATCGGGCAAGTTTCTACTTTCAGATGCAACAGAAATTTTGCGGATTGGTCAATCCGTTCGCGAGATATGGCAGTTTGGAGGTAAGAAACGCTTGAGAAACTCAAAATTTTCGCAGTTCTGATGCTCGAAACGAATAACTAGAACGGCCTAGGGGAAAACTACACCTACCGTTGTAATCGGGCGAGTTTCTACTTTCAGATGCAACAGAAATTTTGCGGATGGATCAATCCGTTCGCGAGATATGGCAGTTTGGAGATAAGAAACGCTTGAGAAACTCAAAATTTCGCAGTTCTGATGCTCGAAACGAGTAACGGAAACGGCCTAGGGAAAAGCACGCATACTGTTGTAATCGGGCGAGTTTCTACTTTCAGATGCAACAGAAATTTTGCGGATTGATCAATCCGTTCGCGAGATATGGCAGTTTGGATATAAGAAACGCTTGAGAAACTCAAAATTTTCTCAGTTCTGATGCTCGAAACGAGTAACTAGAACGGCCTAGGGGAAAACTACACATACCGTTGTAATCGGCAAGTTTCTACTTTCAGATGCAACAGAAATTTTGCGGATTGGTCAATCCGTTCGCGAGATATGGCAGTTTGGAGGTAAGAAACGCTTGAGAAACTCAAAATTTTCGCAGTTCTGATGCTCGAAACGAATAACTAGAACGGCCTAGGGGAAAACTACACCTACCGTTGTAATGGGGCGAGTTTCTACTTTCAGATGCAACAGAAATTTTGCGGATGGATCAATCCGTTCGCGAGATATGGCAGTTTGGAGATAAGAAACGCTTGAGAAACTCAAAATTTTCGCAGTTCTGATGCTCGAAACGAGTAACGGAAACGGCCTAGGGGAAAAGCACGCATACTGTTGTAATCGGGCGAGTTTCTACTTTCAGATGCAACAGAAATTTTGCGGATTGATCAATCCGTTCGCGAGATATGGCAGTTTGGATATAAGAAACGCTTGAGAAACTCAAAATTTTCTCAGTTCTGATGCTCGAAACGAGTAACTAGAACGGCCTAGGGGAAAAGTACGCCTACCGTTGTAATCGGGCGAGTCTCTACTTTCAGATGCAACAGAAATTTTGCGGATTGGTCAATCCGTTCGCGAGATATGGCAGTTTGGAAATAAGAAACGCTTGAGAAACTCAAAATTTTCGCAGTTCTGATGCTCGAAACGAATAACTGGAACGGCCTAGGGGAAAACTACACATACCGTTGTAATCGGGCGAGTTTCTACATTCAGATGCAACAGAAATTTTGCGGATTGATCAATCCGTTCGCGAGATATGGCAGTTTGGAGATAAGAAACGCTTGAGAAACACAAAATTTTCGCAGTTCTGATGCTCGAAACGAGTAACTAGAACGGCCTAGGGGAAAAGCACGCATAGCGTTGTAATCGGGCGAGTTTCTACTTTCAGATGCAACAGAAATTTTGCGGATTGGTCAAACCGCTCGCGAGATATGGCAGTTTGGAGGTAAGAAACGCTTGAGAAACTCAAAATTTTCGCAGTTCTGATGCTCGAAACGAATAACTAGAACGGCCTAGGGAAAAGTACGCTTACCGTTGTAATCGGGCGAGTTTCTACTTTCAGATGCAACAGAAATTTTGCGGATTAGTCAATCCGTTCGCGAGTTATGGCAGTTTGGAGGTAAGAAACGCTTGAGAAACTCAAAATTTTCGCCGTTCTGATGCTCGAAACGAATAACTAGAACGGCCTAGGGGAAAAGTACGCATACCGTTGTAATCGGGCGAGTTTCTGCTTTCAGATGCAACAGAAATTTTGCGGATTGGTCAATCCGTTCGCGAGATATGGCAGTTTGGAAGTAAGAAACGCTTGAGAAACTCAAAATTTTCGCAGTTCTGATGCTCGAAATGAATAACTGGAACGGCCTCGGGGAAAACTACACATACCGTTGTAATCGGGCAAGTTTCTACTTTCAGATGCAACAGAAATTTTGCGGATGGATCAATCCGTTCGCGAGATATGGCAGTTTGGAGATAAGAAACGCTTGAGAAACTCAAAATTTTCGCAGTTCTGATGCTCGAAACGAATAACTAGAACGGCCTAGGGGAAAACTACACCTACCGTTGTAATCGGGCGAGTTTCTACTTTCAGATGCAACAGAAATTTTGCGGATGGATCAATCCGTTCGCGAGATATGGCAGTTTGGAGATAAGAAACGCTTGAGAAACTCAAAATTTTCGCAGTTCTGATGCTCGAAACGAGTAACGGAAACGGCCTAGGGGAAAAGCACGCATACTGTTGTAATCGGGCGAGTTTCTACTTTCAGATGCAACAGAAATTTTGCGGATTGATCAATCCGTTCGCGAGATATGGCAGTTTGGATATAAGAAACGCTTGAGAAACTCAAAATTTTCTCAGTTCTGATGCTCGAAACGAGTAACTAGAACGGCCTAGGGGAAAAGTACGCCTACCGTTGTAATCGGGCGAGTCTCTACTTTCAGATGCAACAGAAATTTTGCGGATTGGTCAATCCGTTCGCGAGATATGGCAGTTTGGAAATAAGAAACGCTTGAGAAACTCAAAATTTTCGCAGTTCTGATGCTCGAAACGAATAACTGGAACGGCCTAGGGGAAAACTACACATACCGTTGTAATCGGGCGAGTTTCTACATTCAGATGCAACAGAAATTTTGCGGATTGATCAATCCGTTCGCGAGATATGGCAGTTTGGAGATAAGAAACGCTTGAGAAACACAAAATTTTCGCAGTTCTGATGCTCGAAACGAGTAACTAGAACGGCCTAGGGGAAAAGCACGCATAGCGTTGTAATCGGGCGAGTTTCTACTTTCAGATGCAACAGAAATTTTGCGGATTGGTCAAACCGCTCGCGAGATATGGCAGTTTGGAGGTAAGAAACGCTAGAGAAACTCAAAATTTTCGCAGTTCTGATGCTCGAAACGAATAACTAAAACGGCCTAGGGGAAAAGTACGCATACTGATGTAATCGGGCGTGTTTCTACTTTCAGATGCAACAGAAATTTTGCGGATTTATCCATCCGTTCGCGAGATATGGCAGTTTCGAGATAAGAAACGCTTGAGAAGCTCAAAATTTTCGCAGTTCTGATGCTCGAAACGAATAACTAGAACGGCCTAGGGGAAACCTACACCTACCTTTGTAATCGGGCGAGTTTCTACTTTCAGATGCAACAGAAATTTTGCGGATTGGTCAATCCGTTCGCGAGATACGGCGGTTTGGAGGTAAGAAACGCTTGAGAAACACAAAATTTTCGCAGTTCTGATGCTCGAAACGAATAACTAGAACGGCCTAGGGGAAAAGTACGCATACCGTTGTAATCGGGCGAGTTTCTATTTTCAGATGCAACAGAAATTTTGCGGATTGGTCAATCCGTTCGCGAGATATGGCAGTTTGGAGGTAAGAAACGCTTGAGAAACTCAAAATTTTCGCAGTTCTGATGCTCGAAATGAATAACTGGAACGGCCTAGGGGAAAACTACACATACCGTTGTAATCGGGCGAGTTTCTACTTTCAGATGCAACAGAAATTTTGCGGATTGATCAATCCGTTCGCGAGATATGGCAGTTTGGAGATAAGAAACGCTTGAGAAACACAAAATTTTCGCAGTTCTGATGCTCGAAACGAGTAACTAGAACGGCCTAGGGGAAAAGTACGCTTACCGTTGTAATCGGGCGAGTTTCTACTTTCAGATGCAACAGAAATTTTGCGGATTAGTCAATCCGTTCGCGAGATATGGCAGTTTGGAGGTAAGAAACGCTTGAGAAACTCAAAATTTTCGCCGTTCTGATGCTCGAAACGAATAACTAGAACGGCCTAGGGGAAAAGTACGCATACCGTTGTAATCGGGCGAGTTTCTGCTTTCAGATGCAACAGAAATTTTGCGGATTGGTCAAACCGCTCGCGAGATATGGCAGTTTGGAGGTAAGAAACGCTTGAGAAACTCAAAATTTTCGCTGTTCTGATGCTCGAAACGAATAACTAGAACGGCCTAGGGGAAAAGTACGCATACTGATGTAATCGGGCGTGTTTCTACTTTCAGATGCAACAGAAATTTTGCGGATTTATCCATCCGTTCGCGAGATATGGCAGTTTCGAGATAAGAAACGCTTGAGAAGCTCAAAATTTTCGCAGTTCTGATGCTCGAAACGAATAACTAGAACGGCCTAGGGGAAACCTACACCTACCTTTGTAATCGGGCGAGTTTCTACTTTCAGATGCAACAGAAATTTTGCGGATTGGTCAATCCGTTCGCGAGATATGGCAGTTTGGAGGTAAGAAACGCTTGAGAAACACAAAATTTTCGCAGTTCTGATGCTCGAAACGAATAACTAGAACGGCCTAGGGGAAAAGTACGCATACCGTTGTAATCGGGCGAGTTTCTATTTTCAGATGCAACAGAAATTTTGCGGATTGGTCAATCCGTTCGCGAGATATGGCAGTTTGGATGTAAGAAACGCTTGAGAAACTCAAAATTTTCGCAGTTCTGATGCTCGAAATGAATAACTGGAACGGCCTCGGGGAAAACTACACATACCGTTGTAATCGGGCAAGTTTCTACTTTCAGATGCAACAGAAATTTTGCGGATTGGTCAATCCGTTCGCGAGATATGGCAGTTTGGAGGTAAGAAACGCTTGAGAAACTCAAAATTTTCGCAGTTCTGATGCTCGAAACGAGTAACGGAAACGGCCTAGGGGAAAAGCACGCATACTGTTGTAATCGGGCGAGTTTCTACTTTCAGATGCAACAGAAATTTTGCGGATTGATCAATCCGTTCGCGAGATATGGCAGTTTGGATATAAGAAACGCTTGAGAAACTCAAAATTTTCTCAGTTCTGATGCTCGAAACGAGTAACTAGAACGGCCTAGGGGAAAAGTACGCCTACCGTTGTAATCGGGCGAGTCTCTACTTTCAGATGCAACAGAAATTTTGCGGATTGGTCAATCCGTTCGCGAGATATGGCAGTTTGGAAATAAGAAACGCTTGAGAAACTCAAAATTTTCGCAGTTCTGATGCTCGAAACGAATAACTGGAACGGCCTAGGGGAAAACTACACATACCGTTGTAATCGGGCGAGTTTCTACATTCAGTTGCAACAGAAATTTTGCGGATTGATCAATCCGTTCGCGAGATATGGCAGTTTGGAGATAAGAAACGCTTGAGAAACACAAAATTTTCGCAGTTCTGATGCTCGAAACGAGTAACTAGAACGGCCTAGGGGAAAAGCACGCATAGCGTTGTAATCGGGCGAGTTTCTACTTTCAGATGCAACAGAAATTTTGCGGATTGGTCAAACCGCTCGCGAGATATGGCAGTTTGGAGGTAAGAAACGCTAGAGAAACTCAAAATTTTCGCAGTTCTGATGCTCGAAACGAATAACTAGAACGGCCTAGGGGAAAAGTACGCATACTGATGTAATCGGGCGTGTTTCTACTTTCAGATGCAACAGAAATTTTGCGGATTTATCCATCCGTTCGCGAGATATGGCAGTTTCGAGATAAGAAACGCTTGAGAAGCTCAAAATTTTCGCAGTTCTGATGCTCGAAACGAATAACTAGAACGGCCTAGGGGAAACCTACACCTACCTTTGTAATCGGGCGAGTTTCTACTTTCAGATGCAACAGAAATTTTGCGGATTGGTCAATCCGTTCGCGAGATATGGCAGTTTGGAGGTAAGAAACGCTTGAGAAACACAAAATTTTCGCAGTTCTGATGCTCGAAACGAATAACTAGAACGGCCTAGGGGAAAAGTACGCATACCGTTGTAATCGGGCGAGTTTCTATTTTCAGATGCAACAGAAATTTTGCGGATTGGTCAATCCGTTCGCGAGATATGGCAGTTTGGAGGTAAGAAACGCTTGAGAAACTCAAAATTTTCGCAGTTCTGATGCTCGAAATGAATAACTGGAACGGCCTAGGGGAAAACTACACATACCGTTGTAATCGGGCGAGTTTCTACTTTCAGATGCAACAGAAATTTTGCGGATTGATCAATCCGTTCGCGAGATATGGCAGTTTGGAGATAAGAAACGCTTGAGAAACACAAAATTTTCGCAGTTCTGATGCTCGAAACGAGTAACTAGAACGGCCTAGGGGAAAAGTACGCTTACCGTTGTAATCGGGCGAGTTTCTACTTTCAGATGCAACAGAAATTTTGCGGATTAGTCAATCCGTTCGCGAGATATGGCAGTTTGGAGGTAAGAAACGCTTGAGAAACTCAAAATTTTCGCCGTTCTGATGCTCGAAACGAATAACTAGAACGGCCTAGGGGAAAAGTACGCATACCGTTGTAATCGGGCGAGTTTCTGCTTTCAGATGCAACAGAAATTTTGCGGATTGGTCAAACCGCTCGCGAGATATGGCAGTTTGGAGGTAAGAAACGCTTGAGAAACTCAAAATTTTCGCAGTTCTGATGCTCGAAACGAATAACTAGAACGGCCTAGGGGAAAAGTACGCATACTGATGTAATCGGGCGTGTTTCTACTTTCAGATGCAACAGAAATTTTGCGGATTTATCCATCCGTTCGCGAGATATGGCAGTTTCGAGATAAGAAACGCTTGAGAAGCTCAAAATTTTCGCAGTTCTGATGCTCGAAACGAATAACTAGAACGGCCTAGGGGAAACCTACACCTACCTTTGTAATCGGGCGAGTTTCTACTTTCAGATGCAACAGAAATTTTGCGGATTGGTCAATCCGTTCGCGAGATATGGCAGTTTGGAGGTAAGAAACGCTTGAGAAACACAAAATTTTCGCAGTTCTGATGCTCGAAACGAATAACTAGAACGGCCTAGGGGAAAAGTACGCATACCGTTGTAATCGGGCGAGTTTCTATTTTCAGATGCAACAGAAATTTTGCGGATTGGTCAATCCGTTCGCGAGATATGGCAGTTTGGAGGTAAGAAACGCTTGAGAAACTCAAAATTTTCGCAGTTCTGATGCTCGAAATGAATAACTGGAACGGCCTCGGGGAAACCTACACCTACCTTTGTAATCGGGCGAGTTTCTACTTTCAGATGCAACAGAAATTTTGCGGATTGGTCAATCCGTTCGCGAGATATGGCAGTTTGGAGGTAAGAAACGCTTGAGAAACACAAAATTTTCGCAGTTCTGATGCTCGAAACGAATAACTAGAACGGCCTAGGGGAAAAGTACGCATACCGTTGTAATCGGGCGAGTTTCTATTTTCAGATGCAACAGAAATTTTGCGGATTGGTCAATCCGTTCGCGAGATATGGCAGTTTGGAGGTAAGAAACGCTTGAGAAACTCAAAATTTTCGCAGTTCTGATGCTCGAAATGAATAACTGGAACGGCCTAGGGGAAAACTACACATACCGTTGTAATCGGGCGAGTTTCTACTTTCAGATGCAACAGAAATTTTGCGGATTGATCAATCCGTTCGCGAGATATGGCAGTTTGGAGATAAGAAACGCTTGAGAAACACAAAATTTTCGCAGTTCTGATGCTCGAAACGAGTAACTAGAACGGCCTAGGGGAAAAGTACGCTTACCGTTGTAATCGGGCGAGTTTCTACTTTCAGATGCAACAGAAATTTTGCGGATTAGTCAATCCGTTCGCGAGATATGGCAGTTTGGAGGTAAGAAACGCTTGAGAAACTCAAAATTTTCGCCGTTCTGATGCTCGAAACGAATAACTAGAACGGCCTAGGGGAAACCTACACCTACCTTTGTAATCGGGCGAGTTTCTACTTTCAGATGCAACAGAAATTTTGCGGATTGGTCAATCCGTTCGCGAGATATGGCAGTTTGGAGGTAAGAAACGCTTGAGAAACACAAAATTTTCGCAGTTCTGATGCTCGAAACGAATAACTAGAACGGCCTAGGGGAAAAGTACGCATACCGTTGTAATCGGGCAAGTTTCTACTTTCAGATGCAACAGAAATTTTGCGGATTGGTCAATCCGTTCGCGAGATATGGCAGTTTGGAGGTAAGAAACGCTTGAGAAACTCAAAATTTTCGCAGTTCTGATGCTCGAAACGAGTAACGGAAACGGCCTAGGGGAAAAGCACGCATACTGTTGTAATCGGGCGAGTTTCTACTTTCAGATGCAACAGAAATTTTGCGGATTGATCAATCCGTTCGCGAGATATGGCAGTTTGGATATAAGAATCGCTTGAGAAACTCAAAATTTTCTCAGTTCTGATGCTCGAAACGAGTAACTAGAACGGCCTAGGGGAAAAGTACGCCTACCGTTGTAATCGGGCGAGTCTCTACTTTCAGATGCAACAGAAATTTTGCGGATTGGTCAATCCGTTCGCGAGATATGGCAGTTTGGAAATAAGAAACGCTTGAGAAACTCAAAATTTTCGCAGTTCTGATGCTCGAAACGAATAACTGGAACGGCCTAGGGGAAAACTACACATACCGTTGTAATCGGGCGAGTTTCTACATTCAGATGCAACAGAAATTTTGCGGATTGATCAATCCGTTCGCGAGATATGGCAGTTCGGAGATAAGAAACGCTTGAGAAACACAAAATTTTCGCAGTTCTGATGCTCGAAACGAGTAACTAGAACGGCCTAGGGGAAAAGCACGCCTACCGTTGTAATCGGGCGAGTCTCTACTTTCAGATGCAACAGAAATTTTGCGGATTGGTCAATCCGTTCGCGAGATATGGCAGTTTGGAAATAAGAAACGCTTGAGAAACTCAAAATTTTCGCAGTTCTGATGCTCGAAACGAATAACTGGAACGGCCTAGGGGAAAACTACACATACCGTTGTAATCGGGCGAGTTTCTACATTCAGATGCAACAGAAATTTTGCGGATTGATCAATCCGTTCGCGAGATATGGCAGTTCGGAGATAAGAAACGCTTGAGAAACACAAAATTTTCGCAGTTCTGATGCTCGAAACGAGTAACTAGAACGGCCTAGGGGAAAAGCACGCATAGCGTTGTAATCGGGCGAGTCTCTACTTTCAGATGCAACAGAAATTTTGCGGATTGGTCAATCCGTTCGCGAGATATGGCAGTTTGTAGGTAAGAAACGCTTGAGAAACTCAAAATTTTCGCAGTTCTGATGCTCGAAACGAATAACTAGAACGGCCTAGGGGAAACCTACACCTACCTTTGTAATCAGGCGAGTTTCTACTTTCAGATGCAACAGAAATTTTGCGGATTGATCAATCCGTTCGCGAGATATGGCAGTTTGGACATAAGAAACGCTTGAGAAACAGAAAATTTTCGCAGTTCTGATGCTCGAAACGAGTAACTAGAACGGCCTAGGGGAAAAGCACGCATACTGTTGTAATCGGGCGAGTTTCTGCTTTCAGATGCAACAGAAATTTTGCGGATTGGTCAATCCGTTCGCGAGATATGGCAGTTTGGAGGTAAGAAACGCTTGAGAAACTCAAAATTTTCGCAGTTCTGATGCTCGAAATGAATAACTGGAACGGCCTAGGGGAAAACTACACATACCGTTGTAATCGGGCAAGTTTCTACTTTCAGATGCAACAGAAATTTTGCGGATTGGTCAATCCGTTCGCGAGATATGGCAGTTTGGAGGTAAGAAACGCTTGAGAAACTCCAAATTTTCGCAGTTCTGATGCTCGAAATGAATAACTGGAACGGCCTAGGGGAAAACTACACATACCGTTGTAATCGGGCGAGTTTCTACTTTCAGATGCAACAGAAATTTTGCGGATTGATCAATCCGTTCGCGATATATGGCAGTTTGGAGGTAAGAAACGCTTGAGAAACTCAAAATTTTCGCAGTTCTGATGCTCGAAACGAATAACTAGAACGGCCTAGGGGAAAAGTACGCATACTGATGTAATCGGGCGTGTTTCTTCTTTCAGATGCAACAGAAATTTTGCGGATTTATCCATCCGTTCGCGAGATATGGCAGTTTCGAGATAAGAAACGCTTGAGAAGCTCAAAATTTTCGCAGTTCTGATGCTCGAAACGAATAACTAGAACGGCCTAGGGGAAACCTACACCTACCTTTGTAATCGGGCGAGTTTCTACTTTCAGATGCAACAGAAATTTTGCGGATTGGTCAATCCGTTCGCGAGATATGGCAGTTTGGAGGTAAGAAACGCTTGAGAAACACAAAATTTTCGCAGTTCTGATGCTCGAAACGAATAACTAGAACGGCCTAGGGGAAAAGTACGCATACCGTTGTAATCGGGCGAGTTTCTACTTTCAGATGCAACAGAAATTTTGCGGATTGGTCAATCCGTTCGCGAGATATGGCAGTTTGGAGGTAAGAAACGCTTGAGAAGCTCAAAATTTTCGCAGTTCTGATGCTCGAAACGAATAACTATAACGGCCTAGGGGAAACCTACACCTACCTTTGTAATCGGGCGAGTTTCTGCTTTCAGATGCAACAGAAATTTTGCGGATTGGTCAATCCGTTCGCGAGATATGGCAGTTTGGAGGTAAGAAACGCTTGAGAAACTCAAAATTTTCGCAGTTCTGATGCTCGAAATGAATAACTGGAACGGCCTAGGGGAAAACTACACATACCGTTGTAATCGGGCAAGTTTCTACTTTCAGATGCAACAGAAATTTTGCGGATTGGTCAATCCGTTCGCGAGATATGGCAGTTTGGAGGTAAGAAACGCTTGAGAAACTCAAAATTTTCGCAGTTCTGATGCTCGAAACGAATAACTAGAACGGCCTAGGGGAAAACTACACCTACCGTTGTAATCGGGCGAGTTTCTACTTTCAGATGCAACAGAAATTTTGCGGATGGATCAATCCGTTCGCGAGATATGGCAGTTTGGAGATAAGAAACGCTTGAGAAACTCAAAATTTTCGCAGTTCTGATGCTCGAAACGAGTAACGGAAACGGCCTAGGGGAAAACTACACCTACCGTTGTAATCGGGCGAGTTTCTACTTTCAGATGCAACAGAAATTTTGCGGATGGATCAATCCGTTCGCGAGATATGGCAGTTTGGAGATAAGAAACGCTTGAGAAACTCAAAATTTTCGCAGTTCTGATGCTCGAAACGAGTAACGGAAACGGCCTAGGGGAAAAGCACGCATACTGTTGTAATCGGGCGAGTTTCTACTTTCAGATGCAACAGAAATTTTGCGGATTGATCAATCCGTTCGCGAGATATGGCAGTTTGGATATAAGAAACGCTTGAGAAACTGAAAATTTTCTCAGTTCTGATGCTCGAAACGAGTAACTAGAACGGCCTAGGGGAAAAGTACGCCTACCGTTGTAATCGGGCGAGTTTCTACATTCAGATGCAACAGAAATTTTGCGGATTGATCAATCCGTTCGCGAGATATGGCAGTTTGGAGATAAGAAACGCTTGAGAAACACAAAATTTTCGCAGTTCTGATGCTCGAAACGAGTAACTAGAACGGCCTAGGGGAAAAGCACGCATAGCGTTGTAATCGGGCGAGTCTCTACTTTCAGATGCAACAGAAATTTTGCGGATTGGTAAATCCGTTCGCGAGATATGGCAGTTTGTAGGTAAGAAACGCTTGAGAAACTCAAAATTTTCGCAGTTCTGATGCTCGAAACGAATAACTAGAACGGCCTAGGGGAAACCTACACCTACCTTTGTAATCGGGCGAGTTTCTACTTTCAGATGCAACAGAAATTTTGCGGATTGATCAATCCGTTCGCGAGATATGGCAGTTTGGACATAAGAAACGCTTGAGAAACACAAAATTTTCGCAGTTCTGATGCTCGAAACGAGTAACTAGAACGGCCTAGGGGAAAAGCACGCATACTGTTGTCATCGGGCGAGTTTCTGCTTTCAGATGCAACAGAAATTTTGCGGATTGGTCAATCCGTTCGCGAGATATGGCAGTTTGGATGTAAGAAACGCTTGAGAAACTCAAAATTTTCGCAGTTCTGATGCTCGAAATGAATAACTGGAACGGCCTAGGGGAAAACTACACATACCGTTGTAATCGGGCAAGTTTCTACTTTCAGATGCAACAGAAATTTTGCGGATTGGTCAATCCGTTCGCGAGATATGGCAGTTTGGAGGTAAGAAACGCTTGAGAAACTCCAAATTTTCGCAGTTCTGATGCTCGAAATGAATAACTGGAACGGCCTAGGGGAAAACTACACATACCGTTGTAATCGGGCGAGTTTCTACTTTCAGATGCAACAGAAATTTTGCGGATTGATCAATCCGTTCGCGATATATGGCAGTTTGGAGGTAAGAAACGCTTGAGAAACTCAAAATTTTCGCAGTTCTGATGCTCGAAACGAATAACTAGAACGGCCTAGGGGAAAAGTACGCATACTGATGTAATCGGGCGTGTTTCTACTTTCAGATGCAACAGAAATTTTGCGGATTTATCCATCCGTTCGCGAGATATGGCAGTTTCGAGATAAGAAACGCTTGAGAAGCTCAAAATTTTCGCAGTTCTGATGCTCGAAACGAATAACTAGAACGGCCTAGGGGAAACCTACACCTACCTTTGTAATCGGGCGAGTTTCTACTTTCAGATGCAACAGAAATTTTGCGGATTGGTCAATCCGTTCGCGAGATATGGCAGTTTGGAGGTAAGAAACGCTTGAGAAACACAAAATTTTCGCAGTTCTGATGCTCGAAACGAATAACTAGAACGGCCTAGGGGAAAAGTACGCATACCGTTGTAATCGGGCGAGTTTCTATTTTCAGATGCAACAGAAATTTTGCGGATTGGTCAATCCGTTCGCGAGATATGGCAGTTTGGAGGTAAGAAACGCTTGAGAAACTCAAAATTTTCGCAGTTCTGATGCTCGAAATGAATAACTGGAACGGCCTAGGGGAAAACTACACATACCGTTGTAATCGGGCGAGTTTCTACTTTCAGATGCAACAGAAATTTTGCGGATTGATCAATCCGTTCGCGAGATATGGCAGTTTGGAGATAAGAAACGCTTGAGAAACACAAAATTTTCGCAGTTCTGATGCTCGAAACGAGTAACTAGAACGGCCTAGGGGAAAAGTACGCTTACCGTTGTAATCGGGCGAGTTTCTACTTTCAGATGCAACAGAAATTTTGCGGATTAGTCAATCCATTCGCGAGATATGGCAGTTTGGAGGTAAGAAACGCTTGAGAAACTCAAAATTTTCGCCGTTCTGATGCTCGAAACGAATAACTAGAACGGCCTAGGGGAAAAGTACGCATACCGTTGTAATCGGGCGAGTTTCTGCTTTCAGATGCAACAGAAATTTTGCGGATTGGTCAATCCGTTCGCGAGATATGGCAGTTTGGAGGTAAGAAACGCTTGAGAAACTCAAAATTTTCGCAGTTCTGATGCTCGAAACGAATAACTAGAACGGCCTAGGGGAAACCTACACCTACCTTTGTAATCGGGCGAGTTTCTACTTTCAGATGCAACAGAAATTTTGCGGATTGGTCAATCCGTTCGCGAGATATGGCAGTTTGGAGATAAGAAACGCTTGAGAAACTCAAAATTTTCGCAGTTCTGATGCTCGAAACGAGTAACGGAAACGGCCTAGGGGAAAAGCACGCATACTGTTGTAATCGGGCGAGTTTCTACTTTCAGATGCAACAGAAATTTTGCGGATTGATCAATCCGTTCGCGAGATATGGCAGTTTGGATATAAGAAACGCTTGAGAAACTCAAAATTTTCTCAGTTCTGATGCTCGAAACGAGTAACTAGAACGGCCTAGGGGAAAAGTACGCATACCGTTGTAATCGGGCGAGTCTCTACTTTCAGATGCAACAGAAATTTTGCGGATTGGTCTATCCGTTCGCGAGATATGGCAGTTTGTAGGTAAGAAACGCTTGAGAAACTCAAAATTTTCGCAGTTCTGATGCTCGAAACGAATAACTGGAACGGCCTAGGGGAAAACTACACATACCGTTGTAATCGGGCGAGTTTCTACATTCAGATGCAACAGAAATTTTGCGGATTGATCAATCCGTTCGCGAGATATGGCAGTTTGGACATAAGAAACGCTTGAGAAACACAAAATTTTCGCAGTTCTGATGCTCGAAACGAGTAACTAGAACGGCCTAGGGGAAAAGCACGCATACTTTTGTAATCGGGCGAGTTTCTGCTTTCAGATGCAACAGAAATTTTGCGGATTGGTCAATCCGTTCGCGAGATATGGCAGTTTGTAGGTAAGAAACGCTTGAGAAACTCAAAATTTTCGCAGTTCTGATGCTCGAAACGAATAACTAGAACGGCCTAGGGGAAACCTACACCTACCTTTGTAATCGGGCGAGTTTCTACTTTCAGATGCAACAGAAATTTTGCGGATTGATCAATCCGTTCGCGAGATATGGCAGTTTGGACATAAGAAACGCTTGAGAAACACAAAATTTTCGCAGTTCTGATGCTCGAAACGAGTAACTAGAACGGCCTAGGGGAAAAGCACGCATACTGTTGTCATCGGGCGAGTTTCTGCTTTCAGATGCAACAGAAATTTTGCGGATTGGTCAATCCGTTCGCGAGATATGGCAGTTTGGAGGTAAGAAACGCTTGAGAAACTCAAAATTTTCGCAGTTCTGATGCTCGAAATGAATAACTGGAACGGCCTAGGGGAAAACTACACATACCGTTGTAATCGGGCAAGTTTCTACTTTCAGATGCAACAGAAATTTTGCGGATTGGTCAATCCGTTCGCGAGATATGGCAGTTTGGAGGTAAGAAACGCTTGAGAAACTCCAAATTTTCGCAGTTCTGATGCTCGAAATGAATAACTGGAACGGCCTAGGGGAAAACTACACATACCGTTGTAATCGGGCGAGTTTCTACTTTCAGATGCAACAGAAATTTTGCGGATTGATCAATCCGTTCGCGATATATGGCAGTTTGGAGGTAAGAAACGCTTGAGAAACTCAAAATTTTCGCAGTTCTGATGCTCGAAACGAATAACTAGAACGGCCTAGGGGAAAAGTACGCATACTGATGTAATCGGGCGTGTTTCTACTTTCAGATGCAACAGAAATTTTGCGGATTTATCCATCCGTTCGCGAGATATGGCAGTTTCGAGATAAGAAACGCTTGAGAAGCTCAAAATTTTCGCAGTTCTGATGCTCGAAACGAATAACTAGAACGGCCTAGGGGAAACCTACACCTACCTTTGTAATCGGGCGAGTTTCTACTTTCAGATGCAACAGAAATTTTGCGGATTGGTCAATCCGTTCGCGAGATATGGCAGTTTGGAGGTAAGAAACGCTTGAGAAACACAAAATTTTCGCAGTTCTGATGCTCGAAACGAATAACTAGAACGGCCTAGGGGAAAAGTACGCATACCGTTGTAATCGGGCGAGTTTCTATTTTCAGATGCAACAGAAATTTTGCGGATTGGTCAATCCGTTCGCGAGATATGGCAGTTTGGAGGTAAGAAACGCTTGAGAAACTCAAAATTTTCGCAGTTCTGATGCTCGAAATGAATAACTGGAACGGCCTAGGGGAAAACTACACATACCGTTGTAATCGGGCGAGTTTCTACTTTCAGATGCAACAGAAATTTTGCGGATTGATCAATCCGTTCGCGAGATATGGCAGTTTGGAGATAAGAAACGCTTGAGAAACACAAAATTTTCGCAGTTCTGATGCTCGAAACGAGTAACTAGAACGGCCTAGGGGAAAAGTACGCTTACCGTTGTAATCGGGCGAGTTTCAACTTTCAGATGCAACAGAAATTTTGCGGATTAGTCAATCCATTCGCGAGATATGGCAGTTTGGAGGTAAGAAACGCTTGAGAAACTCAAAATTTTCGCCGTTCTGATGCTCGAAACGAATAACTAGAACGGCCTAGGGGAAAAGTACGCATACCGTTGTAATCGGGCGAGTTTCTGCTTTCAGATGCAACAGAAATTTTGCGGATTGGTCAATCCGTTCGCGAGATATGGCAGTTTGGAGGTAAGAAACGCTTGAGAAACTCAAAATTTTCGCAGTTCTGATGCTCGAAACGAATAACTAGAACGGCCTAGGGGAAACCTACACCTACCTTTGTAATCGGGCGAGTTTCTACTTTCAGATGCAACAGAAATTTTGCGGATTGGTCAATCCGTTCGCGAGATATGGCAGTTTGGAGATAAGAAACGCTTGAGAAACTCAAAATTTTCGCAGTTCTGATGCTCGAAACGAGTAACGGAAACGGCCTAGGGGAAAAGCACGCATACTGTTGTAATCGGGCGAGTTTCTACTTTCAGATGCAACAGAAATTTTGCGGATTGATCAATCCGTTCGCGAGATATGGCAGTTTGGATATAAGAAACGCTTGAGAAACTCAAAATTTTCTCAGTTCTGATGCTCGAAACGAGTAACTAGAACGGCCTAGGGGAAAAGTACGCATACCGTTGTAATCGGGCGAGTCTCTACTTTCAGATGCAACAGAAATTTTGCGGATTGGTCTATCCGTTCGCGAGATATGGCAGTTTGTAGGTAAGAAACGCTTGAGAAACTCAAAATTTTCGCAGTTCTGATGCTCGAAACGAATAACTGGAACGGCCTAGGGGAAAACTACACATACCGTTGTAATCGGGCGAGTTTCTACATTCAGATGCAACAGAAATTTTGCGGATTGATCAATCCGTTCGCGAGATATGGCAGTTTGGACATAAGAAACGCTTGAGAAACACAAAATTTTCGCAGTTCTGATGCTCGAAACGAGTAACTAGAACGGCCTAGGGGAAAAGCACGCATACTTTTGTAATCGGGCGAGTTTCTGCTTTCAGATGCAACAGAAATTTTGCGGATTGGTCAATCCGTTCGCGAGATATGGCAGTTTGGAGGTAAGAAACGCTTGAGAAACTCCAAATTTTCGCAGTTCTGATGCTCGAAATGAATAACTGGAACGGCCTAGGGGAAAACTACACATACCGTTGTAATCGGGCGAGTTTCTACTTTCAGATGCAACAGAAATTTTGCGGATTGATCAATCCGTTCGCGATATATGGCAGTTTGGAGGTAAGAAACGCTTGAGAAACTCAAAATTTTCGCAGTTCTGATGCTCGAAACGAATAACTAGAACGGCCTAGGGGAAAAGTACGCATACTGATGTAATCGGGCGTGTTTCTACTTTCAGATGCAACAGAAATTTTGCGGATTTATCCATCCGTTCGCGAGATATGGCAGTTTCGAGATAAGAAACGCTTGAGAAACTCCAAATTTTCGCAGTTCTGATGCTCGAAATGAATAACTGGAACGGCCTAGGGGAAAACTACACATACCGTTGTAATCGGGCGAGTTTCTACTTTCAGATGCAACAGAAATTTTGCGGATTGATCAATCCGTTCGCGATATATGGCAGTTTGGAGGTAAGAAACACTTGAGAAACTCAAAATTTTCGCAGTTCTGATGCTCGAAACGAATAACTAGAACGGCCTAGGGGAAAAGTACGCATACTGATGTAATCGGGCGTGTTTCTACTTTCAGATGCAACAGAAATTTTGCGGATTTATCCATCCGTTCGCGAGATATGGCAGTTTCGAGATAAGAAACGCTTGAGAAGCTCAAAATTTTCGCAGTTCTGATGCTCGAAACGAATAACTAGAACGGCCTAGGGGAAACCTACACCTACCTTTGTAATCGGGCGAGTTTCTACTTTCAGATGCAACAGAAATTTTGCGGATTGGTCAATCCGTTCGCGAGATATGGCAGTTTGGAGGTAAGAAACGCTTGAGAAACACAAAATTTTCGCAGTTCTGATGCTCGAAACGAATAACTAGAACGGCCTAGGGGAAAAGTACGCATACCGTTGTAATCGGGCGAGTTTCTATTTTCAGATGCAACAGAAATTTTGCGGATTGGTCAATCCGTTCGCGAGATATGGCAGTTTGGAGGTAAGAAACGCTTGAGAAACTCAAAATTTTCGCAGTTCTGATGCTCGAAATGAATAACTGGAACGGCCTAGGGGAAAACTACACATACCGTTGTAATCGGGCGAGTTTCTACTTTCAGATGCAACAGAAATTTTGCGGATTGATCAATCCGTTCGCGAGATATGGCAGTTTGGAGATAAGAAACGCTTGAGAAACACAAAATTTTCGCAGTTCTGATGCTCGAAACGAGTAACTAGAACGGCCTAGGGGAAAAGTACGCTTACCGTTGTAATCGGGCGAGTTTCTACTTTCAGATGCAGCAGAAATTTTGCGGATTAGTCAATCCATTCGCGAGATATGGCAGTTTGGAGGTAAGAAACGCTTGAGAAACTCAAAATTTTCGCCGTTCTGATGCTCGAAACGAATAACTAGAACGGCCTAGGGGAAAAGTACGCATACCGTTGTAATCGGGCGAGTTTCTGCTTTCAGATGCAACAGAAATTTTGCGGATTGGTCAATCCGTTCGCGAGATATGGCAGTTTGGAGGTAAGAAACGCTTGAGAAACTCAAAATTTTCGCAGTTCTGATGCTCGAAACGAATAACTAGAACGGCCTAGGGGAAACCTACTCCTACCTTTGTAATCGGGCGAGTTTCTACTTTCAGATGCAATAGAAATTTTGCGGATTGGTCAATCCGTTCGCGAGATATGGCAGTTTGGAGATAAGAAACGCTTGAGAAACTCAAAATTTTCGCAGTTCTGATGCTCGAAACGAGTAACGGAAACGGCCTAGGGGAAAAGCACGCATACTGTTGTAATCGGGCGAGTTTCTACTTTCAGATGCAACAGAAATTTTGCGGATTGATCAATCCGTTCGCGAGATATGGCAGTTTGGATATAAGAAACGCTTGAGAAACTCAAAATTTTCTCAGTTCTGATGCTCGAAACGAGTAACTAGAACGGCCTAGGGGAAAAGTACGCATACCGTTGTAATCGGGCGAGTCTCTACTTTCAGATGCAACAGAAATTTTGCGGATTGGTCTATCCGTTCGCGAGATATGGCAGTTTGTAGGTAAGAAACGCTTGAGAAACTCAAAATTTTCGCAGTTCTGATGCTCGAAACGAATAACTGGAACGGCCTAGGGGAAAACTACACATACCGTTGTAATCGGGCGAGTTTCTACATTCAGATGCAACAGAAATTTTGCGGATTGATCAATCCGTTCGCGAGATATGGCAGTTTGGACATAAGAAACGCTTGAGAAACACAAAATTTTCGCAGTTCTGATGCTCGAAACGAGTAACTAGAACGGCCTAGGGAAAAAGCACGCATACTTTTGTAATCGGGCGAGTTTCTGCTTTCAGATGCAACAGAAATTTTGCGGATTGGTCAATCCGTTCGCGAGATATGGCAGTTTGGAGGTAAGAAACGCTTGAGAAACTCCAAATTTTCGCAGTTCTGATGCTCGAAATGAATAACTGGAACGGCCTAGGGGAAAACTACACATACCGTTGTAATCGGGCGAGTTTCTACTTTCAGATGCAACAGAAATTTTGCGGATTGATCAATCCGTTCGCGATATATGGCAGTTTGGAGGTAAGAAACGCTTGAGAAACTCAAAATTTTCGCAGTTCTGATGCTCGAAACGAATAACTAGAACGGCCTAGGGGAAAAGTACGCATACTGATGTAATCGGGCGTGTTTCTACTTTCAGATGCAACAGAAATTTTGCGGATTTATCCATCCGTTCGCGAGATATGGCAGTTTCGAGATAAGAAACGCTTGAGAAGCTCAAAATTTTCGCAGTTCTGATGCTCGAAACGAATAACTAGAACGGCCTAGGGGAAACCTACACCTACCTTTGTAATCGGGCGAGTTTCTACTTTCAGATGCAACAGAAATTTTGCGGATTGATCAATCCGTTCGCGAGATATGGCAGTTTGGATATAAGAAACGCTTGAGAAACTCAAAATTTTCTCAGTTCTGATGCTCGAAACGAGTAACTAGAACGGCCTAGGGGAAAAGTACGCATACCGTTGTAATCGGGCGAGTCTCTACTTTCAGATGCAACAGAAATTTTGCGGATTGGTCTATCCGTTCGCGAGATATGGCAGTTTGTAGGTAAGAAACGCTTGAGAAACTCAAAATTTTCGCAGTTCTGATGCTCGAAACGAATAACTGGAACGGCCTAGGGGAAAACTACACATACCGTTGTAATCGGGCGAGTTTCTACATTCAGATGCAACAGAAATTTTGCGGATTGATCAATCCGTTCGCGAGATATGGCAGTTTGGACATAAGAAACGCTTGAGAAACACAAAATTTTCGCAGTTCTGATGCTCGAAACGAGTAACTAGAACGGCCTAGGGAAAAAGCACGCATACTTTTGTAATCGGGCGAGTTTCTGCTTTCAGATGCAACAGAAATTTTGCGGATTGGTCAATCCGTTCGCGAGATATGGCAGTTTGGAGGTAAGAAACGCTTGAGAAACTCCAAATTTTCGCAGTTCTGATGCTCGAAATGAATAACTGGAACGGCCTAGGGGAAAACTACACATACCGTTGTAATCGGGCGAGTTTCTACTTTCAGATGCAACAGAAATTTTGCGGATTGATCAATCCGTTCGCGATATATGGCAGTTTGGAGGTAAGAAACGCTTGAGAAACTCAAAATTTTCGCAGTTCTGATGCTCGAAACGAATAACTAGAACGGCCTAGGGGAAAAGTACGCATACTGATGTAATCGGGCGTGTTTCTACTTTCAGATGCAACAGAAATTTTGCGGATTTATCCATCCGTTCGCGAGATATGGCAGTTTCGAGATAAGAAACGCTTGAGAAGCTCAAAATTTTCGCAGTTCTGATGCTCGAAACGAATAACTAGAACGGCCTAGGGGAAACCTACACCTACCTTTGTAATCGGGCGAGTTTCTACTTTCAGATGCAACAGAAATTTTGCGGATTGGTCAATCCGTTCGCGAGATATGGCAGTTTGGAGGTAAGAAACGCTTGAGAAACACAAAATTTTCGCAGTTCTGATGCTCGAAACGAATAACTAGAACGGCCTAGGGGAAAAGTACGCATACCGTTGTAATCGGGCGAGTTTCTATTTTCAGATGCAACAGAAATTTTGCGGATTGGTCAATCCGTTCGCGAGATATGGCAGTTTGGAGGTAAGAAACGCTTGAGAAACCCAAAATTTTCGCAGTTCTGATGCTCGAAATGAATAACTGGAACGGCCTAGGGGAAAACTACACATACCGTTGTAATCGGGCAAGTTTCTACTTTCAGATGCAACAGAAATTTTGCGAATTGGTCAATCC
Organism: Ptiloglossa arizonensis; assembly: GCF_051014685.1. NCBI lineage: Eukaryota > Metazoa > Arthropoda > Insecta > Hymenoptera > Colletidae > Ptiloglossa > Ptiloglossa arizonensis. The sequence goes on along the minus strand of NW_027478681.1, from coordinate 12,978 downwards.
GTTCGCGAGATATGGCAGTTTGGAGGTAAGAAACGCATGAGAAACTCAAAATTTTCGCAGTTCTGATGCTCGAAACGAATAACTAGAACGGCCTAGGGGAAAACTACACCTACCGTTGTAATCGGGCGAGTTTCTACTTTCAGATGCAACAGAAATTTTGCGGATGGATCAATCCGTTCGCGAGATATGGCAGTTTTGAGATAAGAAACGCTTGAGAAACTCAAAATTTTCGCAGTTCTGATGCTCGAAACGAGTAACTGAAACGGCCTAGGGGAAAAGCACGCATACTGTTGTAATCGGGCGAGTTTCTACTTTCAGATGCAACAGAAATTTTGCGGATTTGTCAATCCGTTCGCGAGATATGGCAGTTTGGAGGTAAGAAACGCTTGAGAAACTCAAAATTTTCGCAGTTCTGATGCTCGAAATGAATAACTGGAACGGCCTAGGGGAAAACTACACATACCGTTGTAATCGGGCAAGTCTCTACTTTCAGATGCAACAGAAATTTTGCGGATTGGTCAATCCGTTCGCGAGATATGGCAGTTTGGAGGTAAGAAACGCTTGAGAAACACAAAATTTTCGCAGTTCTGATGCTCGAAACGAATAACTAGAACGGCCTAGGGGAAAAGTACGCATACCGTTGTAATCGGGCGAGTTTCTGCTTTCAGATGCAACAGAAATTTTGCGGATTGGTCAATCCGTTCGCGAGATATGGCAGTTTGGAGGTAAGGAACGCTTGAGAAACTCAAAATTTTCGCAGTTCTGATGCTCGAAATGAATAACTGGAACGGCCTAGGGGAAAACTACACATACCGTTGTAATCGGGCAAGTTTCTACTTTCAGATGCAACAGAAATTTTGCGGATTGGTCAATCGGTTCGCGAGATATGGCAGTTTGGAGGTAAGAAACGCTTGAGAAACTCAAAATTTTCGCAGTTCTGATGCTCGAAACGAATAACTAGAACGGCCTAGGGGAAAACTACACCTACCGTTGTAATCGGGCGAGTTTCTACTTTCAGATGCAACAGAAATTTTACGGATGGATCAATCCGTTCGCGAGATATGGCAGTTTGGAGATAAGAAACGCTTGAGAAACTCAAAATTTTCGCAGTTCTGATGCTCGAAACGAGTAACGGAAACGGCCTAGGGGAAAAGCACGCATACTGTTGTAATCGGGCGAGTTTCTACTTTCAGATGCAACAGAAATTTTGCGGATTGATCAATCCGTTCGCGAGATATGGCAGTTTGGATATAAGAAACGCTTGAGAAACTCAAAATTTTCTCAGTTCTGATGCTCGAAACGAGTAACTAGAACGGCCTAGGGGAAAAGTACGCATACCGTTGTAATCGGGCGAGTTTCTGCTTTCAGATGCAACAGAAATTTTGCGGATTGGTCAATCCGTTCGCGAGATATGGCAGTTTGGAGGTAAGAAACGCTTGAGAAACTCAAAATTTTCGCAGTTCTGATGCTCGAAACGAATAACTAGAACGGCCTAGGGGAAACCTACACCTACCTTTGTAATCGGGCGAGTTTCTACTTTCAGATGCAACAGAAATTTTGCGGATTGGTCAATCCGTTCGCGAGATATGGCAGTTTGGAGGTAAGAAACGCTTGAGAAACTCAAAATTTTCGCAGTTCTGATGCTCGAAATGAATAACTGGAACGGCCTAGGGGAAAACTACACATACCGTTGTAATCGGGCAAGTTTCTACTTTCAGATGCAACAGAAATTTTGCGGATTGGTCAATCCGTTCGCGAGATATGGCAGTTTGGAGGTAAGAAACGCTTGAGAAACTCAAAATTTTCGCAGTTCTGATGCTCGAAACGAATAACTAGAACGGCCTAGGGGAAAACTACACCTACCGTTGTAATCGGGCGAGTTTCTACTTTCAGATGCAACAGAAATTTTGCGGATGGATCAATCCGTTCGCGAGATATTGCAGTTTGGAGGTAAGAAACGCTTGAGAAACTCAAAATTTTCGCAGTTCTGATGCTCGAAACGAATAACTAGAACGGCCTAGGGGAAAACTACACCTACCGTTGTAATCGGGCGAGTTTCTACTTTCAGATGCAACAGAAATCTTGCGGATTGGTCAATCCGTTCGCGAGATATGGCAGTTTGGAGGTAAGAAACGCTTGAGAAACACAAAATTTTCGCAGTTCTGATGCTCGAAACGAATAACTAGAACGGCCTAGGGGAAAAGTACGCATACCGTTGTAATCGGGCGAGTTTCTATTTTCAGATGCAACAGAAATTTTGCGGATTGGTCAATCCGTTCGCGAGATATGGCAGTTTGGAGGTAAGAAACGCTTGAGAAACCCAAAATTTTCGCAGTTCTGATGCTCGAAATGAATAACTGGAACGGCCTAGGGGAAAACTACACCTACCGTTGTAATCGGGCGAGTTTCTACTTTCAGATGCAACAGAAATTTTGCGGATGGATCAATCCGTTCGCGAGATATGGCAGTTTTGAGATAAGAAACGCTTGAGAAACTCAAAATTTTCGCAGTTCTGATGCTCGAAACGAGTAAATGAAACGGCCTAGGGGAAAAGCACGCATACTGTTGTAATCGGGCGAGTTTCTACTTTCAGATGCAACAGAAATTTTGCGGATTTGTCAATCCGTTCGCGAGATATGGCAGTTTGGAGGTAAGAAACGCTTGAGAAACTCAAAATTTTCGCAGTTCTGATGCTCGAAATGAATAACTGGAACGGCCTAGGGGAAAACTACACATACCGTTGTAATCGGGCAAGTCTCTACTTTCAGATGCAACAGAAATTTTGCGGATTGGTCAATCCGTTCGCGAGATATGGCAGTTTGGAGGTAAGAAACGCTTGAGAAACACAAAATTTTCGCAGTTCTGATGCTCGAAACGAATAACTAGAACGGCCTAGGGGAAAAGTACACATACCGTTGTAATCGGGCAAGTTTCTACTTTCAGATGCAACAGAAATTTTGCGGATTGGTCAATCGGTTCGCGAGATATGGCAGTTTGGAGGTAAGAAACGCTTGAGAAACTCAAAATTTTCGCAGTTCTGATGCTCGAAACGAATAACTAGAACGGCCTAGGGGAAAACTACACCTACCGTTGTAATCGGGCGAGTTTCTACTTTCAGATGCAACAGAAATTTTACGGATGGATCAATCCGTTCGCGAGATATGGCAGTTTGGAGATAAGAAACGCTTGAGAAACTCAAAATTTTCGCAGTTCTGATGCTCGAAACGAGTAACGGAAACGGCCTAGGGGAAAAGCACGCATACTGTTGTAATCGGGCGAGTTTCTACTTTCAGATGCAACAGAAATTTTGCGGATTGATCAATCCGTTCGCGAGATATGGCAGTTTGGATATAAGAAACGCTTGAGAAACTCAAAATTTTCTCAGTTCTGATGCTCGAAACGAGTAACTAGAACGGCCTAGGGGAAAAGTACGCATACCGTTGTAATCGGGCGAGTTTCTGCTTTCAGATGCAACAGAAATTTTGCGGATTGGTCAATCCGTTCGCGAGATATGGCAGTTTGGAGGTAAGAAACGCTTGAGAAACTCAAAATTTTCGCAGTTCTGATGCTCGAAACGAATAACTAGAACGGCCTAGGGGAAACCTACACCTACCTTTGTAATCGGGCGAGTTTCTACTTTCAGATGCAACAGAAATTTTGCGGATTGGTCAATCCGTTCGCGAGATATGGCAGTTTGGAGGTAAGAAACGCTTGAGAAACTCAAAATTTTCGCAGTTCTGATGCTCGAAATGAATAACTGGAACGGCCTAGGGGAAAACTACACATACCGTTGTAATCGGGCAAGTTTCTACTTTCAGATGCAACAGAAATTTTGCGGATTGGTCAATCCGTTCGCGAGATATGGCAGTTTGGAGGTAAGAAACGCTTGAGAAACTCAAAATTTTCGCAGTTCTGATGCTCGAAACGAATAACTAGAACGGCCTAGGGGAAAACTACACCTACCGTTGTAATCGGGCGAGTTTCTACTTTCAGATGCAACAGAAATTTTGCGGATGGATCAATCCGTTCGCGAGATATTGCAGTTTGGAGGTAAGAAACGCTTGAGAAACTCAAAATTTTCGCAGTTCTGATGCTCGAAACGAATAACTAGAACGGCCTAGGGGAAAACTACACCTACCGTTGTAATCGGGCGAGTTTCTACTTTCAGATGCAACAGAAATCTTGCGGATTGGTCAATCCGTTCGCGAGATATGGCAGTTTGGAGGTAAGAAACGCTTGAGAAACACAAAATTTTCGCAGTTCTGATGCTCGAAACGAATAACTAGAACGGCCTAGGGGAAAAGTACGCATACCGTTGTAATCGGGCGAGTTTCTACTTTCAGATGCAACAGAAATTTTGCGGATTGGTCAATCCGTTCGCGAGATATGGCAGTTTGGAGGTAAGAAACGCTTGAGAAACTCAAAATTCTCGCAGTTCTGATGCTCGAAACGAGTAACTGAAACGGCCTAGGGGAAAAGCACCCATACTGTTGTAATCGGGCGAGTTTCTACTTTCAGATGCAACAGAAATTTTGCGGATTGGTCAATCCGTTCGCGAGATATGGCAGTTTGGAGGTAAGAAACGCTTGAGAAACTCAAAATTTTCGCAGTTCTGATGCTCGAAATGAATAACTGGAACGGCCTAGGGGAAAACTACACATACCGTTGTAATCGGGCAAGTTTCTACTTTCAGATGCAACAGAAATTTTGCGGATTGGTCAATCCGTTCGCGAGATATGGCAGTTTGGAGGTAAGAAACGCTTGAGAAACTCAAAATTTTCGCAGTTCTGATGCTCGAAACGAATAACTAGAACGGCCTAGGGGAAAACTACACCTACCGTTGTAATCGGGCGAGTTTCTACTTTCAGATGCAACAGAAATTTTACGGATGGATCAATCCGTTCGCGAGATATGGCAGTTTGGAGATAAGAAACGCTTGAGAAACTCAAAATTTTCGCAGTTCTGATGCTCGAAACGAGTAACGGAAACGGCCTAGGGGAAAAGCACGCATACTGTTGTAATCGGGCGAGTTTCTACTTTCAGATGCAACAGAAATTTTGCGGATTGATCAATCCGTTCGCGAGATATGGCAGTTTGGATATAAGAAACGCTTGAGAAACTCAAAATTTTCTCAGTTCTGATGCTCGAAACGAGTAACTAGAACGGCCTAGGGGAAAAGTACGCATACCGTTGTAATCGGGCGAGTCTCTACTTTCAGATGCAACAGAAATTTTGCGGATTGGTCTATCCGTTCGCGAGATATGGCAGTTTGTAGGTAAGAAACAATTGAGAAACTCAAAATTTTCGCAGTTCTGGTGCTCGAAACGAATAACTGGAACGGCCTAGGGGAAAACTACACATACCGTTGTAATCGGGCGAGTTTCTACATTCAGATGCAACAGAAATTTTGCGGATTGATCAATCCGTTCGCGAGATATGGCAGTTTGGAGATAAGAAACGCTTGAGAAACACAAAATTTTCGCAGTTCTGATGCTCGAAACGAGTAACTAGAACGGCCTAGGGGAAAAGCACGCATACTGTTGTAATCGGGCGAGTTTCTGCTTTCAGATGCAACAGAAATTTTGCGGATTGGTCAATCCGTTCGCGAGATATTGCAGTTTGGAGGTAAGAAACGCTTGAGAAACTCAAAATTTTCGCAGTTCTGATGCTCGAAACGAATAACTAGAACGGCCTAGGGGAAAACTACACCTACCGTTGTAATCGGGCGAGTTTCTACTTTCAGATGCAACAGAAATCTTGCGGATTGGTCAATCCGTTCGCGAGATATGGCAGTTTGGAGGTAAGAAACGCTTGAGAAACACAAAATTTTCGCAGTTCTGATGCTCGAAACGAATAACTAGAACGGCCTAGGGGAAAAGTACGCATACCGTTGTAATCGGGCGAGTTTCTATTTTCAGATGCAACAGAAATTTTGCGGATTGGTCAATCCGTTCGCGAGATATGGCAGTTTGGATGTAAGAAACGCTTGAGAAACCCCAAATTTTCGCAGTTCTGATGCTCGAAATGAATAACTGGAACGGCCTAGGGGAAAACTACACATACCGTTGTAATCGGGCAAGTTTCTACTTTCAGATGCAACAGAAATTTTGCGAATTGGTCAATCCGTTCGCGAGATATGGCAGTTTGGAGGTAAGAAACGCTTGAGAAACTCAAAATTTTCGCAGTTCTGATGCTCGAAACGAATAACTAGAACGGCCTAGGGGAAAACTACACCTACCGTTGTAATCGGGCGAGTTTCTACTTTCAGATGCAACAGAAATTTTGCGGATGGATCAATCCGTTCGCGAGATATGGCAGTTTGGAGATAAGAAACGCTTGAGAAACTCAAAATTTTCGCAGTTCTGATGCTCGAAACGAGTAACTGAAACGGCCTAGGGGAAAAGCACGCATACTGTTGTAATCGGGCGAGTTTCTACTTTCAGGTGCAACAGAAATTTTGCGGATTTGTCAATCCGTTCGCGAGATTTGGCAGTTTGGAGGTAAGAAACGCTTGAGAAACTCAAAATTTTCGCAGTTCTGATGCTCGAAATGAATAACTGGAACGGCCTAGGGGAAAACTACACATACCGTTGTGATCGGGCAAGTTTCTAATTTCAGATGCAACAGAAATTTTGCGGATTGGTCAATCCGTTCGCGAGATATGGCAGTTTGGAGGTAAGAAACGCTTGAGAAACTCAAAATTTTGGCAGTTCTGATGCTCGAAACGAATAACTAGAACGGCCTAGGGGAAAACTACACCTACCGTTGTAATCGGGCGAGTTTCTACTTTCCGATGCAACAGAAATTTTGCGGATGGATCAATCCGTTCGCGAGATATGGCAGTTTGGAGATAAGAAACGCTTGAGAAACTCAAAATTTTCGCAGTTCTGATGCTCGAAACGAGTAACTGAAACGGCCTAGGGGAAAAGCACGCATACTGTTGTAATCGGGCGAGTTTCTACTTTCAGATGCAACAGAAATTTTGCGGATTGATCAATCCGTTCGCGAGATATGGCAGTTTGTAGGTAAGAAACGCTTGAGAAACTCAAAATTTTCGCAGTTCTGATGCTCGAAACGAATAACTGGAACGGCCTAGGGGAAAACTACACATAACGTTGTAATCGGGCGAGTTTCTACTTTCAGATGCAACAGAAATCTTGCGGATTGGTCAATCCGTTCGCGAGATATGGCAGTTTGGAGGTAAGAAACGCTTGAGAAACACAAAATTTTCGCAGTTCTGATGCTCGAAACGAATAACTAGAACGGCCTAGGGGAAAAGTACGCATACCGTTGTAATCGGGCGAGTTTCTATTTTCAGATGCAACAGAAATTTTGCGGATTGGTCAATCCGTTCGCGAGATATGGCAGTTTGGATGTAAGAAACGCTTGAGAAACCCCAAATTTTCGCAGTTCTGATGCTCGAAATGAATAACTGGAACGGCCTAGGGGAAAACTACACATACCGTTGTAATCGGGCAAGTTTCTACTTTCAGATGCAACAGAAATTTTGCGAATTGGTCAATCCGTTCGCGAGATATGGCAGTTTGGAGGTAAGAAACGCTTGAGAAACTCAAAATTTTCGCAGTTCTGATGCTCGAAACGAATAACTAGAACGGCCTAGGGGAAAACTACACCTACCGTTGTAATCGGGCGAGTTTCTACTTTCAGATGCAACAGAAATTTTGCGGATGGATCAATCCGTTCGCGAGATATGGCAGTTTGGAGATAAGAAACGCTTGAGGAACTCAAAATTTTCGCAGTTCTGATGCTCGAAACGAGTAACTGAAACGGCCTAGGGGAAAAGCACGCATACTGTTGTAATCGGGCGAGTTTCTACTTTCAGGTGCAACAGAAATTTTGCGGATTTGTCAATCCGTTCGCGAGATTTGGCAGTTTGGAGGTAAGAAACGCTTGAGAAACTCAAAATTTTCGCAGTTCTGATGCTCGAAATGAATAACTGGAACGGCCTAGGGGAAAACTACACATACCGTTGTGATCGGGCAAGTTTCTAATTTCAGATGCAACAGAAATTTTGCGGATTGGTCAATCCGTTCGCGAGATATGGCAGTTTGGAGGTAAGAAACGCTTGAGAAACTCAAAATTTTGGCAGTTCTGATGCTCGAAACGAATAACTAGAACGGCCTAGGGGAAAACTACACCTACCGTTGTAATCGGGCGAGTTTCTACTTTCCGATGCAACAGAAATTTTGCGGATGGATCAATCCGTTCGCGAGATATGGCAGTTTGGAGATAAGAAACGCTTGAGAAACTCAAAATTTTCGCAGTTCTGATGCTCGAAACGAGTAACTGAAACGGCCTAGGGGAAAAGCACGCATACTGTTGTAATCGGGCGAGTTTCTACTTTCAGATGCAACAGAAATTTTGCGGATTGATCAATCCGTTCGCGAGATATGGCAGTTTGTAGGTAAGAAACGCTTGAGAAACTCAAAATTTTCGCAGTTCTGATGCTCGAAACGAATAACTGGAACGGCCTAGGGGAAAACTACACATACCGTTGTAATCGGGCGAGTTTCTACATTCAGATGCAACAGAAATTTTGCGGATTGATCAATCCGTTCGCGAGATATGGCAGTTTGGAGATAAGAAACGCTTGAGAAACACAAAATTTTCGCAGTTCTGATGCTCGAAACGAGTAACTAGAGCGGCCTAGGGGAAAAGCACGCATACTGTTGTAATCGGGCGAGTTTCTGCTTTCAGATGCAACAGAAATTTTGCGGATTGGTCAATCCGTTCGCGAGATATGGCAGTTTGGAGGTAAGAAACGCTTGAGAAACTCAAAATTTTCGCAGTTCTGATGCTCGAAACGAATAACTAGAACGGCCTAGGGGAAACCTACACCTACCTTTGTAATCGGGCGAGTTTCTACTTTCAGATGCAACAGAAATTTTGCGGATTGGTCAATCCGTTCGCGAGATATGGCAGTTTGGAGGTAAGAAACGCTTGAGAAACTCAAAATTTTCGCAGTTCTGATGCTCGAAATGAATAACTGGAACGGCCTAGGGGAAAACTACACATACCGTTGTAATCGGGCAAGTTTCTACTTTCAGATGCAACAGAAATTTTGCGGATTGGTCAATCCGTTCGCGAGATATGGCAGTTTGGAGGTAAGAAACGCTTGAGAAACTCAAAATTTTCGCAGTTCTGATGCTCGAAACGAATAACTAGAACGGCCTAGGGGAAAACTACACCTACCGTTGTAATCGGGCGAGTTTCTACTTTCAGATGCAACAGAAATTTTGCGGATGGATCAATCCGTTCGCGAGATATTGCAGTTTGGAGGTAAGAAACGCTTGAGAAACTCAAAATTTTCGCAGTTCTGATGCTCGAAACGAATAACTAGAACGGCCTAGGGGAAAACTACACCTACCGTTGTAATCGGGCGAGTTTCTACTTTCAGATGCAACAGAAATCTTGCGGATTGGTCAATCCGTTCGCGAGATATGGCAGTTTGGAGGTAAGAAACGCTTGAGAAACACAAAATTTTCGCAGTTCTGATGCTCGAAACGAATAACTAGAACGGCCTAGGGGAAAAGTACGCATACCGTTGTAATCGGGCGAGTTTCTATTTTCAGATGCAACAGAAATTTTGCGGATTGGTCAATCCGTTCGCGAGATATGGCAGTTTGGAGGTAAGAAACGCTTGAGAAACCCAAAATTTTCGCAGTTCTGATGCTCGAAATGAATAACTGGAACGGCCTAGGGGAAAACTACACATACCGTTGTAATCGGGCAAGTTTCTACTTTCAGATGCAACAGAAATTTTGCGGATTGATCAATCCGTTCGCGAGATATGGCAGTTTGGATATAAGAAACGCTTGAGAAACTCAAAATTTTCTCAGTTCTGATGCTCGAAACGAGTAACTAGAACGGCCTAGGGGAAAAGTACGCATACCGTTGTAATCGGGCGAGTCTCTACTTTCAGATGCAACAGAAATTTTGCGGATTGGTCTATCCGTACGCGAGATATGGCAGTTTGTAGGTAAGAAACGCTTGAGAAACTCAAAATTTTCGCAGTTCTGGTGCTCGAAACGAATAACTGGAACGGCCTAGGGGAAAACTACACATACCGTTGTAATCGGGCGAGTTTCTACATTCAGATGCAACAGAAATTTTGCGGATTGATCAATCCGTTCGCGAGATATGGCAGTTTGGAGGTAAGAAACGCTTGAGAAACTCAAAATTTTCGCAGTTCTGATGCTCGAAATGAATAACTGGAACGGCCTAGGGGAAAACTACACATACCGTTGTAATCGGGCAAGTTTCTACTTTCAGATGCAACAGAAATTTTGCGGATTGGTCAATCCGTTCGCGAGATATGGCAGTTTGGAGGTAAGAAACGCTTGAGAAACTCAAAATTTTCGCAGTTCTGATGCTCGAAATGAATAACTGGAACGGCCTAGGGGAAAACTACACATACCGTTGTAATCGGGCAAGTTTCTACTTTCAGATGCAACAGAAATTTTGCGGATTGGTCAATCCGTTCGCGAGATATGGCAGTTTGGAGGTAAGAAACGCTTGAGAAACTCAAAATTTTCGCAGTTCTGATGCTCGAAACGAATAACTAGAACGGCCTAGGGGAAAACTACACCTACCGTTGTAATCGGGCGAGTTTCTACTTTCAGATGCAACAGAAATTTTGCGGATGGATCAATCCGTTCGCGAGATATTGCAGTTTGGAGGTAAGAAACGCTTGAGAAACTCAAAATTTTCGCAGTTCTGATGCTCGAAACGAATAACTAGAACGGCCTAGGGGAAAACTACACCTACCGTTGTAATCGGGCGAGTTTCTACTTTCAGATGCAACAGAAATCTTGCGGATTGGTCAATCCGTTCGCGAGATATGGCAGTTTGGAGGTAAGAAACGCTTGAGAAACACAAAATTTTCGCAGTTCTGATGCTCGAAACGAATAACTAGAACGGCCTAGGGGAAAAGTACGCATACCGTTGTAATCGGGCGAGTTTCTATTTTCAGATGCAACAGAAATTTTGCGGATTGGTCAATCCGTTCGCGAGATATGGCAGTTTGGAGGTAAGAAACGCTTGAGAAACCCAAAATTTTCGCAGTTCTGATGCTCGAAATGAATAACTGGAACGGCCTAGGGGAAAACTACACATACCGTTGTAATCGGGCAAGTTTCTACTTTCAGATGCAACAGAAATTTTGCGAATTGGTCAATCCGTTCGCGAGATATGGCAGTTTGGAGGTAAGAAACGCATGAGAAACTCAAAATTTTCGCAGTTCTGATGCTCGAAACGAATAACTAGAACGGCCTAGGGGAAAACTACACCTACCGTTGTAATCGGGCGAGTTTCTACTTTCAGATGCAACAGAAATTTTGCGGATGGATCAATCCGTTCGCGAGATATGGCAGTTTGGAGATAAGAAACGCTTGAGAAACTCAAAATTTTCGCAGTTCTGATGCTCGAAACGAGTAACTGAAACGGCCTAGGGGAAAAGCACCCATACTGTTGTAATCGGGCGAGTTTCTACTTTCAGATGCAACAGAAATTTTGCGGATTGGTCAATCCGTTCGCGAGATATGGCAGTTTGGAGGTAAGAAACGCTTGAGAAACTCAAAATTTTCGCAGTTCTGATGCTCGAAATGAATAACTGGAACGGCCTAGGGGAAAACTACACATACCGTTGTAATCGGGCAAGTTTCTACTTTCAGATGCAACAGAAATTTTGCGGATTGGTCAATCCGTTCGCGAGATATGGCAGTTTGGAGGTAAGAAACGCTTGAGAAACTCAAAATTTTCGCAGTTCTGATGCTCGAAATGAATAACTGGAACGGCCTAGGGGAAAACTACACATACCGTTGTAATCGGGCAAGTTTCTACTTTCAGATGCAACAGAAATTTTGCGGATTGGTCAATCCGTTCGCGAGATATGGCAGTTTGGAGGTAAGAAACGCTTGAGAAACTCAAAATTTTCGCAGTTCTGATGCTCGAAACGAATAACTAGAACGGCCTAGGGGAAAACTACACCTACCGTTGTAATCGGGCGAGTTTCTACTTTCAGATGCAACAGAAATTTTACGGATGGATCAATCCGTTCGCGAGATATGGCAGTTTGGAGATAAGAAACGCTTGAGAAACTCAAAATTTTCGCAGTTCTGATGCTCGAAACGAGTAACGGAAACGGCCTAGGGGAAAAGCACGCATACTGTTGTAATCGGGCGAGTTTCTACTTTCAGATGCAACAGAAATTTTGCGGATTGATCAATCCGTTCGCGAGATATGGCAGTTTGGATATAAGAAACGCTTGAGAAACTCAAAATTTTCTCAGTTCTGATGCTCGAAACGAGTAACTAGAACGGCCTAGGGGAAAAGTACGCATACCGTTGTAATCGGGCGAGTCTCTACTTTCAGATGCAACAGAAATTTTGCGGATTGGTCTATCCGTTCGCGAGATATGGCAGTTTGTAGGTAAGAAACAATTGAGAAACTCAAAATTTTCGCAGTTCTGGTGCTCGAAACGAATAACTGGAACGGCCTAGGGGAAAACTACACATACCGTTGTAATCGGGCGAGTTTCTACATTCAGATGCAACAGAAATTTTGCGGATTGATCAATCCGTTCGCGAGATATGGCAGTTTGGAGATAAGAAACGCTTGAGAAACACAAAATTTTCGCAGTTCTGATGCTCGAAACGAGTAACTAGAACGGCCTAGGGGAAAAGCACGCATACTGTTGTAATCGGGCGAGTTTCTGCTTTCAGATGCAACAGAAATTTTGCGGATTGGTCAATCCGTTCGCGAGATATTGCAGTTTGGAGGTAAGAAACGCTTGAGAAACTCAAAATTTTCGCAGTTCTGATGCTCGAAACGAATAACTAGAACGGCCTAGGGGAAAACTACACCTACCGTTGTAATCGGGCGAGTTTCTACTTTCAGATGCAACAGAAATCTTGCGGATTGGTCAATCCGTTCGCGAGATATGGCAGTTTGGAGGTA